>NC_083581.1:75618795-75922962 GCF_027579695.1 Neoarius graeffei | reverse complement strand
GGAGCAAAGATGGGTCGAGGATCTCCAGTTTGTCAACAAGTGTGTGAGAAAATTATTGAAATGTTTAAAAACAATGTTCCTCAAAGAAAAGATATGAAAGGATTTAGATATCTTATCCTGTATGGTGCGTAATATCATTAAACAATTCAAGGAATCTGGAGGAATTTTGGTTTGTAAAGGGAAAGGGCTCAAGCCTAAGCTGAACCCTTGTGATCTCCGATCCCTCAGACGGCACTGCATCAAGACCCGTCATTCATCTACAGCTAATAGAACCACATGGGCCCAGGATTACTTTGGCAAACCTTTATTAAGCACTAATGCCAGTTAAACTTTACTCCGCAAAAATTAAGTCTTATGTTAACTGTGTCCAGAAGCGCCATCAACTTCTCTGGGCTCGAAGGCATCTGGGACGGACCATCACACAGTAGGAACGTATATTGTAGTCAGGCGAATCATTATTCCAAGCCTTTTGTTGTACGAAATGGACGCCAAGTGATCTGGACCAAAGACGAAAAGGACCATCCAGACTGTTACCAGGAACAAGTCCAAAAGCCAGGGTGTGTCATGGTATGGGGTTGGGTCAGTGCCCTTGGCAAAGGTAACTTACACTTCTGTGATGGAGCATTAATGCAGAAAAGTACACTGAGATTTTGGAGCAACATCTGCTGCCTTCAAGCCGACGTCTTTTCCAGGGAGATTTCAACAAGACAACACAAAACCACATTCTGCACACATTACAAAGGCGTGGCTGTGGAAGAAGAGGGCGTGTCCCCTCTGTCCCCAATACAGAATATGTGGAGAATTCTGAAACGAAAAATATGACAATTACGACCTCGTACTGTTACACACCTTAAGACCTGTTTACAGGAAGAATGGGACAAAAATAACACGTGAAACATTTCATCGCTTGGTGTCTTCAGTCCATAAACATCTTTTTAAGTGCTGTGAGAAGGAACGGGAACATTATAAAGTGGTAAATGCTTTACTGCCCCAACTATTTTTGAAATGTGTTGCAAGAATCAGAATTGAAAAGTGCTTATTTTTGGGGGAAAAAAGCGCAATACATTCATGAAGAAAAACACCAAATAACGTGCTGTAGTATTGTTTTGAGTATAATACAGGTAAACGATTATTTATAAACCATTGTTTTCAGTTATAATTTCAATTTCATCATACCATGACAACTTCGTCTGATGTGTGGTTGTAATATTTAACTCTTCAGCTAATCTTTAACCAGTAAAATGAACTGTAAGCAGGAAAGAGAATGTGCGGGATGACAGTGTGGTGTGTGCTTTCCGACAGGTTTCCTGTAATCTCTTGTTGTTCAGCAAGTCAGTGTAATACCGGTATCTAGTTTAGGTTTATTAAAAGGGACAACTCTCATGATTTTGTTCCCAAATTTCGATTGAAAGGCAAAATCTGTTTGAATTATTTCACTGTACGATTCTTAGCCTCTAGAGAAGCTGGAGTTTCTGTGGATATGATACGGTAGCTGCTGATATTTGTGTTTGTTGTTATATTGTTATCCTGATATATACTGTAGGATTATATGCTGTTGAAGACACATATTCACTGTTTTGATGTATTATGTAAGAAAGATATGCAAAAATACTCTCTTGATTCATCTCATTATCTCTAGCCGCTTTATCCTGTTCTACAGGGTCACAGGCAAGCTGGAGCCTATCCCAGCTGACTACGGGCGAAAGGCGGGGTACACCCTGGACAAGTCGCCAGGTCATCACAGGGCTGACACATAGACACAGACAACCATTCACACTCACATTCACACCTACGCTCAATTTAGAGTCACCAGTTAACCTAACCTGCATGTCTTTGGACTGTGGGGGAAACCGGAGCACCCGGAGGAAACCCACGCAGACACGGGGAGAACATGCAAACTCCGCACAGAAAGGCCCTCGCCGGCCACGGGGCTCGAACCCAGGACCTTCTTGCTGTGAGGCGACAGCGCTAACCACTACACCACCGTGCCGCCCATCCTCTCTTGATTCTTCAAACAATTTACAATAATCTAAATCCTCACTATAGACTGTTCTCCCCTCTGGCCTCTGGAAAGAGGTTCCGCAGCATTCGGTGCAGGACCACCAGGTTCTGTGACAGCTTTTCCCCCAGGTCACCAGACTGCTGAACTCCAAACCCATGATCTAAACTTCTATTTATAACTTGAACATTCCTAATTCCACAGGTCACTTTATACTATTGCACTTTATAATGTTTTTGCTGCTGCATAATTTAATTTAATACACTTCATATTTAATTCCGTGCTGAGCCAAATTGCAACGAAATTTCGTTCGGTGTACACTTGTTGCATACTGAATGGCAATAAAGGTTGTCTAAGTCTAATGCATTATGTCTCATCTCATTATCTCTAGCCGCTTTATCCTGTTCTACAGGGTCGCAGGCAAGCTGGATCCTATCCCAGCTGACTACGGGCGAAAGGCGGGGTACACCCTGGACAAGTCGCCAGGTCATCACAGGGCTGACACATAGACACAGACAACCATTCACACTCACATTCACACCTACGCTCAATTTAGAGTCACCAGTTAACCTAACCTGCATGTCTTTGGACTGTGGGGGAAACCGGAGCACCCGGAGGAAACCCACGCGGACACGGGGAGAACATGCAAACTCCGCACAGAAAGGCCCTCGCCGGCCACGGGGCTCGAACCCGGACCTTCTTGCTGTGAGGCAACAGCGCTAACCGCTACACCACCGTGCCGCCCTAATGCATTATGTAACCCATTAATTACAAAAGAAGCCCAAAAAAACCCAATAAAATTGCATCTGAAGGTGCTATTTATAATTTTTCAAAGGTAAACCTCTTTTCAG
Organism: Neoarius graeffei; assembly: GCF_027579695.1. NCBI lineage: Eukaryota > Metazoa > Chordata > Actinopteri > Siluriformes > Ariidae > Neoarius > Neoarius graeffei. Next base: position 75,920,112 of record NC_083581.1, on the reverse strand, counting down.
ATTTTTCAAGTGTAGGTCATGAAAAGAATTTTCCCCGACACTCAATTATTTTTGTTTAGTGGACTGAAAACTACTGAATTCAAATCACAGACTTCCAATTTTATTAGTTTTTTAAAATAAAACAATTAATGAATTTAAGGCCACATGGCTTTAAATTCTCCGGTATTTTTTCCTGCTTCACCATGACCCAGTTCAAGATACTACATCATGCATCACGTGGTGGGCTTTCCCCGTTCACGCAAGGCATTGTGGGATACAAATTTGAAACAGGAGAGAAAAACGGAGGACGTGAGTGTGCGAATGAAACGTGAACGGAAACGGAAAGCGAGAAGAAAAGACGTTCTGTTATATACGAAGGAAAGGAAACGCAGGACCAAACTAATAAATATCGGCGCTCAGCGAGCACCTGGGTGTGATCAGCTGTTCGTTTAGCGACAGAATGATGGAACTCTCAGTGCACGCTCAAAGGGAAACCTGCGCATGCGCACACACACGGACTTCCTCTGTCTGCTTGACTGCATGAAGCGAGCGATTTCATGCACATTATTTGCTTCGTCAAATTAAATAACTTCCCAGCCACAGAATGGCCTGATATTTTGTGAGATATTACAGAAATATATCACAATGACCACATTTCAGAGGGAACTAAATTTCACTGATTTTATGAAATTGAAAGGCTGTCTAGCTTGAAGTAACCCATTAATTACAAAAAAGGCCAAACAAATTTTAAAAATCCAATAAAAATACATGCGAAGGTGCTATTTATAAATTTTTAAACCCTCTTCTGCATGCGAGATAAATTGCAGTGAAAACACTGACAGGCCTTTTCCGTTCTCACCAGACAAACCTCACCACCTCAATTGAAACTGCATGTGCTTTTATGATTTTTTTTTCAAAGTTATATTTGAAATGACTTTATTAGTACAGGTTTAGGTTTGCTTTCACAAATTACAAACTGCACCTTTTAAATATTAGTCAACGTGAAGACTTGAAGATTGCTTTCAGTCCTTTCTGCTTTTCATGGATCAAATATAAATAGGTCATATGTTGTAAATGGACATATTTACAGTTTATGAACTAGATGGCCACTTGGTAGAGGGCATACCTCTGCAAAGCCACATATTATCAACAATAAAGTCAAATCACCTGAACCTAGGATAATACTAAGGCTGTCCACCAAATTTCATCCAAATCTGTTCACTACTTTTTGAGTTACATTGGGAACAAACAAAAAAAATCCTGGATCTGCATACATATCCAGATTTGCATCAAAATCTAATCAGTTGTTCCTTGGCCCATGGCTCACCTTTCGTCAAAATTTCATCAAAATCTGTTCACTACTTTTTGAGTTACGTTGGGAACAGACAAGCAAATGAACAAACGGTGGAGAAAACATAACCTCCTCCAACAAAGCTGGCCAAGGTAAACATTAACTTAATGGTAGAGAAACTAATATGTAGCCTTACATTCTGAACATCGTTAGATAAAATGGAGCTAAATGGCTAAAAACTAATGATAGTCTGCTGCTGTGATGCTTCAAAAAGCCAGCATTTTCTGTTCACTCTCAAGTAACAAACCGTACTCTTTTTTTTACATGGGTGCAAGTTTGCCAGCATGTGCCGGAAGCTCCCGTTTTTTCGGTTCTGAAAAAGTCATTTTTCCAAATCGTGTAAATCCATTGAGATTTTCGGGGGGGGGGGGGTATAGGGGTGGCCCTCTCACTGTCTCACTCTCAGCTATGGCTGCGTACCGTGAAAATCGATTCGGTACAGGTCCAAAATACCGGATCATGAAGTACCGGTACTGTACCGATATAAATTTACACCAAGTATCTGCTTATTTTGTGACTGAAGATGCGTAAATCCTACCACAAAGACAAAAATTTAGCACTGGAAAAGACGTAAAATGCCGCGCTGAAACTTGAAATCAGAGCCATCTTTGATTTGAGATCCTCTCGCCACAGTCTCACGAGACATTGCGAGAGCTTGGCTGATCCAGCGTTCTGATTGGTCAAAGAGACTCAAAAGCAGGTCAGCCATTTTTCCTTTGCTGGCATTGGCAGCCTTTGTTGCTTTGTGTAATTTTGCCATGTAAGTTAAAGGCCGCGGACTGCGCGGAGTGAATTTGTTTGTCATGCCACGTGGGAAGACCAGTAAGGTCTGGGATCACGTAACAAAGCTTTCAGGGGGCCAGAACGCAAGTTGTCTCGCTGTGACCCAACTTGTGACTTTTTGTTCCAAGTTAACTAAGTGTGAGACTGAGAGGGTGACTGAGAAGTGAGGTAGGAAACCTAGTTATGTTCGGTTTTCTTTGAATAAAGATACTGACAAGTTGTCAACAGTTTATTAATGTTTCTGTCATTATTGAAGAACTTCAGAAGAACACGTTAATTTGTCAAATTGTTCAGGTACAGGTCCGGACCTGTACCTAAACCTCTGTACCGGTACCTGTACCTGATGTTACATTTAGGTACGCAGCCCTACTCTCAGTATATTACCGGGTTACCGCGGTACAGTCTCTGCACGAGACAAATCTTTTCATCTCATCTTCGCCACAAACCTCATTCAATTTATACAGTACGCCGCTCACTGACGAGCAGTCCTGACTAGCCCGTTGTTTCACGGTGTTATACATGTGTGATATCATGTTTCACGCACATAGCACGTTGTTCGACCAAATCAACACAGCTATTCCCATGAGTCGCCGTTTCTTTTGGTGCAAGTTAGAACGGTGCTTTTGATTAGCTCACTGTTAACTGCCGTCCAATGAAACTTCAGCTTTTATAATAAGCCTTATTTCGCTTCCCTGCCTTGTGACAGATCCACGTGCTTTGCCTCTGGTTGCTGATCAAAATATGTCAAAATGAAGTTTTTATCGGAAGGCTCCAATACAAAAGAATTAGAAAAGACATCTAGAAATAAATGGAGATGGGAATGGTTAAGCGAGCGTGACAAAAACGGTGACAAATGGGGAATATGGCTGAGAAAACCGGACGTCCCGGGCTCTAGCGGGAAGAAGGGACTTAAAAGTCACGCTAATGAGACGAATCACTTTTCTGATTTTTGTGCTATGTAGTAATAAGTGAATTCAAAACAATTCATTGGTGATTTAAATTGTCATCTGATATTGTGTGATGTGCAAATGCAATGTGCTTTCTTCTAGAATTGAAATTATTCATCACAAGTATCTGCTTTTATAAACTTTTTTTTTTTTTTTTTTACATTTGATTACCTTTCAATTATTAAATAAAAGTAAGGTAGGTCTTGAAATAAGTTTGTTAGCTTTTTTTATCATCTTTTCTAATGTGGTTGTTAGGTTGAAAACTCATTTGTAGTCAGTAATGGATTATAAAATGTAGATATTTTTGGATATGGAAAAAGCTGAATCTTGTTATTTGCTAAAATCCAGGAGTTTCTGACGACATCAAGACATGTGGCCCCTTATTTTAACTCAGGCTGTGTATATATTGTAAAAAAGGTATCACAGCAAAAACGTATTAAAAATGGTTGTTTCAACATTTAAATTAGTAGTTGCTCGATGTTTTGAAATATCAAGCCTTGTACTTGAAATATTATTTCAGATGAATTGATGAAATGTAGGGCGGCACGGTGGTGTAGTGCTTAGCGCTGTCTCCTCACAGCAAGAAGGTCCTGGGTTCGAGCCCCGGGGCCGGCGAGGGCCTTTCTGTGTGGAGTTTGCATGTTCTCCCCGTGTCCGTGTGGGTTTCCTCCGGGTGCTCCGGTTTCCCCCACAGTCCAAAGACATGCAGGTTAGGTTAACTGGTGACTCTAAATTGAGCGTAGGTGTGAATGTGAGTGTGAATGGTTGTCTGTGTCTATGTGTCAGCCCTGTGATGACCTGGCGACTTGTCCAGGGTGTACCCCGCCTTTCGCCCGTAGTCAGCTGGGATAGGCTCCAGCTTGCCTGCGACCCTGTAGAAGGATAAAGCAGCTAGAGATAATGAGATGAGATGATGAAATGTAGTAAACATTTGATGTGAATATGCAAATCATATAACTATTAATATTATAAATGTTTGCATGAGATTGCATGAGAGACAACCATTTTAACTTGTAATTTAAAATTTTTTTTCGAGCCCTAAGGGGGGGCTCACCTCCCTTTGTAACCCCCTCTGCATGGCTGCGCCATGCATGTCTGACTTTGTCAGACTTTTCAGGTTTTTGAAAATTTTATACTTGCGCCCATGTTTTATCATTTGGAATGATTTCCTTCCTTGCCTAATTTCTTTTGTAACCTTAATATTTTTTTTCACCTGGAAACATGAACATAGTATACCATAAAAATACCTGAACATGAAGGTAGAAGTTAGTCAGACTTCAGCTCTAATGGGTTTGAGAATAAGAGCAGGATGTTGTAACTCCTGAAAGAACTTCTGAAAAACAAGTTGTGGTGACGTTTTACATTAAGGTTTCCGTTTATTCAGCATGTTTTACAGGCTGATCTGGAAGATCTAACCTGTGGTTAACCTTATGCTAAATCTTTTCCCAACCACGCGGACCAGGGGCAAACCCCCACCCCCACCGTCCCCACCACCCATGGAGTTGTTTCATTTGGCCTGCATGAACTTGGAAAAAATAACAGTGAACGAGCCTGCAGTAGGTCTACACTTCTGCTCAACATTTCCACACTATCCAGAATCCACAGCAGATTAGGGGCATGAGTAAAAATCACTGAGCAACAGCTTTATTTTTCCTTTTTAAAACATCTGAAAGGGAATTACTGAATGTTGTCTATTCTAGAAAAGTCTGTCTGTCAGTCAGTCATTGTATAGACTGAGCTTCTCTTTGTGTTACATAGTCGCCCAAGTGTGATGGTCTGGAAAAATTTATCCATCCATCCATTATCTGTAGCCGCTTATCCTGTACAGGGTCATAGGCAAGCTGGACCCTATCCCAGCTGACTATGGCCGAGAGGCAGGGTACACCCTGGACAAGTCCCCAGGTCATCACAGGGCTGACACATAGACACAGACAACCATTCACACTCGCGTTCAATTTAGAGCCACCAATTATCCTAACCTGCATGTTTTTGGACTGTGGGGGAAACCGGAGCACCCGGAGGAAACCCACACAGACACGGGGAGAACATGCAAACTCCACACAGAAAGGCCCCCATTGGCCGCTGAGCTCGAACCCAGAACCTTCTTGGTGTGAGGCGACAGTGTTAACCACTACACCACCATGCCACTCTGGAGAAATTTTATTTTATTTTATTTGTGCACCTCTTTTAACAATAAACATGGCTACAGTGCAACATCACAAAAATCCAGATGTAGCTTTAGATCCCGAATGAGCAAGTCAAGGGTAACACTGGCAAGGAAAACACAATGAGCATATTGTGAGAGGGTGCAAGCATGGATTCTGGTTGGTCTACCATATAACTCAGCGCAAAATGTATACTGTTCTTAACCATTAGGTGACACTAGGCATACCTAACAATCTCTCTTTTCTCCCTTCCCCCCACACTACCTCTCTGTCTCTCTCTGTTGAATTACATGTCGATCCTGAGACACTACTGATGCTGACCTATTCTGCTCCTCGGACCCGCCTGATCCATCCTGATGCCCTACTTCTGGCTGGAGTCTCATCACATCGCTCCTGTAGAGGACGGCCCCATATGGACAGTCGAAAGTTGCACTTGGAAGTTGGCTCTGCACACTTACAGTAATACATTTATAGCTGAGGACTACAATTGCCATGATAACTTTAGGACTACAGTTGTGATGAACAGTTTTGCCCTCAAGTTTCCATCAATGAATAGCTGATCTTCAACAAAACAGACTTCATGTTAAACTATAATGAATTTCCTGGTTATGCAGTTATACTTTGTGACTCTATAGGACACTATATAGTGAATGTATAATCATGTTGTCTGTTATCACCCAGATGAAGATGGGCTCCCTTTTGAGTCTGGTTCCTCTCGAGGTTTCTTCCTCATGTCGTCTGAGGGAGTTTTTCTGTCCCACCCTCACCTCAGGCTTGATCATCAGGGATAAATAAATTTATCAGGGATAAAATTAGCTCATGTTTAAAGCCTTTAATTTTCTGTAAACCTGCTTTGCGACAATGTCTGTTGTTAAAAGCACTATACAAATAAACTTGACTTGACTTTACTTGACTTGACTAAGGGTGTTTTCACACTTTGATAGGATACTTGAGTCTGCACCCAGGACTGATTCTATACTCCTTTGTTGGCAGGATTCATAATTACAGGTTTACTTTCAAAACAAAAATTAGTTCTCGCTGAACTGTGAACTGTTTCTGCAATCCCATATGCATCTTTTAGTCTAGGTTTTCAACATACAGTACCAGTCAAAATTTGGACACACGTTTGAATTCAATGGACTTTCTTTATATTTATTAATTAAAAGACACTTCATGTCTTAAAGTAATGATGGATGTCGTTTCTCTTTAGGTAGTTGTTCGGTTCTTGACATACACTACCGTTCAAAAGTTTGGGGTCACTTTGAAATGTCCTTATTTTTGAAAGAAAAGCACTGTTCTTTTCAATGAAGATCACTTTAAACTAATCAGAAATCCACTCTATACATTGCTAATGTGGTAAATGACTATTCTAGCTGCAAATGTCTGGTTTTTGGTGCAATATCTCCATAGGTGTATAGAGGCCCATTTCCAGCAACTATCACTCCAGTGTTCTAATGGTACAATGTGTTTGCTCATTGCCTCAGAAGGCTAATGGATGATTAGAAAACCCTTGTACAATCATGTTAGCACAGCTGAAAACAGTTTAGCTCTTTAGAGAAGCTATAAAACTGACCTTCCTTTGAGCAGATTGAGTTTCTGGAGCATCACATTTGTGGGGTCGATTAAATGCTCAAAATGGCCAGAAAAATGTCGTGACTATATTTTCTATTCATTTTACAACTTATGGTGGGAAATAAAAGTGTGACTTTTCATGGAAAACACAAAATTGTCTGGGTGACCCCAAACTTTTGAACGGTAGTGTAATATGGATTAGTACAGTTGTGGAATTGGGCTATTTACTGTATTTTTATTATTTACTATTTACTGTTTGATCACAAACTCATTAAGAAGGTAAGAACTTCTTTCTAGAACTCATCTCATTTCATCTCATCTCATTATCTCTAGCCGCTTTATCCTTCTACAGGGTCGCAGGCAAGCTGGAGCCTATCCCAGCTGACTATTGGCGAAAGGCGGGGTACACCCTGGACAAGTCGCCAGGTCATCACAGGGCTGACACATAGACACAGACAACCATTCACACTCACATTCACACCTACAGTCAATTTAGAGTCACCAGTCAACCCAACCTGCATGTCTTTGGACTGTGGGGGAAACCAGAGCACCCGGAGGAAACCCACGCGGACAACATGCAAACTCCACACAGAAAGGCCCTCGCCGGCCCCGGGGCTCGAACCCAGGACCTTCTTGCTGTGAGGCGACAGCGCTAACCACTACACCACCGTGCCGCCTCTTTCTAGAACTAAGTCCACTAATTAACTTTTGACGAGACACACCTGTTAACTGAAAAGCATTCCAGGTGACTACCTAATGAAGCTGATTAAGATAACGCCAATAGTGTGCAAAGCACCATCAAGGTAAACAATGGATACTTTGAAGAATCTAAAACATGCAATATTTAACATTTTTTTTTATTTACCACATAATTCTGTATATGTTCCATATGTTATTTTATAGCTTTGATGTCTTCAGTGTTGTCCTATAATGTAGAAAATACAGAAAAACTTATGAATGAGTAGATGTGTCCACTGCTGTAGTATTTATTATTCTAGGTCAGAGCTGTCTGATTTTAACTGGAAACAGTTGCTGTGTGCAGGTTTTCATTCCAGTCAAGCAGGGGACACACCTAAGTCTATTGAAAGACAAGATTAGTTAATTTCACCTGTTTTTAATGAATTAATCTTGTCTTTCAGTACACTTAGGTGTGGCTTCTGCTTGATTGGAATGAAAACCTGCACCCACCCCAGCCTTTTCTAAATAACATTGGTAACCCAGTGTTATAGGTACTGATAAAGAACCTGCACCTTTTGATTAAAGCAGATATGGCAGACTGTAATAAACCAAAAGCTTTCTCAGGTATTGTGGGTTGTAACCATTTTGCTGACTGCTGTGGCTGCTTTAAGTGAAAAGCATTCCAGGTGACGACCTCAAGAAGCTGGTTAAGATAATGCCAATAGTGTGCAAAGCGCCATCAAGCTAAATGCTGGCTACTTTGAAGAATCTAAAATATGAAGCGTATTTTGTTTAATACTTTTTTTTGTTTACCATATAATTAAATTTATGTTCCAGATGTTATTCCATAGTTTTGATGTCTTCAGTGTTGTTCTACAATGTAGAAAATACAAAATAAAGAAAAACCCAGGGTGGCACGGTGGTGTAGCGGTTAGCGCTGTCGCCTCACAGCAAGAAGGTCCTGGGTTCGAGCCCCGTGGCCGGCGAGGGCCTTTCTGTGTGGAGTTTGCATGTTCTCCCCGTGTCCGCGTGGGTTTCCTCCGGGTGCTCCGGTTTCCCCCACAGTCCAAAGACATGCAGGTTAGGTTAACTGGTGACTCTAAATTGAGCGTAGGTGTGAATGTGAGTGTGAATGGTTGTCTGTGTGTATGTGTCAGCCCTGTGATGACCTGGCGACTTGTCCAGGGTGTACCCCGCCTTTCGCCCGTAGTCAGCTGGGATAGGCTCCAGCTTGCCTGCGACCCTGTAGAACAGGATAAAGCGGCTACAGATAATGAGATGAGATGAGATGAGATGAGATGAGAAGAAAAACCCATGAATGAGTAAAATAGGGCAATTCCATTCTGGGTGTGTTCGAAGGATCATGGTTGTATACTGGAGCAAGTCAGTGGATATAGTGGTCCCACTATATAAGCCAAAAGGTTATAAATAGCCTTTGCTTGAGCAACAAAAATGTTCACAAACAGGAAGACAACTCTCTCAACAGAGGCATGATGCAGTTCAACTCATGCTATGTCGCAAACTAGATAATGTCTCATCTTGTGTTTCACAACAATGGACTTACTGCCTTGTGAATTATACGTCATACAGTATCTGGTTTCACATGATTGGCGCGCTGTAGTATTCCATAAAATAGAGTCAGATGGGAATACATGATATCTATTATGGAAGACTGAGTGGGAATGAAAATTTGTTATCTGTGTTATTTTTTACCTCGTACATTAATGGATTTCATATGTGAAAGGGGCTTAAACTGCCCAGAGGTGTGAATGTGAGTGTGAATGGCTGTCTGTTTTCCTGTGTTAGCCACGCAATAGAGGACTTTCACTGATGTCACAGATTTTTGTTTATCATGTAGCGTCCACCATATCGCCGAGCAAACAAAGAAACATATCTCTCTCTCTCTTTCTCTCTCAGCAACATGTTTCAAAAAAGTTGGGACGGGGCAACAAAAGACTGAAAAAGTTGTGTAATTTGGTTAATTGGCAGCAGGTCAGTAACATGATTGGATATAAAAAGAGCATCCCAGAGAGGCGGAGTCTCTCAGAAGTAAAGATGGGGAGGGGTTCACCACTCTGTGAAAGACTGTGTGGGCAAACAGTGGAACAATTTAAGAATAACGTTCCTCAATGTAAAACTGCAAAGAATTTGTGGATCACATCATCTATGGTCATACATGTCAACCTTTGGTCAATCAAACCTGTATAACCAACCTCCAAAATCCGTATTTCCCTTATAAAATCCGTATAAGATGCAAATTAAAATAATTTACCTAAAATTTGAATGATAATTAGCAATGATATATCCCAGTTACTTTTTATTCAATATTAATAACAATAAACCTTCAGAATGAATACAAAGTATTTTTCCAGTCTCACCTGTGAAAGGTAATCCCATGTGATCTCGTTTGGACGGTAAACCTGTTGGTACAGTTAAACGCAGCACATGAATGAGGCATCTTTATTCTCAGCTACTGTCTAGACGCTATACCAGAGACGGTTGAAGAATCTCCACTTTGCCCCATCCAATATGGCGGCGAGGATGACGTATGATTCTACGCAGAAGGCGGCTTCTATGTTAATATGTCTATGACTTCCCGGTTGGCGGGATTCTCGCAGTGCGGTGTGCGCATGATCAAAAGTGGAACGAAGTCTCGCTACCACAAGATAACGCGCGATTTCATAAGACTCTTTACTGGCTGTCTGTGGTGTACAGTACGTTTATCATCGTGGGAATTGATTATAGCTCTAAATAAATATTGAAGGTTTTTTTAAAGAATCCGTATAACTTTATTTGTACGCCCGTATACTACGTTTATTGAATCAAATCCATATAAAATACAGACATTCCATATAGGTTGACATGTATGTATGGTCCATAATATCATTAAAAGATTCAGAGAATCTGGAGAAATCTCTGTATGCAAGAGACAAGGCTGAAAACTGACATTGGATGCCTGTGATCTTCAGGCCCTCAGGAGACACTGCGTTAAAAGCAGACACGGGTCTGTAGTGGAAATCACTGTATGGGCTCAGGAACACTTCAGAAAACCATCGTCTGTGAAAACAGTTCATTACTGCATCCACAAATGCAAGTTAAAACCAGATATAAACAATATCCAGAAACCCCGCCACCTTCTCTGGGCCCGAGCTCTTTTATGATGGACTGAGGCAAAGTGGAAAACTGTCCCGAGGTCTGATGAATCAAAAGCAGAAATTCTTTTTAGAAATCATGGACACCACATCCTCCAGGCTAAAGAGGAGAGGGACCATCCGGCTTGTTATCAGTGTACAGTTCAAAAGCCAGCATCTGTGATGGTATGAGGGGGCATTAGTGTACATGACATGGGTAGCTTGTACATCTGGGAAGGCATCATTAATGCTGAATGATATAAATACGTTTCAGAGCAATATGCTGCCATCCAGACAAAATCTTTTTCAGTGAAGGCCTTCCTTCTTTCAGCAAGACAACGCCAAACCGCTTTCTGCACATATTAAAACTGCATGGCTCTATAGTAAAAGAGTCCGGGTGCTAAACTGGCCTGCCTGCAGTCCAGACCTGCCTCCCATTTAAAACATTTGGTACATTATGAAGTGCAAAATATGACAAAGGAGACTGTCAACTGTTGAGCAACTGAAATTGTATATCAGGCAAGAATGGGACAACATTTCTCTTTCAAAACTACAGCAGTTGGTCTCCTCAGTTCCCAAACATTTACAGAGTGTTGTTAAAAGTAGAGGTGATGCAACACAGTGGTAATCACGCCCCTGTCCCAACTTTTCTGAAATGTGTTGCTAACATCAAATTCAAAATGAGCATATATATTAAAAAAAAAACAATAAAATTTCTCAGTTTCAACATTTGATATGTTGTCTTTGTACTATTTTCAATGAAACTTAGGGTTTCCATGATTTGCAAATTATCGCATTCTGTTTTAATTTACAGTTTATAAATCATCCCAAATTTATGGAATTGGGGTTGTAATTCTTCCTCACTTACGGTGGTGAAGAAATTGGCAGCCATTTTGCTGAATCGCTTGAGGTGAGTATCGAGAAATAATCTGAATTTCACGACCAATCGGTGCACACGATTTCCTAAAATAATTTCTGTATTTATATTCAAATTATTTGACATGTTTCTGAGTGGAATTTTCCTTTAAACAGTACTCTGAAGCTCTTCCATTATGCTTTCATGCAATCCACAATACCATCCTTCTACCTCTGACATTAAAACAGGCCTGTCAGTATAGATTAATTTGACAGAGTTTTATTATGTATTACTCAGCGTATCAGATGCTCGCTGGCCGTACTGTGAAAATTCTCCATGCAGACGCTCATTGAAGTTTCCAAATCTGTCATTGCTTAATTCTTGAATATTTTCTATCATGAATACTGTTAGGGTTTTGCTGGGATTCGAACCTGGTTCGTTGGTGTGATAATCCAGCAAACCCCCACTAGGCCACCAGGGGGATGACTCAAATGCAGAGGCGTGAGGCGGAAGTAGAAAAAGAATCAAAAGGTTTATTTAAACTATATACACTATATACAGGGCAAAACAAAAGACAAAAAAAACCAAAGAGTATAATCCAAAAGAAAAGCAAAGTGCAAAAATTCAAAAGCTAAGAAGATCAAAAAAACACAGTACAAAGGAAACTGGAGATAAACATAACAGCACAAAGACTCCGTGACAAGAGGACTGAACTCAGGGGTATAAATAGACAAACTAATTAAGGACACAGGTGAAGATAATTAGGCAATTAACAAAAACACAAAACACAGGAACAGTGGCGGCCTCTAGAGGCCAAAATAAACACGACATGAAAAGGAAATAACAGCGGCCTCTAGAGGCCAAAACAGTCCTAGTCCTAACAGGACCCCCCCCTCTAGGAGCGTCTCCTGACGTTCCCAGGGCGATCCGGATGGGCCGAATGGAAGTCCCGACATAGTTCTTTATCAAGGACATCCCGAGCAGGAACCCAGCAGCGCTCCTCAGGACCATAGCCCTCCCAGTCCACCAGATATTGCAACCCGCCGCGGACCCGGCGGGAGTCAAGCAGGCGATTCACAGTGAACACAGTCTGCCCCTGGAAGATGCGGGGGGGTGGGGGGTTCCTAGGGGCAGGGGCATACGTAGACGTCAGTACGGGCCGTAACAGGGAAACATGGAAAGTGGGGTTGATCCTCAGAGTCCGGGGCAACTGGAGCCGGTAGGAGACAGGGTTCACCCTGCGCACCACCTTGAAGGGGCCAATGTAGCGAGGAGCAAGCTTGCGGTTCTCCACCCGCAGTGGAAGGTCCTTAGTGGACAGCCAAACACGCTGCCCAGGGCGGAAAGCGTGTGCAGGTCTTCTATGGCGGTTGGCCTGAGTCTGGTTGGTTCTGGAGGTCTGTATGAGGGTCTTCCTGACCTTGCTCCAGGTCTTGCGACACCGTCTCACATATTGGTTGACCGAGGGCACCCCCGCGTCCTCCTCCTGGTCCGGGAACAGAGGTGGCTGGAACCCGAATTGGCACTGGAATGGCGACAGCTTGGTGGCCGATGACTGCAGGGTGTTGTGGGCGTACTCCGCCCATGGCAGCCAGGTGCTCCACGATGTCGGGTTATCCATAGCCAGGCCTCGCAGGGTGGTTTCCAGGTCCTGGTTGAGCCTCTCCGTCTGACCATTGGACTGTGGGTGAAACCCAGAGGAGAGGCTGGCAGTGGCTCCGATGACCTTGCAGAACCCGTGCCACACTCGGGAGGAGAACTGGGGCCCTCGGTCTGAGACGATGTCCTGTGGAAGACCAAAGACTCGGAAGACATGATTAAACAAAAGTTTCGCAGTTTCAAGAGCAGAGGGGAGTTTGCACAGTGGTATGAAGCGGCAGGCCTTGGAGAATCTGTCAACTAAGACCAAAATGACCGTGTTACCTTGTGACTCAGGGAGACCCGTGATAAAGTCGACTGCCACGTGGGACCAGGGACGCCGGGGAATGGTCAGAGGATGCAGGAGACCCTGGGGACGCTGTCGTGGGTTCTTGGTTCTGGTGCAAACCTCACAGGACAGGACAAATGACCTTACTTCCTGCTCCATGTTAGGCCACCAGAAGCGTCTTTTCAGGAAGTCCAGGGTCCTCCGAGCTCCCGGGTGGGCGGTGAGAGGGGAAGAGTGACCCCACTGGAGAACCTTGGCCCGGGCTTGATGTGGGACGTACAAGAGGCCTGGTGGCCCCGTCCCAGGACCGGGGTCCTGGCGTTGGGCTCGTCGGACAGCCTCCTCAATACCCCAGCGGACAGGGGCCACAATCCGGGACACAGGGATAATAGGCCCGACTTCATTCTCCCTGTTAGTGGCAGAGAACAGTCTGGACAGTGCGTCAGGTTTGGTGTTCTTGGAGCCGGGGCGGTATGAGAGGGTGAAGTCAAACCGACTGAAAAACAGGGCCCACCTAGCCTGTCGAGGGTTCAGTCTCTTGGCTTGCTGGAGGTACTCCAGGTTCTTGTGGTCAGTCCAAACCAGGAATGGATGTTGTGCTCCCTCCAGCCAGTGCCTCCACTCCTCAAGGGCCAGTTTGACCGCTAGCAGTTCTCGATCCCCCACATCGTACCGGGACTCAGCAGGACTCAGGCGGTGGGAGAAGTAAGCGCAGGGGTGCAGCTTTCCTTCCGAACGTTGAGAGAGCACCGCGCCGACACCACTGTCCGAGGCGTCCACCTCCACGATGAATGGTTGGGAGGTGTCCGGGAGAACCAGAATGGGTGCCGTGCAGAAGCGGTCCTTGAGGTCTTTGAACGCCTTTTCTGCCTGAGGAGACCAGCCATAAGATCCACCTGTCCCTTTGGTGAGGTCTGACATGGGTGCTGCCACAGAACTGAAGTTCCTGATGAACTTGCGGTAGAAGTTAGCGAATCCTAAGAACCGCTGAACCTCCTTAACGGACTTGGGAGTAGGCCAATCCCGGACGGCCAGGGTCTTGGCAGGGTCCATTTGGAGTTGGCCTGTCCGTACAATAAATCCCAGAAAGGAGACCTCGGGAACATGAAATTCGCATTTCTGGGCCTTGGCGAACAGATTGTTCTGTAGCAGCCTCTGGAGAACCTGGCGGACATGGTGGCGGTGCTCCTGCACGGTCTTGGAAAAGATAAGGATGTCGTCGAGGTAGACAAAAACGTATAGGTTAATCATGTCCCTTAAGACGTCGTTGATTAGGGCCTGAAAAACAGCTGGTGCGTTGGTGAGTCCGAAGGGCATCACCTGGTATTCGTAGTGCCCAGACGGGGTGTTAAAGGCAGTCTTCCACTCGTCTCCCTGTCGGATACGGATGAGGTGGTATGCGTTCCGTAGGTCCAACTTGGTGAAGACGGTGGCGCCTTGGAGCAGGTCGAAAGCTGTGGACATCAGCGGAAGGGGATATCGGTTGCGCACAGTGATCTTATTCAGGCCCCTGTAATCAATACATGGTCGGAGCCCCCCATCCTTCTTGCCGACAAAGAAGAAGCCGGCTCCAGCAGGTGAAGTGGAGGGTCGAATAAACCCAGAGACCAGGGCATCTTTGAGGTATTCCTCCATGGCCTTGCGTTCTGGCTGAGAGAGTGAAAACAGTCTGCCACGAGGAGGGGTAGTCCCAGGAAGCAAGTCGATGGCACAGTCGTAGGCCCGGTGCGGAGGAAGAACGGCGGCCCTGCTCTTGCTGAATACCTCCTTGAGATCCCAGTACTCTGTGGGAACTTGAGATAACTCGGTGAGATCAGGGGGCTCGGCAGGAGACACAGGAGAGCTAGAGAGCAGACAAGAGGCATGGCATGCAGGGCCCCATTCCACAACCTGGCTTGTTACCCAGTCTATGCGAGGGTTGTGGCGAGTAAGCCAAGGAAGGCCTAGAATAACTGGGAACTCAGGTGAAGGAATCAGGTGCAGGGATATTTCTTCCTTGTGACCTTGAGACTGGAGGAAGACTGGAGAAGTAACTTGAGTGACTCTTCCATCACCTAACGCTTGGCCATCGAGGGCAGACACAGACAGAGGGACTTCAAGAGGTGCAGTAGGTATATTGATGCTTTGGGCGAAGTGAATATCCATAAAGTTCCCAGCCGCCCCTGAGTCTAACAAAGCTTGACAAGAGTGGACAGACTCACCCCAGGAGATGGAGACCGGGATGTAGATTCCTTGGCCAGGGAGTCCGGGAGAGAGGGTAGGCCCCGTCACAACCCTCCCTCGGCTGGACGGGGCGGTCCTTTTCCCAAGAGATCGGGACATGATGCTCGGAAGTGACCAGGCTTGCCACAGTAGATGCAGCACTTATCCCTCCTTCTGCGCTCTCTCTCAGATACGGAGAGGCGAGTACGACCCACTTGCATGGGTTCTGGACAGTCAATGAAGGAGGTAGATGGTTTCCAGGTAGAGGTAGGGAGGCTGGGGGGGCTCAAGGCTTGGTGGCGTTCTCTCATCCTGTTGTCCAGACGAATAGCATGTGAGATGAGGGTTTCGAGGTCACTTGGGCATCCAATAGAGGCCAGACCGTCCTTGATGGGGTCAGACAGACCATGGTGGAAGGCTGACACCAGAGCAGTCTCGTTCCATCCACTTACTGCTGCGAGTGTTCGGAACGAGATGGCGTAATCTGCGACGCTTCCTCCTTGCCGGATGGACATGAGCTTTCGGGCTGCGTCGGTACTGATGTCTGCCTGATCGAAGACCCGAAGCATCTCTTCAGAAAACAGCTGGAAATCAAAGCACTCAGGTCCCTGTCTTTGCCAGATAGCAGTAGCCCAGGCTCGCGCCTTACCAGCTAATAAGGTGATCACAAAGGCAATCTTGCGGCGATCCGTAGTGTAGGTGGTAGGCTGAAGCTCAAAGGTGAGTTGACACTGGGTAAGGAACTCTCGGCACTCACTGTGCTTGCCGTCATACCTCTGTGGTGCAGGAAGGCTGGGTTCGCGAGGTGAAGAAGGCAGCATTGCAGGAGGCACTGGAGCAGGAGTGGGAGCTGGATCAGGAGCAGGAACTGGATCAGGAGCAGGAGATGCAGGCAGAGATGTCAGCTGTGCCAGGGTTTTCCCAATTTGCTGAAGCAGTTCCTCGTGGCGAGCGAGGGCCTCACGTTGGCTGGTGAGCGTACGTCCATGAGCGTCCATGGTCGCTCCGAAGCGTGTCAAAGCTGCCATAATTCCCTGAAGGTTGGCCGGGTAGACAGTTGAAGCAGCCTCTGCTGAGTCGGTCATGACGGAGTCTTTCTGTTAGGGTTTTGCTGGGATTCGAACCTGGTTCGTTGGTGTGATAATCCAGCAAACCCCCACTAGGCCACCAGGGGGATGACTCAAATGCAGAGGCGTGAGGCGGAAGTAGAAAAAGAATCAAAAGGTTTATTTAAACTATATACACTATATACAGGGCAAAACAAAAGACAAAAAAAACCAAAGAGTATAATCCAAAAGAAAAGCAAAGTGCAAAAATTCAAAAGCTAAGAAGATCAAAAAAACACAGTACAAAGGAAACTGGAGATAAACATAACAGCACAAAGACTCCGTGACAAGAGGACTGAACTCAGGGGTATAAATAGACAAACTAATTAAGGACACAGGTGAAGATAATTAGGCAATTAACAAAAACACAAAACACAGGAACAGTGGCGGCCTCTAGAGGCCAAAATAAACACGACATGAAAAGGAAATAACAGCGGCCTCTAGAGGCCAAAACAGTCCTAGTCCTAACAGAATACTATCAATAAAAAGCGTATAATCTCTGCTTTCCAAAGAAATGTATCTGGTTAAGATCTGTTCAGTGCTTTGGGAGTAACGGCAGGTTGAAGTCGGTACAACAGAGTAAAAACTCTGCTCGCGGGACGTCGGGAAACTGCCGGTGCTTTTCTTTTTGAGTCACGGGAAAGCGGTCAGGCTCTCTCTCTCTCTCTCTCTCTCTCTCTCTCTCTCCTGATCGGTTTCCCACTGGATTACTCGTCAATATCAATCAGATCACTTTTATAGGGATGTTCTCTCGCTCTCACTGTTTCTGATGAAGGATTCAGCAACATTTTCCCTCTGCTAGTTTTGATGTTCTGATTCACGGGAAACTTTGAAGTGAGTTTTCAGAGCTTTACCTACTTATTTTTTAGAATCAAACTGATTCCTGTAAATAAATCACTATTTTAGAATATAACTGGAGTTGTTTTGATGAAAAATATTGAGATCTTAGTGGTCGGAATGAGATTTTAAAAAACTGAAAGTCAGAAACGCGAGTGTCGATTTCAGTTGAGTTAATGTGAATTGTTTATTGGATGCGGATCAGACAGTTTTTCGAGGTTCGCCTTGAAAGCTGTGAATAGTAATCAAAACAATCATTTATATTCTTTCATATAAACACTAGTAGGCCCGACTTTTGACAAATACAAAGCCCTACAGAGCACAAACAGGGGATTAGAATGTTTCATCCTGGTGCCCTGTGTCTGGTTGGAGTCTCATCACATCGCTCCTGTGGACAGTTGAAAGTCACACTTGGAAGACGCTCTGGACTCTTACAGTGATGCTTTTATGGCTGAGGACTACAGTTGACTTGCTAACTTTAGGACTGCAGTTGTCATGAACAGTTTTGCACTCAAGTTTCCATCAATGAAGAGTTTATAACATCAACGAAACAGACTTCATGTTAAAACTGTTAATGTTAGTCATGTTGTCCGTTATTATCTAAATGAGGATGGGTTCCCTTTTGAGTCTGGTTCCTCTCGAGGTTTCTTCCTCATGTTGTCTGAGGGAGTTTTTCCTCGCCACCATCGCCACAGGCTTGCTCATTGGGGATAGATTAGGAATAAAATTAGCTCATGTTTAAAGTCATTCAAATTCTATAAAGCTGCTTTGCGACAATGTCTATTGTTAAAAGTGCTATACAAATAAACTTGACTTAATTAGAAAGAATCTTTTATTACTTTTTTATCGAGTGTACCAATTTAGCGTTTTTACCTAACTTGCATAATTGGTTTTTACTCATTTTTCAAACTTTGTATTTAGTATACAACCATCTATGTTCCTGCCAATTTCCATGTAAATATCTTGAAAAATAGAAAAGTTATAAAGAAAAAAACATTTGATCTCATTGGTTAATGAGGCCCATTTTGGATCATGTGATCCTCAAACAGAATATTACGGCAGTTTTGTAAAAATTTAAGCTGTTTCTTCAATCTTTGATTTGTAATATCTCAAGAACGGATAAACACATTTTAATTCTGGAAAAGGTCTGCATTCAATTCTGAATTCAATGAGAGCAGTTTCAAGCAATTTGGATTGAATTTGAATTTTCACGTGATATGCCTCGTATAAGGCTTACAGAGGTGGACAGTAACGAAGTACATTTACTTGAGTACTGTACTTAAGTACACTTTTTGAGTATCTGTACTTTACTTGAGTATATTTTTTTGGAAACTTATGACTTTAACTTCACTCCATTTGAAAGACAAATATCGTACTTTTTACTCCACGACATTTCGATCAAGGTCCTCGTTACTCGTTACTATGACGCAGCTTTGAAAGTGGATGCGTTTTTCTTTTCTTTTCTAAAACGTGATTGTTTTTTTCGCAGGTGACACTGAGACAGCCGATCAGTAATGATGAGGGTCACGTCACGTCCATAGACTGTATAAAATCAAGTTCAGTGATTTCTCAGCAGTGTTATTTGAACACGATCAGTTGATGGCAGAATGGAAGGAGGCGAATGTGTGTGCAATTCTGAAGAATGCACACACCCATGGCTTTACCTAGAACCCATGTTTCAGGTTTCTGAAAGGATTAACGATTCGTTTCGTTTTAAATGTTTGTTTGGTTTGCTGAAAATTAACCACATCACGGCCTACAAAAACTCACCTGCAGAAGCATGTTGAGGTATCTAAACGTTTTATTCCAAGAGAAAGCTTGTAATGAAGTTGTCTGTGCTTTTAGAGCTAGCGATAACATTGCAATAGCTATGCAGTCTGGTTAGTCAAATGACTTTCTATGGATTTGCCCACCAAGTCGCCATAGGCTTGTCAACAGCTAACGATGACGCATAGCTAGTTAACTTGGACACTGTTAGTTAGCATGTAAAAACGGAGTTACACTAACATGAATAATGTTAAGTCCTTTCAGAAATATCTGATCTCATTATCTGTAGCCGCTTTATCCTGTTCTACAGGGTCGCAGGCGAGCTGGAGCCTATCCCAGCTGACTACAGGCGAAAGGCGGGGTACACCCTGGACAAGTCGCCAGGTCATCACAGGGCTGACACATAGACACAGACAACCATTCACACTCACATTCACACCTACGCTCAATTTATGGCCCTTTTCCACTACCCTTTTTCAGCTCACTTCAGCTCGCTTCAGCTCACTTCAGCCCGACACGGCTCGCGTTTCGACTACCAAAAACCAGCACGACTCAGCTCGCTTCAGCCCTGCTTAGCCCCTAAAACTCGCACGGTTTTGGAGTGGGGCTGAAGTGAGCCAAAGCGAGCCGAGTGAGGCTGGGGGCGTGAGCAGACACTCCCCTGTGCACTGATTGGTGAGGAGGAGTGTCCTCACATGCCCACACACGCCCCGCAAGCACGCTGGGATCTGTAAACACCGTAAACCCGGAAGAATAATAATTACGAATTACGAGAATTTCTGAAGCCTTATGCGCCTCGCCTCATCTATACGCTCTTGCCAGTATCTGTCCGCGTTGTCGGTGACAACAAGCCACAGAACCAAGACCAGCAACACTAACGACTCCATGTCCTCCATGTTTATTGTTTACTATTCGGGTTGTGAGACTACCACTTAAAAGATCACTGATGTCACTGTTTGCGCTGCTTAACGACATCACCTGACGTCCACCCACTTTCGCTAACTCCACCCAATGTGTCCACCCACTTCCAGCCAGCACGGTTCAGCGCGGTTGTAGTCGAAACGCAACTCCAACAGCCCCGCTCAGCCCGACTCAGCACGGCACGGCTCAGCCCGACTCAGCCGCGTTTGTAGTGGAAAAGCGGCATTAGAGTCACCAGTTAACCTAACCTGCATGTCTTTGGACTGTCGGGGAAACCGGAGCACCCGGAGGAAACCCACGCGGACACGGGGAGAACATGCAAACTCCGCACAGAAAGGCCCTCGCCGGCCACGGGGCTCGAACCCGGACCTTCACCGTGCCGCCTTTTTAATGCTTAAGTATTTTAAAAGCAAGTACTTTAACTTAAGTAAAAACTTTCACTTGTATCAGAGTAACATGTGACCAGCGGGATGTGCACTTTGACTAAAGTAATAAAGTTGGCCACGTTGTTCACCTCTGAAGGATCACGAGTGTTTAGAAATGTTCCAACATGGCAACCCTGATCTCCGTGCTGTGCGCGAGCTCCTAACTTGGAGCCTGCTATTTTTCTGCGCGTGCTGGAGTGGGCGGGGCTTCAAGCCCACAGCCCTGACCAAAACAAGGAAAGGACGAGCGAAAACAGCGCTGACAGGTCGCCATGGTAACCGGCCAATCTCTATACTAGTGCACTCAACAGTAGTGTGAAATAGACTTCGCGCAGTGGGGGTGATGCCTGATGGGTGGTGCACTCTGCAGGAAAGTAGACTAGTAGTAAACAGATTGTAGGCGAAGCCATTAGAACCGTGAGCCGACATTAGAGTGGAACAGAAGTGGCTTCAGACCCGAAACAGAGGTTCAGTGATGTCATAAGCATCAGGGGGAAAGCGCCCTGGACGTCCTGGAAGGTAACAGGTAAGAGTTTGGAGCCTTTTTGGTGTTAAATATTAGAGTGTAGTTTTGTCTGAAGTGAGTGTTTGTGCGCTTGAAGAGGCTGTGAGCAGCTGGACTGGAGTGTGCTGCTTCCAGTGCAACAGGAAGCTTAAAAGTAAAAACACAACAAACTCACGCTTTCTGTTTAATTGTGTTGCACTTCTGCCAGAAAGTTGAACTGACCTTGGCAGTTCTGTCCTGTGTGTTGTGTTGCTGCTCCTGTAATCAGATCTCAGCTTTACTTTCTGTTGAGCTTCAATAACCTGCATCCTGTGTGTGGCATTATAATTATAATTATTTATTTTATGACATGCATTTGGTGCTCCAGGAAAGTCAGCGTTCAGGCATGGAGAGAGATATTAGACCTTTCTCACCTTTCTAACCAGCTAGACTGCCTTTCAGATTTTTCAAGTGTAGGTCATAAACAGAATTTTTAATTATTTTTGTTTAGCAGACCGAAAACTACTCAATTCGAATCGCAGACTTCCAATTTTATTTGTTTTTTTTTAAATAGAACAATTAATGAATTTATCTCAACGTGGTTAGCGCTGTCGCCTCACAGCAAGAAGGTCCTGGGTTCGAGCCCCGGGGCCGGCGAGGGCCTTTCTGTGTGGAGTTTGCATGTTCTCCCCGTGTCCGCGTGGGTTTCCTCCGGGTGCTCCGGTTTCCCCCACAGTCCAAAGACATGCAGGTTAGGTTAACTGGTGACTCTAAATTGACCGTAGGTGTGAATGTGAGTGTGAATGGTTGTCTGTGTCTATGTGTCAGCCCTGTGATGACCTGGCGACTTGTCCAGGGTGTACCCCGCCTTTCGCCCTTAGTCAGCTGGGATAGGCTCCAGCTTGCCTGCGACCCTGTAGAAGGATAAAGCGGCTAGAGATAATGAATGAATGAATGAATGAATGAATCTCAACGTGGCCCAAAATTCTCCGCTATTTTTTTCCTGCTTCACCATGACCCAATACAAGATACTAACTAAATCATGTGCCACAATGGGCTTTCCCTGTTCGCGCAAGGTACTGTGGGATACAAATTTGAAACAGGAGAAAAAAATGGAGGACGTGAGCGTGCGAATGAAACGTGAAAGACTGACTACAGTAACAGGAAGAAAAGATGTTATGTTATATACGAAGGAAAGGAAACGCAGGACCAAACTAATAAATATGGGCGCTTAGCGAGCACCTCGGTGTGATCAGCTGTTCGTTTAGCGACAGAATGATGGAACTGTCAGTGCACGCTCAAAGGGAAACCTGTAGATGAGCACACGGACTTCCTCTGTCTGCTTGACTGCGCAAAGCGAGCGATTTCATGCACATTATTTGCTTTAATCCCCTCAAATTAAATAACTTCCCAGCCACAGAACGGCCTGATATTTTGTGAGATATTAGAGAAATAAACATCTATCACAATGACCACATTTCAGACGGAACTAAATTTCACCGATTTTATGAAATCGAAAGGCCGTCTCGCTTTAACCAAACGACAACAAACAAAAAACAAAATCCAGAATGGCAAAACAACACACACATGGGTGTTCAGGACTGTGTACAAATCTGAGGCACATGCAAAGAAATCCTGTCAAGCTAAGATGGCTTAAAAAATAATGAAATTAAAGGAGAACTGAAGGCAAATTTTTTATTATCAAAATTCTATTTATCTCATTTTATTAAATATAGGAACGCATTTTTGATCGCTATTTTGTCGCTGCTATAGCAAGTTCTGAGTGTTTGAAATATGCTCTGTAATATATCAGTCCATATGTCAAAGCAATGGCTGTAAACGAGATTCGTTGAGACCTGTGCGAGACATCGTAGGACGGAAGTAAAACGTACAGCGGAAATCAAAGTGACCGACATCTGCCAACATTGTCAAAAGACGCGTGCGCCCTCTTTCGAACGCTGATGTGATCAAGCCGGAAGTTTTGTTTGTTTTGATAGCAATCAGGAAAGTTTGAAAAAAGTAGGCAGTAATCATTATTTAAACTCGTTTTTGTGCAATACTTCGTTTGGAAAACAGTTTTCAAAATGGCGGCACTGACACCTGGCTGACACTTCACGTTTCAAAGTCTCGCACAAGTCTCGTGAAGATCGCGCGGATAAGCGACGCCTGCCGTGGACCAAACGAACTAAATTCAACACGGCTAAAAACCAAATAGGCCGGTAAGTATAATATTTAATTGCAATTAGTTGCCAATACGAGTCACGATATAAGGTTACTAAAACCCAAAACGTAATTGAATAACACGTTAATTAAGAAATAAAGCAAGTTTAAAAATGACTTCAGTTCTCCTTTCAATGTTTCTGTATTAAAACAACAGCAACAACAAAGAGAAGTAAACTGTAATAACAAATTAAAAAAAACCCATCATAGTCTCAAGACCGGGTTGTGCAGTTTTGTAAGGAAGTGAATGAGCTGCAATTTTACTGAGCACCTTGCACAAACAGCCACACTCACACTTCTTCTCCAGATCATCTATGAGGGTACGTCACAAAGTCCCGGCCTCACCCAGACAACGCCACAGGGGAGAAATTGTTCTCGTATTTTTATTTTTCAACATATTCTCCTTTAACTTCAGTGCACTCGCTCCACCGATGTTCAAGCTTTGCTATCTCTTTGCTAAAGAAGGTCATATCTTGAGCCTCCAGATCCTCCTGAACAGCATGGATGACTTCATTATCACTCTGAAAATGGCGCCCACACAAGTTTAAGAAACCGATAGGAGCCAGACGGTGCCAGGTCGGGTGAGTAAGGTGGACAGGGCAACCATGTTAGCTATGTTAGGCTGCTTCTGCCCCTGCCACCGGTGCTGTATGGACGGGCGCATTGTCCTGGAGCAACATCACGCCAGCTCTTTCCTCTCCTTTTTTTCTTCTTTGATTGCTTCTTTCATTTGAGTTTTTGTAGACAGTGATATAAGGCTTTATAGTATACAGTTATTCCCCAAAATGGGAGTTAATTACGCCCCTTGTTTCAGGGTGAGGCTGAGAAGTCCCCTCGTATCATAATGTTTGTTCTCTGAAAAGTGGTCTCTTATGCCGGGATCAGACGACATGATATTTTTGAGCCTGAAATCATCATTCATGTTCTTTCCTATCATCGGGGCGAGAGGAGAGTCAAGAAATTGTCGATCATTGCTCTAAAGAAGAACATCGTAGGAGTTGTCAAACCAGGCGAGAAATTATAAAAAATTCTGATAGGCTTGATGTTTGGTTGGGGTTTCATGGGGCGTCCGAGATGCCACATCATTGTTCTTTGATTATGTCACACTACGAGGCCTGTTCGTTGTTCCTGACATTCATGCTGTAAATTTGTCAGCTATGATAAAATTGGGCTGAATTCCTGTAGTCTGATCTCAGCATGATGTAATATCCTGCTTTTTTCTCATCTCATCTCATTATCTGTAGCCGCTTTATCCTGTACAGGGTCGCAGGCAAGCTGGAGCCTATCCCAGCTGACTACGGGCGAAAGGCGGGGTACACCCTGGACAAGTCGCCAGGTCATCACAGGGCTGACACATAGACACAGACAACCATTCACACTCACATTCACACCTACGCTCAATTTAGAGTCACCAGTTAACCTAACCTGCATGTCTTTGGACTGTGGGGGAAACCGGAGCACCCGGAGGAAACCCATGCGGACACGGGGAGAACATGCAAACTCCGCACAGAAAGGCCCTCGCCAGCCCCGGGGCTCGAACCCGGACCTTCTTGCTGTGAGGCGACAGCGCTAACCACTACACCACCGTGCCGCCCCGGCATAATATTTAAAGTCATAAAATAATTACCTATAACAAAGCGTGGACTTAAAAATAACTTGTCTAAGACCTTTGGATGTTTGGAAATTATGGATATTTGTAATTTGTGCAGTGTAAGCAATCACAGGATAACTCCTTCTGATTTGTGGTGGACGGTAGATCTGAGATGACCGCCGTTACCTTCGTTAAGCGTCTCTGCCCTTCTGGCCTTTCTCACAGCTTTTCTCTATACCCTGCAGCTGCGCTGTCCTGGGGGGAGAACATGGATCCTCCGTCTGAGACTGACCAAATGACCTCTGACCTCCTGAACCGGACTGATCCGCTTTCTCAGGATGTGCACCAACCCACTGAGAAAGCTGCACCTGCACACACAGGTATGGTTTGGTCTTTTTTGTATTATTATTATTAATTTTTAAAATTGCTCTGCAGAACATGCTTGGTTATTTATTTATTCTTCAATACAATCCATCTGTTCAAATACATCACGTAATGCAAACATGTACCATTATTAACTTTTGTGTAAAACCATTTCAACACCTTTAAGTCAACTGAATTTAGGTTAGGACTGTCATAAATAATATAGTATGACTATAAAGGTTAAATAATAATTATAACAATTACAACAATTAGGCTCAGTGGCACAAGAATAGTCACTGAATTAAAAAAAAAAGTCATAGAGTCCCATCTTTAACACAGCTTCATTGATGTGACGCACTGACTGGTGAGTAAATGAGGTTTTCTGTAGGAAAAGATCCGGAGCTGGTCAGAGCTGTCAGTCAAATAGCGTCTTTATGAAAGCAGTTCTTGGGCGTGTTTATGGGCCAAACGTACCAGACTGTTTAGAGAAGCGAGGGGTCTGAATTACCTTTTTTTTTTTTTTTTTTAAACTAGTAACAAAAACAACAATAATAATAATTAGTGTAAATACGCAGGTGATTATAGAAAATCATGTGCGCTGATTGGTTGAGAAATTCGGACCATTTCTCGATAATCACCTCGAGCGGCTCGGCAAAATGGCGGCCGATCGCTTCGTCACCGTAAGTGAGGAAGAATTACAAATGATGAAAGAAACTGCTGTTCCTAAAAGCACTAAAGATGCTCCGAAGTTTAGTCTAAAGCTATTCAAAGGGAAGGTGGAATTGTGATTTATTTTATCCATTTCAAAACAAAGTATTTTATGTGACTCGGCGTAGATAAGTGACACAAGTCTGCGCTGCAAAGTTATTATTAGGCGTATCAGACGCTCGCTGGCCGTGCTGTGAAAATTCTCCATGCAGACGCTCATCTAAGTTTCCAAACCTGTCATTGCTTAACTCCTTGAATATCTTCTATCGTGAATACTATCATTAAAAGCTTATAATCTCTGCTTTCCAAAGAAATGTATCTGGTTAAGATCTGTTCAGTGCTTTGGGAGTAGCGGCAGGTTGAAGTCGGTACAACAGAGTAAAAACTCTGCTCGCTGGACGTCGGGAAACTGCCAGTGCTTTTCTTTTTGAGTCACGGGAAAGCGGTCAGGCTCTCTCTCTCTCTCTCTCTCTCTCTCTCTCTCTCTCTCTCCTGATCGGTTTCCCACTGGATTACTCGTCAATATCAATCAGATCACTTTTATAGGGATGTTCTCTCGCTCTCACTGTTTCTGATGAAGGATTCAGCAACATTTTCCCTCTGCTAGTTTTGATGTCCTGATTCACGGGAGACTTTGAAGTGAGTTTTCATAGCTTTACCTACTTATTTTTTCAAATCAAACTGATTTCATGTGAATAAATCACTATTTTAGAATATAACTGGAGTTGTTTTGATGAAAAATATTGAGATCTTAGTGGTCGGAATGAGATTTTAAAAAACCGGAAGTCAGAAACGCGAGTGTCAATTTCAGTTCAGTTAATGTGAATTGTTTATTGGATGCGGATCAGACAGTTTTTTTTTTTTCCAGGTTCGCCTTGAAAGCTGTGAATATTAATCGAAATGATCATTTATATTCTTTCATATAAACACTAGTAGGCTCTACTTTTGAGAAATACAAAGACCTACAGAGCACAAAGAGGGGATTTAAAATAATCTTTTATTACTTTTTATCCCCCACTGGCCGAAAGGTATTACAGAAATAAACATCTATCACAATGACCACATTTCAGAGGGAACTAAATTTCACCGATTTTATCAAATCGAAAGGCCGTCTAGCTTTAAAATGTCAGCTGAGCTTCCTGTGACGGTGACGTATGCGATGATGTCAGGTAGCGGTCGCTTGGAGCTACTCCGCTGTTTTATAGTCTCTGTTTACATCATAGTTTTGGTAGTTTTACAAGTATTTTTATGGAATTTATCAGTTTTTAAATAAGCATGCCTCATTGTGTCACATATAAATGCCACAATGATGCTCAAAAGAAAGCCCAAGCTGGAACTCAACTGCATTTCTACAGAGAAAATGCAAAGTGTGCTTGATCAGCTGGAACAGAGGGTCACCGACAGAAACTGGATCAGACATGAGACCTCGCACTGCAAAATCTTTTTTTTTAATTTCATTGATTTGTATCGTGATTTTATTATCGCATGACCTATATTTACATGGCTGTTCTGTGCATTCGAGAGCCATTGTATATGATAAAGTTGCTCGGAGTAGCAGTAGGGGTAGCGATGTAACATTAATAACAGGAATGGATAGTAGAGTGTATGATATATGCACTGAATTATTTGATATTTTAATGAAAAAGGTTTCTGGATGAGGTAAACACATGCGTATTGGAGAGTCTTGTTTGTCCGCTTCTTCTTTTCCTTTGTTAGCCCGATAATTTGTTTTGTTTGTTGGACGCATGTGGCTGTTAGTAAATGCCACACCCTTCACCTAAACCTGACTCATGTTTGTCTTTTTTGCCATGTTTGTCTTTTCCTAGTAGGATGTGTTTAATGAATCATAATGCGTGCACACACACACACACACACAAATATTCCAACAAGTAGATCACTTTAAATTGCGTTTAGGAAAAAGTCATCAATGAGAGAGCCATCTATTTATAAACCGTGACACCATAACATCGTTAATATAGAGAGAAGAAACTCCCTCAGTCACCAGTGATCACCGTGTTGGATCAGAATTTATAGTTGATCATTTTCATGTCCATAATTTATTATATCCATTATCCCAACTTAATCAGGGCGTGGTCATTTACAGCTTCACAAAGAAGTAATGAAACCCAACCTGCTGATTTATTTTATCGTGATTGCGAGTGCCATGAATGAGGACCAGTTTGATGGATGACGACAGTATAAACTACCTGCTGGCTTCTGGTCCAGAAAAGCCAAAATGCGGCTGTTGCCTGGAAATACAGCTGCCATTAAAGTGTCTTGTTGCAAGAGATAAGTGAGTGATTAGCGTGTCATCCTCCGAGTGCACTGATGAGGCAGCGCTTAAGCTGTTTAAAGAGAAGGCCATAAAGCCATCGTTATTAGTGAGGGATAATTACAATAGTGCTGTCTAAAATATCAAGAGAAAATGCAAATCTATCCGGGTTATATAATGAACTCTAATGAATTCTACGAAATCGAGTCGTACGTGAGCTGATAGTTGTCTATAAACCATGTACGATGCGATTGAGTGGAATAACTTTTATTCTCTCCACATTCACTGGATTTTGAGAAACAGAGTATTTTTATTTTTTGCAAGTTTGATAAAAACTTTACACAAAATGTCCGACAAAATCATTTCCGCTTAGAATGTAAACAAACTGGCGAAATGACAGGAGCAATTTGTGAAAAATGCGATGATAATAATTTATTATTATTATTATTAGTAGTAGTAGTAGTATTGAAAAATTAAAAAAGATACGTTCTTACCATCATATACTTTCATTCCATATTTTGTTGCTTTTTTTTGTATTTTTTGGGTTTTGTTTTTGAGTAGACAGTGTTGTAGTCGAGTCACTAAACCTCGAGTCCGAGTCCAGTCTCGAGTCCCCAGTGTTCAAGTCCAAGTCATGAAAGAAAATTTCGAGTCGAGTCCACTATTGATCCGAGTCGAGTCCGAGAACAAGACTCCAACCGCACCATGTGACGGTGTCTGTTTCCATTAACATTAGTTTGTTCCTGAACACTGAACATGGCGTATGAACAGGTGAATGTGCTTCTCTTTATCAGGGAGTGTCAAGTATTCTGTCAGAGACGGTTGGGAGACGGATGCAAGTGCAGAAGGTGTGTTTATTAATACAAGTGAAGACGGTAAACAATCCAGAACGGCAGGAAAAATTGTAAAACGGTGAAACAGGCAACAGGTCGAGCGAGACACAAACAGGCTATCGTAGACTCGGCAGAATCAAAGACGAGAAACAGGAAATCAGGGATCAGGAAACCAAACAAGGAAATAAGGCTCGGTAATGTCAGCAACGCAACTCAATACTTTGCAAAGTAAGTGTGTTTTCACAGTTTTTATATCGGCGTGCTGATTGCACCTTAATCCTGTGCAGGTGCGAGTCGTTTACAGCACGCACGCGAGATTCCGCTTGGTGCACGCGCTGTCCGGAGCGCACCCGAGAGTCTATCTGATGCACGCGCCAAGGCGCACAGGTGTGACGCACTTACACAAAATTAGTATAAAAATTCACGTAGATATAAATATGCCAAATTATTATGGCATGTTTCAAAAAATAAAGAAAAAATCCGAGTCCTCGTCTCCAATTTACAAGTCCAAGTCAGAGTCATCAGTACTCGAGTCTTTAAAATTAGGGCACACGTTGGACTTGAGTACTACAAGCCTGGAAGTAGAGTTTTTATTTCATCCTCGGTTGGTTCAGCAACACGCTCTGCCATTTTGTTTTTCTCTACTCACGGTATATGAGCTGATATCCTAGTAGTAGAGTAGCCAATCAGAGCGCGCAATTGCTCATATCCAGTGAATGTGGATAAGATAACGTGTTTTATACCACACTGCGGTTGAATTCTTGAATCTGATTGGTCACAAGGTATGCATTATTTTTGTAGAACTGCATGCCTCGGAATGATTGATTGATTGATTAATACACTAATTTTTTTACATTATAGTTTCTGTAGTAACAGCTCCTTCAGAGGGACATGCATGGCAGACAGTCCACATGATTTTCTAGAAAGGCACGGCTGTGTGAGACAGTATTGCGGCTGCAGGTTTATATTAACACTCTTGTTCTAATACGTTATTGTTTCTATAGTAGCAACTAATACTGACTTGTTTGAACACTTGATATAATCTAAGGCTAATAATAAACAGGTTTATTGTTCATCTCATCTCATTATCTGTAGCCGCTTTATCCTGTTCTACAGGGTCGCAGGCAAGCTGGAGCCTATCCCAGCTGACTACGGGCGAAAGGCGGGGTACACCCTGGACAAGTCGCCAGGTCATCACAGGGCTGACACATAGGCCCTGTCCACACGGCAACGGATTCAGGTGAATCCGATACAATTGTTTATCGTTTCGGCCTGGCGTCCACACGGCACCGGCGTTTTGGGTGCCCCAAAATGCAATCTTTTGAGAACGGGTTCCAGAGTGGAAAGATCTGGCAACGTTGCCGTTGCGAAGTCGTCTGGATGAGTAGAACAGATTTGTTTACGATGACGTCACAACCACATGACTGTGAGTGCTTCACGCCGGGTAGAAGTGTAACGAACTCGATGCGAGTTGTCAACAAATCCTATAACTTGGTTCATGAAATGCGCTTACAAAATATTTTCACTGTGAATATTTATTGTGTAATGGTGCAAAGTGAGAGAGAGAGAGAGAGTGAGAGTCAATCCCGCCAGCAAAAATAGGGAAAAAAAGGAGCGATCTCACCTCTTCAGATGTTGGTTTAAGTCCTACAATACATTCCTCAAAAAGGGCGTAGAACAACAAATTAATCCATCAACATGTAGCATTCAATTTATTCCGGACCATTAAAGACGCCGCCTTCCGCATAGAATCATACGTCATCCTCGCCGCCATATTGGATAGGTCAAAGTGGAGAATAAAGATGCCTCATTCATGTGCTGCGTTTAACTGTACCAACAGGTTTACTGTCCAAACGAGATCACATGGGATTACCTTTCACAGGTGAGACTGGAAAAATACTTTTCATTGTATTTGGTCATTATAACGTAATTTTACGAACAGATTTTTCTGACTTTGTGGCTAATATGAAGTCTCGCGCATAATAGTTTATGCGCATGCGTCCTTACTACTTCTATTGTTCTGGTGTCTCCGAAGGGACCATCTTACAGTGCCCCTAGAGGTGTGGCATGTGTATTGCATCGTTTTCAGCAAGCGTTGCGTTGCCATATGGACCTGATATTTTACTGATCGTTGCCCATTTGGACGCGATATTTTTTTAAATAACATCTCGTTGCCGTGTGGATGTAGCCATAGACACAGACAACCATTCACACTCACATTCACACCTACGCTCAATTTAGAGTCACCAGTTAACCTAACCTGCATGTCTTTGGACTGTGGGGGAAACCGGAGCACCCGGAGGAAACCCACGCGGACACGGGGAGAACATGCAAACTCCACACAGAAAGGCCCTCGCCGGCCACGGGGCTCGAACCCGGACCTTCTTGCTGTGAGGCGACAGCGCTAACCACTACACCACCGTGCCGCCAGTTTATTGTTATTAAAAAAATAAAAATATATATTCAGTGATTTTTTTATATAAGACATCACTGAATATATAATATACTATGGACAAAATACTGAACATCATGGACGATGCCAGTCACCCTCTGCGCACCGTCATCAGCAACCAGAGGAGCCTGTTCAGTGACAGAATGCTCCTTGCCAAGTGCAGGACGAACTTGTCCCTTTGCTCCTTTGTCCCTCACGCCATCAGACTGTACAACTCCTCTCTGGGGGGGAGGAGGGGTAACAGGAGGACAGGGGACGGGAAGGAGCAGTAGCCTAGCCTGACAATAAACAATACTGGACATTGTGCAATATAATGTGCAATACCTCTTCCGTTGGCCCTGTTTTTTTCCCTCTTCCCTATATCTTATTCTTTTTTATATTTGTATATGCAAATACCTAATTAAATTTAATTTATCTAGAAGTTTTTCTCTATTTCTATTCTCTGTTTATCCTGTAATGATGCTACTGGAATTTTAATTTCCCTGAGGGAACCTTCCCAAAGAGATCAATAAAGTTCTATCTAATCTAATCTAATCTAATCTAATCTAATCTAAGGAGATACAGATTTTGCATTTATGGAAAGAGTCTTGGGTGTCGGTTCAGACCTTGTTCTTCCACAGAATGCATGTTCGCATGTTCAGGTTTCTTGGTAACATGACAAGCTACATTTATTTAATTTTATCAACTTCAAGAGAAAGGGGGGAAAAGCGAAGGGCAAACTGTTTATAACTGTGATCACATAAGTGTTAACAGTAACCGACATGATGGTGGCAATGATGGGAAGCCGTGGTCTAATGGTTAGAGAAGCAGCTTTGGGACTAAAAGGTTGCTGGTTTGATCCTCTGAACCAGGCGGATGTATTCCCCAGGCTGCTCTGGGAACGTTGTGCTAAGTGCCATTAATGTAATGTAATGTTGCACAACAGCAGATGTGACACCATCCATCATTGCTCCATAATGGCATGCCTCAGCATGTTTTATGCCTTACATACCCCTTACCTTCTGCTCTGTTCACATCCTGGCCTGTTTTTTTTACCTTTTAACTTATTCTGTTTTATTTGTAGAAAATCTCAGAAGTCTTTTTTTTTTTGGGGGGGGGACGGACTGTCCTTGCGCGTTCAAATTCATTACAATGTCCTATAAGCTCAGGGCTTGGGGTAGCACAGTGCTGTAGTGGCTAGCACTGTTGCCTCACAGCAAGAAGGTTCTTGGTTCAAGCTCTGGTTTCCCTCGTAGTCCAAAGACCTGTGGCCAGGTTAACTGGCTACTCTAAATTGTCCGTAGGTGTGAATGGTTAAGAGGTAAAATACCCAGCCACTGGAGTTGTGCAAGACAGTGCAGGTCCCAAGCCTGGATAGACTGGGGAGGGTCGCATCAGGAAGGGCATCTGGTGAAGAACAGATCTGTTGTGGCGACCCTGAATGTATGGGAGCAGCTGAAAGAAGACGAGTCTCATAAGATCAGGGCTTCATGAGCTTCCCAAGAGTACTGCAACACAAAGATTACTGTTTCTCTGGTAGACTGAGTATCTCCTAGGAAACAAAGGGATCTGGGGTTCATTTAGACTACGTTCAGACTGCACCCTGAAACGACCCATATCCGATTTTTTTTGCCCATATGCGACCTGTATCCGATTTGTTATTGACAGTCTGAATGACACAGATCTGATTTTTTTCACATGCGACCCAGGCCGCTTGGATATATGGTCCTAAATCCGATGCATATCCGTTATTTTCACATGCGACTGCAGTCTGACTGGACAGGTCGCATTCATGCCACCTACACGTCATCAACAAGAGACAAATGTCACTATTCTGCGTTGGCTAATCCCGCCTCTTTGGTGGAAAACAACAACATTTGTACAATTTTCAGAATTTAAATAGACTTTTTATAGAATTGATCAAGCTAATGGTGGATTTGGTCGGGACCTGGATGTTGATCTGTTAGCCTGATTAAATAAAACAGTTTCTGTAACTGATTTATAACTTAAACCATCCTGTATTACAAGATTGTTCTGGAAATTTCCAGTAATTTGACACCTTCGGTCTCATTACTCTGCTGCCCACATTAATCAGATTATTGTGTGAGTTCCGCCGCCGCCACAAAAACCACATCGCCAGGTCTCGCCTCATCTCCATGCTTTACTTGCAAACTTGAAGAGTGCGCTTTTTTTGTTTATGTATTACGTAGATGTGCTTATTACGTGTCAATTTGCGCATGCGGGACACTTTCGGGTCGTTTTCCGTTCATGTTGGAGATCGCATACAAGTCTCATATAATTGGTAATGTGAACGGCCTAACAAAAAAATCGGATTTCACAACAAATCGGATATGGGTCGTTTCAGGTTGCAGTCTGAACGTAGTGTTAATTCCCTTATATACAAATTATACCGTATGTACACTCCATCTTAAGAAAATTCTTATTATACACAGCTGAAGAAATTTTCACTTACGACGTTTCGATGTCATTGAAACGCCATAAGTAAGTGAAAATTTCTTCAGCTGTGTATAATAAGAATTTTCTTAAGATTAGTAATCAACCAACTGGATGAAACTTTTCGAAATGGATGTACACTCCTCCTTTACCTTACAGGCATTTATGAGACGCTCTTGCCCAGAGCGAACACTCCCCATCCACGTTGTTATTATTAACATCTAGACGTTCATGCAGTTATCTGATCATGAAATCATGTGGCAGCAACACAATGCAAAAAATGTTGTAGGTCAAGAGTGTCAGGTAATGTTCACAATAAACATCAGAATGAAGAACATGTGTGATCTCTTGCTTTCGGTGACTTGGATCATAGTGCAGATGTTGGTACCAGAAGGGCTGGTTTATTTAATTATTTCTTAAACCAGTGTTCCAGCTGGCTTTCCAAGAGGGCAGGGTGCCAATAATTATTGCAGGATTTTGCCAACGATTTTGCGCACGACCAAAGTCTGTCGTGTAAAATTAGCCGTACTGAGCAACTATGTAGAGGGGTCATTTCACCGAGAAATCTTCCCGAAAGACCAAGCTGCGATCTCCGAGCGTGGCTTGGTCGCTGCAGGTCGTACGCAGTCGACGGTTGACCGAGGGTTGGTCACGCCTTGGTCTTCCGTGGTTGCACGTGGTCGAGGAATGGTCTCCCCAACAAACAGATCGTAGCTTGATTTTTTGACATGTCAAAAAACTGAGCCTCGACCTAAAAGTCGCACAGAGAGCGTCGAAAGAGCGAACAAGGTCGAGGAAAGGATGCATTGGTCAAGAGGCAATCGAGACTAGAACGGGGATGAGCGATGCTCAGTCTTCTCGAGTGAGAACTGATTGGACGCATGGTTGTGCTGCTCGGCCCGTCCTCGACACTCACTCGATCCGTGCAATCTAGCTTCACTCTTTTGCGATCAAGTCTCGCTCCGCGCAACCTGTCCCAGACCTTCCCTAGACCCGTACGCTCCCTATTCTTCCCATGGGCACGATTGGATTCTAAAGAGGATTAAGGTGCGACCTACTTCAACCAATAAAGATCGACCATCGCTTAAGTTGCAACCTACCTTCGCCTAATCCTATTAAAGCTATGCGTACTGAATGTCATATAAATAGGGTGCATAAATAGGGCGCGTTAAGAGGATTAAGGTGTGACCTACTTCAACCAATAAAGATCGACCATCGCTTAAGTTGCGACCTATCTTTGCCTAATCTGATTAAGCTACGCCTACTGAACGTCATATAAATAGGGCGCAATAGCATGATGCAGAGCGATTGGGTCCATGTTGTCTCTTCGGAGGCTGGTCAAATACTGATGGTCGGCCACCTATTGCCGGGCCTTTTTATACGGTCACAGTGGGTCGCATGCAAATCCGGGCAACCGTGACAAATTTGCGCGTAGCTCAGGCGAGAATCTGTCTAGAAAAGATCGAGAATTGAGCGTACAGAGTGAGGCTAGAATGTTTATATCGCAGGCTAAATCATATTGGTCGAGGGTACGTTTCAACTTGTACGTAGCTAGATCGGCCAAGATTGAGCCTTGATCGGCCGAGGTCGCGCACTTGCGAGGATAGATCGCCAAGAGATCGACGCTATGTTGCAGATTGGTCGAACAGAACGAGCCTTGGTCGTGTTAAGATTGCATCAGATCGAGTGGATAGACGCAAGTAGAGCATATGTAAAGCGTCTACAGAGCGTATAGGACGCAGATAGAGTGTACACATCGAAGGTCGAATGAGATAACATCGAACATAGAGCATACACAGAAAATAATGGGTTTAGGTCGCACGGATTTTGCCCGCGACTACGGGAAAACATAGCTGCAGTCATAGTCGCGCGTGATTTTTCCAGATCGTACTCGGTGAAATGAGGGGCTAAGGTAGATTACTTTTGTAAAATGAAGTAAGAAATGTTTTAGTTAACCAGTTTAATAGTGTTTCATAATACTATGGACTTTGGGCAGGGCGTAAGCTCTGGAGGGCAGGGTGTGGCACCCTGATAAATGAAACTGGCTGGAACACTGTAAACTGCTGATCTCCTGGGGTTTTCACATGCAACGCTCTCTAGAGTTGACACAGAATGGTGTGAGAAACAAAAAATATTGTGTGAGAGACAGTTTTGTGGGTGGAAACAAATGCCTTGTTGATAAGAGAGGTCAGAGGAAAATGGACAGATTGGTTCAAGATGCCAGGAAGGATATACTGTGGTAACTCAAGTAAGTACTCTTTACCACCGTGGTGAGCAGAAAAGCATCTCGGTATGCACGGCACATTGAACCTTGAGGTGGATTGGCTACAACAGCAGAAGACCACATCAGGTCACTCAGGTCAGCCAAGAACAGGCTGAACAGATCTCACAGACTCACACAGACTCATCGAAACTGTTAACTCTTTAGGAGCCCCCTGTGGGTCATGGTGGGGATTTTTTTTAGCTACTTTTGTGTTCACTCACAATACTTTTGCGTTAAACCTAACCACAACCGTAACCCTTATTGCAAGGGAACACAAAAGTAGCTTCATTCAATCGTTCAAGTAATCAAGCACTCAGTCAGTAAATAAATAAATAAATCCATCCATCTACCATGACCCTTAGAGGGAAGCCATGGCCTAACGGTTAGAGAAGCAGCTTTGGGGTTTGATTCCCTGAACCAGCAGGACTGGCTGAAGTACCCTTGAGCAAGGCACCTAACCCCCAGCTGCTCCGCCAAGAATGGTGGCGTACAGTACCTTGTGTCTGATTAGCCAAAGAAAAACTGATGATGCAGTTATCAGTTTGGGCGATGCCCAGCCAACAACAACAAAAATGACCCTTGGGGCCTCTGTTACCTCTTGAGACTATTTTGTGTGAAAATCCCAGCTACTTGTATATGTTGCCATCAGGAGGATCCCCCAAGAATGGGAAAGGGATTTTGGGTCATAGGTGTTGTTCATGCTGCTAAAAGTTGAGATGAAGACAAAATATATGGCATATTTTGAGATACATTACACAGTTACTAAATAAAAACAGTTTGTTTCACTGTAGAGGATTTTAACGTTGCTGTTTTATCTCTGTCCAGGTTGTGGAGCAGTGCTGGTAGTGTGCGCGGTATCCGTGGCCTCCCTCAGTGGTCTCATGCTGGGCTATGAGATGGGTCTGATCTCTGGAGCACTGCTTCAGCTCAGGGAGGTGCTGGCACTCTCATGCCCACAGCAGGAACAAGCCGTGGGTGCCCTGCTGCTCGGAGCGTTCCTGCTGTCAGTGGCAGGTGGCACCATTGTGGACCGTTATGGACGTCGTTTCTCCATCATCCTCACAGCGGTGCTGTGCACATGTGGTACATTGCTGAGCGTCTGCGCTCCCTCGTTCTGGACGCTGGTGGTGGGCCGTGTGTTGGTGGGAATGGCTGTGGCACTCTCGGGCACGGCGTCATGTCTGTACATAGCAGAGGTGGCACCTGCTGCCTGGCGTGGGAGGTGTGTATGTGTGTACGAGCTGATGGTGGTCCTGGGTGTCCTGCTGGGATTTGGGCTGAGTTGGGCATTTGCAGGAATAGTGGATGGTTGGAGGTTCACTTTGAGTGGAGTTCTGGTGCCTGCATGCTTGCAGATGGTCATCATGCCTGTGTTGCCACAAAGCCCACGCTTTCTCTTGACCAGACGCAAACAGATGGAGGCACGGAAAACTCTGGCCCGTTTACGAGGAACCGTCCCAGACGCGGTGGAGGAAGAGCTGAAGGTTATCATGGCAACTCTGTGTGCTGAGCACCAGCAGGGCTTTTTGGATCTGTTTCGCTCTCATGCCAACATGGGGAGGAGGATGTTTGTGGGAATGGCGCTGGTGTTTCTCCAGCAGGCTACAGGACAGCCCAACCTTCTGGCCTACGCCTCCACAGTGCTACGCGGAGTGGGATTCCACAGTAACGAGGCTGCTACACTTGCATCCACTGGCCTCGGTGTGGTTAAACTGATTGGTACAGTCCCAGCAATCTTGCTGGTGGACCGGGTCGGGCCAAAAGCTTTCCTTTGCGTAGGTGCTGTTGTCATGACACTGTCTACAGCAGCTTTGGGTGGCGTAACACTACACAGCCAAACACAAGTGGCCAGCCTGTGCCAGAGCCCGGGCCAGCTAAATCAAACTCTAATATGGAGGGGACATGATGCCAGCATTAGGACACACACACATCACGCTAATGTTTTGTCAGAACAGAATAACACTCATCTTCAAACAAACCCTTTTAAACACACTCAGATACCCTGGATTTTAAACTCCACAGAGGAACACAGAACAGCAGTAATGAACTCGGAGACACCAGCACGGGATTCTTGGAAAGACAGATCGGAGATTTCATTAGAATCCGTGTCGGGGAGTGAGGTGTCTCCTTTCCTGAAATGGATCTCTCTGGTCAGTCTGCTTATCTATGTGGCAGCTTTCTCCTTCAGCTTGGGACCAAGTAAGTCCAGTAACACTTTTATACAACAGAAACATTACTACAGTGTACATTTTCTATTTACAGCAAATCTTATCAGACAAAGTTCAGAACACCGTGTGACTTACTTTCATCTCTACGTCACTGTGTAACTGATTCAGTCACTCTGGTTACATGCACAAAATATTCCGTCTTGTTTTTTTTTCCCCTTATTCCAAAAAAAGACATTATTATACTGTAAATACAGGACATTTTTTCGATGGAATAAAAACATATGTTCTATTCCCTTTTAGCAAGTTTCATTCATTTGGTTCGATAGAATGCAATATCATTAGCATATTGCTTATCCTTAAGTGTATTACATCACTGTACCCAATGGAGAATGAGCGTTGAATATGGTTTACGATGTTGCATGGTTGTCAAGACAATGTGACATCACATGTCGGAGACGTAAAACTTCCGCGCTAGCGAGTGACTGACAATTTGTAAACAAATATGGCTGCCAGATTTGCTTCATTAAATACAGAAGCTTTTGAGAGAATTTTGAAAGAGAAAGACGCGTTGAACACCCGAAAGGAATGTGTAGGTATGATGATAACAATAACAACTAGATAGAAACTGTGACAGTCACAGTAATTTGTGCTAGCTGACCTTTGTCAGTTGAAGGTCAAGGAAAAGTTGCACCCTGTCCCCCTGGAAAAAAAAACTGATTGAAAAAAAATCATGAAAATTAAGTTATTAGTGATTGAAAAAGGCCGTTTTGCATGGATCATTCTGGTTCAGTGATCCAGATCAGCACCAAAAGTCATAGCAAGGTAATTAAGTATTCTTTATGTGAAATTTGGTGATGACTGATTGAAAACTGAGGTAGACTGCCTTTCAGATATTTCAAGTGTAGGTCATAAAAAGAATTTTCCCGACACCTAATTATTTTTGTTTAGTGGACCGAAAGCTACTGAATTTGAATCACAGACTTCCAATTTTATTAGTTTATTTTAATAGAACAATTAACGAATTTAAGGCCATGTGGCCCTAAATTCTCCGCTATTTTTTCCTGCAACCACAGAATGGCCTGATATTTTGTGAGATATTACAGAAATAAACATGTATCACAATGACCACATTTCAGAGGTAACTAAATTTCACCGATTTTATGAAATCGAAAGGCCGTCTAGCTTTAATAGGAACATGCTAATTTCGGAATAAGTCCAAATTCAGAATATCGAAATGGAACATGCTGTTTACACGACCGATATCAAATTCGGAATATTGTTATATTTGGAAAATAGTGGAATATTAGTGTGCATGTAAACGTATGGAGAGTTAATGACGTTCTTTAGCTTAACCATGACATTTAAAGGTAGTATACAAAAACTTGCAAATTTAGCTGTTACTTTAATGCAAGTAATCTTACTGTTACATTCATAATCTATTTTTTTTTTCTGAAAGAGGCACTCTATGAATACAAGTTTGTAAGAAATCACAAATTTCCTATTATTGAATTCCTATTATCCATAAATTAAATGACCATGACCATAATTAAAGCATCTTTATGACTACAGTATTTCTTTAATGCAGCGAGAAACATTTATCGTCACACACAAGTATTATGGTGTTTTGTCTGGTTTTAGACTGTGTGAATCAGGGTGACTGGTGTTTAACATGGGCTTTAATTAGAGGTGTGGCGATTAAGTGATCCCTGATCTATCGATCCATTTCAATCCGCAATTCAAAAATCGATTAAAATTTAATGAATCACAATTCACTGATGATTCACTCACAATACCTAATTTCATCCCAATAACCCTAGGTGCATAACAAATTGCGACAAAAGGCATAATTTTGAGATTAAAAATTAGATTCGGTATCCAGAGCTGTACGTGGGCGCAGCCATGTTTGTGGTTGCTATAGCAATCTCGCGAGATTACACTTTGCTTTGTTAACAACATGGCAGATGACTCGGAATTCCTGAAACCGCCGGCTTTTAAAAGCCCAGTTTGGCGGCATTTCTTGTTGTTTCGTGACAGAAAACAAGTGTTGTGTAAGCCGTGCAAGTCTAAGTTTGATGATGATGATGATGATGATGATGATGGTTTATTTCGAACATGTAAACAAACAATGAATAAATAAGCGGATAACAAGAAAAGCAAAACAGCATTTGCAACAAGAACACGTAAAAAGCCACTAAATTAGAAAATAAACCTTAAATAATATAGATAATAATCTCATCTCATTATCTGTAGCCGCTTTATCCTGTTCTACAGGGTCGCAGGCAAGCTGGAGCCTATCCCAGCTGACTACGGGCGAAAGGCGGGGTACACCCTGGACAAGTCGCCAGCTCATCACAGGGCTGACACATAGACACAGACAACCATTCACACTCACATCCACACCTACGGTCAATTTAGAGTCACCAGTTAACCTAACCTGCATGTCTTTGGACTGTGGGGGAAACCGGAGCACCCGGAGGAAACCCACGCGGACACGGGGAGAACATGCAAACTCCACACAGAAAGGCCCTTGCCGGCCACGGGGCTCGAACCCGGACCTTCTTGCTGTGAGGCGACAGTGCTAACCACTACACCACCGTGCCGCCCATGAAGACTCAAAAAAGAAAAAAATACACAATAAACAGCCAGTTATGATTAATCCCCTTCATCCTTATACCTTGTGAAAATTAAATTTTTGTACATCTTTTTAAACCGCTTCATGTCTGGACATCCCTTGAGTTTCCTCATCATGGCAATAAATGATTGCTGTCTCAGAACTTATTGAATCTCAGTGCCTTATGTTCTCTCTGGACAATGACTGTTGTGTCTCAAGAGGTGGGATTCACTTTAACACAAGTGACTGCATTTTTGTGTTTTAAAAGATTGAGACAAAAGTCATGAAGTTTTCATTGCTTTTTTTTGTTGTTGTTTCTTAGTGTTTTGCGGTTTGAAAATTAAAACATGCCAAAAATGACTGAACTGTGATACATCCATAGTTACATTCAAAAAGTGACTGGAGTCTGAATAAAGACTACAAAGACAACACGACTTGTTTTGTTTTTTATTGCTGTACATTTCTAGGCTGACAGTTAACAGGATATTGACAATGATTTGCATCAGTTATAAAATGGAGGACAAAAAATGTGAATCGTGATTCAAATCGAATCATGAAAAAACTGAATCGTCACACCTCTAGCACTGTTACAAATATCACTATTGTAGAATTAATTCATCATTTGTATATCCAGATCTGAAAATACCACTCATTTAACCATCATTTCCCTGCCGGCTTTCATGCAGCACTTTGCATATGAGCTGTAAGAGTTTGTCAAAACATGTCTAAATACCCATAGTTGTAAAAACATTGACTATCATTTTATCAAATCGAGTCCATCCAGGGGCGGCACGGTGGTGTAGTGGTTAGCGCTGTCGCCTCACAGCAAGAAGGTCCTGGGTTCGAGCCCCGGGGCCGGCGAGGGCCTTTCTGTGTGGAGTTTGCATGTTCTCCCCGTGTCCGCGTGGGTTTCCTCCGGGTGCTCCGGTTTCCCCCACAGTCCAAAGACATGCAGGTTAGGTTAACTGGTGACTCTAAATTGAGCGTAGGTGTGAATGTGAGTGTGAATGGTTGTCTGTGTCTATGTGTCAGCCCTGTGATGAGCTGGCGACTTGTCCAGGGTGTACCCCGCCTTTCACCCGTAGTCAGCTGGGATAGGCTCCAGCTTGCCTGCGACCCTGTAGAAGGATAAAGCGGCTAGAGATAATGAGATGAGATGAGAACATCCAGTGAAATATTTTAGTCTTGTTACTGAATTGGATATTCATTATGAGTTTACTTTACTTTAATCAGCAGTTAGTCATATTTTTAAAAACAAGAAACATAATTTCATCATAATTAATGATGTAATATGCAGTAAAACAGCAATGTGAGGTGTGTGTGTGTGTGTGTGTGCTTGCAGAAGCACACTTGGAGATGAGCAGAATATGGTAATGAGAAATTTAGGAATAGAT
The DNA here is from genome assembly GCF_027579695.1 of Neoarius graeffei. Taxonomy (NCBI): domain Eukaryota; kingdom Metazoa; phylum Chordata; class Actinopteri; order Siluriformes; family Ariidae; genus Neoarius; species Neoarius graeffei. The sequence goes on along the minus strand of NC_083581.1, from coordinate 75,877,673 downwards.
GTTGTTATACAATGACGTGTCTGTTTATTTCAGTGGTCTATGTGGTTTTGAGCGAGATTTTTCCCACCGGGATCAGAGGAAAAGCCGTGTCTGTGGTCTCTGCCTTCAACTGGGCCATGAACCTGCTCATATCAATGACCTTCCTCACACTCACAGGCAAGCCACATTATCTACAGATATGAATTACAGTCGAATATGGATACAGCTTCTGATATTTGATGTGAACTGATCAATATAGCAGGCTGATTCAGCAGGAGTAATGTTCTTGCAGATAAAGGGAAGGAGTCTAGCAAAGGGCAAAGTGAAAACGAAGTTTTCTCGAAGCTCAAAGCTGTGTGGATTACATACGATGCAGCAAAAGCAACAAATCCAAGCGACTGACTGAAATGATTCCTCAGTGATTCTTGCGACGACTTTTCTTCAGTTCCCTACTCATAATTTTAGCTCTTAATTGCAATTAGTTCCAATTACGTATACGTTTTTTTTCAGACAAACTTTGTTAAAGATTTCTGTTTTATGACTTCTACATTATCGAGTTGCAACATTACAGAAACATTTCAGAGTTCCAAACGTTCGTTTATTTTCCAGCACAAAATTAAACATTACAGATTTTTTTTTTGGTATAATATGTCTGAGCAGCATATTCCATAAGAGAGCACTTTTCAGATTAAAAAAGAAAGCATAATGAAAGCTGCTGGGTTTTGGTGTAAAATGAAGAAGTGAGTGTGACAGTCAAAGTGTCCAGAAGAACTGTGGCTGGTTCTGTAAGATGCTCAGAAAACCTACAGATCATTTCCGCATAAAACTGACCTCACTGGACCTGAGAACACTATTTTTATATATATATATTTTAAGCAAAGGGTCGTCTCACACCAAATATGGCTTACTGATTACTGTTTATAGGGTTTTTTTTAAACATTTAATTATTTTTTAAGCCATTTTTTGGTCAACAGCATATCTTTACATGTGCCAAAGACTTTTTTACACAGTACTGTAAATCGAGATTTTATGAAGAAAAATAACGCTTGGAAGGAAGTAACAAAGTATAGTACAATTATCTTGCTTTGCTGAGCTATTACAAAGCCTAGCGTGCAAAATATAAAGCACGCAAGCAAACAATTTTCATACTGATTAGTGTGGTATTTAAATTGTATTTATATTGTCGCTGAAAGCTAGATACAGCTACTGTTTCTCTCTGAAACTAAAAAAAAAAAATAAGCTGGACCACTGAACCATTTTTTGATATGCCTGGTTTCACTGCCATTACTTTCTGAAAGTGTAGTTTTATATCACAGATCACAGTAGAAAGCGATGCAAATGCTTTCAAAAAATACCAGTTTAGCTCTTGATTCTGTCAGTTTCTCAGTAAAGTTCTTGCCCCTGGTTTCCTTTCCTGCAAAACCAGACATGCAGTGCGCATCACTTATGGCAATATGACTATTGACTATTGTGTTGTGAAGTTATTTCTAGAAAACTCTACTTATGTTATTGTGGATATATTGTACAGTTGTGGTCAGAAGTTTACATACAGCGACATGAATGTCATCGTGGATATGAATGTCATGGCAATATTTGGGCTTTCAGTAATTTCTTTGAACTGTTCTTTTTCCGTGGCAGAATGATTGTACAGCATACAGCTTTAAAAAAAAAAACCTTGAATTCGGTGCACAATTTTTTTGGGGGGAAGGGGTTCTGAAATCAACACAGGGTCAAAAGTATACATACAGGGTCAAAAATTTACATACACTCACTTAGATTATTAATTCAGAGGTGCTGAAACTTCCAAAATGTCTCTTATCTTGCCAAGGCCGAGGTCTCTTAACTTCCTGTTAGTGATCATGATTGACTACAGCTGGTCGCTTCTCTGTGCCTTCATAAAAAGGGTTTGTTTACAGCACTCATTGGATTGACCAACACACAGCAAAATGGGAAAGTCCAAGGAGCTCAGTGCAGATCTGAGAAAGAGGATAGCAGATATACACAACTCCGGAATGTCTCTTGGAGCCATTTCTAAACAACTGCAAATTCCAAGATCAGTTCAAACAATGGTATCCAAGTTATTGTGAGGTGTAGTCACTTTGCCAAGCCACTTTGCTTCAAGAAAACCCAAACTGTCACCCTGAGCTGAAAGGAAATTGGTTTGGATGGTCAGGAACAACCTGGGAATCACTATGGCACGGCCCTGCCATGAACTGGAAGCTGATGGATTACTGTCTACAGTTCAGTGAATTTCAGATCACCATGGACTGAAAGGCTGCTATCCAAGAAATAACCCCCTGCTCCAAAATTGACACCTTCAAGCTTAACTAAAGTTTGAAGCTGACCACACGGACAAAGAAAAAGCCGGAGGAAAGCTGTATGGTCAGATAAGACAAAGATTGAGTTGTTTGGCCACAATGACCACCATGTACAGAGGGACACTGTACCAGCTGGTGGTGGTGGTAGGATCATCATGCTCTGGGGCTGTTTTGCTGCCAGTGGAACTGGTTCACTGCACAAAGTGGATGGAATAATGAAGAAGGAGGACGACCTCAGAATTCTTCAGCATAAATCAGAAACTTGAACACGACTTGGGAGTTACAACAGGACAATGAACCCAAACACGCATCAGAGCTGGTTGTGGAGGATAAAGCAGGCTAACATTAAGCTTAAAATAAGTCCTGACTTCAACCCTATTGAAAACATATGGACCATGCTTAAGTCGAGTCCATGCCAAAAAAAAAATATTGAACTCCACCAATTCTACAATGAAGAGTCGTGAAATATTCAACCAGAATTCTTCCAGAAAATGTTTCGTCAAGGTGAATCTTGTGAAGAGACATTTTACCCAAATATTAGGTGTGCTGTATGTATATTTTAACCCTGGATGTATAATTTTGACCCTGTGTTGATTTCAGAAAACCCAAAGAAAATTGTGCACTAAATTCTAGTTTTGTTTTGTTTTTTTAAGCTGTATGCTGTACAATCATTCTGCCACAGAAAAAGAACAGTTCAGAGAAATCATTGAAAGCCCAAATATTGCCATGACATTCATATCCAAGATGACATCCATGTCACTGTATGTAAACTTCTGACCACAACTGTATAATAAGGCTCAATACTGGCTATAGGAGCTCAGTTTAATCAGCCCCTGTGGATTCCCTTCTAAATCCTGGTACTAGCTCCCAGTTAAGACATGGTGTAGATGATGTAAAGCATAGCCACTGAATTTTAAATGATTTGCAAGGCATCAGTCATTCCGTAGAAGTGTTTAAAGAAGCTGGAGTGGTTTCAAATACTGGTTAGAATAAAGGTCCATCTCTTACATAAGAAGTGCTTGAAAGTGTTGGGAAAAGCAAGGCTTAATTTATAATCGATTCATCATTAATGGAGTGTTTTTAGGCCGTTAATTACCTCGTGGTGCAGTGGTTAGCACTGTCGCCTCACAGCAAGAAGGTTCCAGGTTCAAAGCTGACAGCTCACAGGGGCCTCTCTGTGTGGAGTTTGCATGTTCTTCCCATGTCTGCGTTGGTTTCCTCCCACTGTTCAGAGACATGTCGGCTGTCCGTCGCTAGCGATGATGACTGCTTCATTAGGATACACAGAAACACAGATGGGCCACGAGGCCTGCACCAGAGCGCACCAGACTTATTCTCTTCTCCTAATGGCACACCTTGCACAATAAGTTAAGACAAACGATGTCATGTCCCCATCATGTTGTCTCTCTGGACCTCCAGACCTGATGCCAAGTGGTGCACAAAAGTGCCACAGACCTGACAGGTATGGAAGTTTCTCCACAGTGAGAACTGACTTGCCAAGTGATGCCATCCATTGGCCATTTGAGTAGCTCTTCTGTATGCCATCTGGTGGTGCGCCGTTGGATTCATCTGCCACATTGCACCGAAAAGTGCCCTGCTGCCAGTGCCTTATTGGTGATGTACTATTTAACCCATAGCTGGAGCCCGGGCAGGTGCTACCACTCTGGGTCAGAGCGGACCTGGGAGCAATGGTGATAAAAGGGTAACTCCACTTTCCCCCAATACTCAAATCCTCCCAGACCTGAGACTCACCACCGGTTGCAGTTTAAAGCCATACGCAGGACTATTCAGGACTGTTCAGAGACATGCAGATTAGGTAAAAATCCCCAGCCACTGGGGTTGCACGTTTATGGTCTTTAGCAAACCTCAGCCTGGTTCTTCTTTGCTTCTCATTGATGAAGGGCTTTTTTCTAGCTTTGCCAGACTTCGGTGCTGCCCAGAGGAGCCTGTTTCGAAGCGTTCTTGCCGTGCACGTAAATCCAGCTACCATTTGCCATTCTTTTTGTTGGTCACTTGATGCTATTCTATGACTGTTGAGTGACATTCAAAGGAGTTGACGATCACCCCAGTCAGTGGAGAGTAGTTTTTGCCCTTTGCCAGTCTGTAACTTTGTTGTCCCCAATGTCTGCTGCTTAAGCTTGTTTGTATGAACTGCCGTCTGTGAAATTTTGAGGATGGAAGCAACTTGACACACATTGTATCCCTCTGCCAGTAAAGCCAGAAGTGAACCCTTCTTAATTCTCACTCTGAACTTTTCTTTTTAACTTTTTTGGCATGATGAATAGATATTTTTGTATTACAGTTAAATTTAAGGTACTATAGGCACTGCTTTTGCCATCTAAACTGGTCCTATTGCAAAAAGATAGTGATGACCACAGCAGCGTTTTTTAAACGTTTCCTTGTAAAATAAGATTTGGTTCATGTGATCACCGAATCAGTATTTCATGAAGTAAAATTAGGTGCTTCTGTTTGAATTCCAGCACAGACTCTGGAATAAAATGGCTGCCATATATAGAGATGCTGATTGAAGAAGAAAACTGAAGTGGTCTCTTAATTTTTTATCCAGAGCTGTATATTAAAACTAAGTTCAATTCTATAATACATGTACCCCCCCCCCCAAAAAAAAGAATTTTAGATCGTTAGAGATCTTTTCCATGTTTTTTTTTTCCCCACATTTTTTCCACTAATAATCCAGGATTGGATTGTGTGCTTATCGTACTTGGAGGTCAGTTAGAAATGCACTGCGATGAGCTCTCACAGGAGGTTATGACATGATTGCATTAGTGTGTACTTGAGTGTGATCACTGAGTTCACACCTGCCCAAACAAACAGCACAGAGGGGGTTAACACACCAGGGTATTAGTCAAAGGGTCTGTATGCATTGCATATGTGAAAGTGCAGATACTTGCATGCATGTACTTGCTGAATATACTGTGTATATGTGTATATTATTTATATATATATATATATATATATATATATATATATATATATATATATCAGTACATACATACACACACAGTGGTGCTTGAAAGTTTGTGAACCCTTTAGAATTTTCTATATTTCTCCATAAATATGACCTAAAACATCATCAGATTTTCACACAAGTCCTAAAAGTAGATAAAGAGAACCCAGTTAAACAAATGAGACAAACAATATTATACTTGGTCATTTATTTATTGAGGGAAATGATCCAATATTACATATCTGTGAGTGGCAAAAGTATGTGAACCTTTGCTTTCAGTATCTGGTGTGACCCCCTTGTGCAGCAATAACTGCAACTAAACATTTGCAGTAACTGTTGATCAGTCCTGCACACCGGCTTGGAGGAATTTTAGCCCGTTCCTCCATACAGAACAGCTTCAACTCTGGGATGTTGGTGGGTTTCCTCACATGAACTGCTCGCTTCAGGTCCTTCCACAACATTTCCATTGGATTAAGGTCAGGACTTTGACTTGGCCATTCCAAAACATTAACTTTTATTCTTCTTTAACCATTCTTTGGTAGAACGACTTGTGTGCTTAGGGTTGTTGTCTTGCTGCATGACCCACCTTCTCTTGAGAGTCAGTTCATGGACAGATGTCCTGACATTTTCCTTTAGAATTCGCTGGTATAATTCAGAATTCATTGCTCCATCAATGATGGCAAGCCATCCTGGCCCAGATGCAGCAAAACAGGCCCAAACCATGATACTACCACCACCATGTTTCACAGATGGGATAAGGTTCTTATGCTGGAATGCAGCATTTTCCTTTCTCCAAACATAACGCTTCTCATTTAAACCAAAAAGTTCTATTTTGGTCTCATCCATCCACAAAACATTTGCCTTCTGGCTTGTCCACGTGATCTGCAAACTGCAGATGAGCAGCAATGGTATTTTTTGGAGAGCAGTGGCTTTCTCCTTGCAACCCTGCCATGCACACCATTTGTTGTTCAGTGTTCTCCTGATGGTGAACTTATGAACATTAGCCAATGTGAGAGAGGCCTTCAGTTTCTTAGAAGTTACCCTGGGGTTCTTTGTGACCTCGCCGACTATTACACGCCTTGCTCTTGGAGTGATCTTTGTTGGTCGACCACTCCTGGGGAGGGTAAAAATGGTCTTGAATTTCCTCCATTTGTACACAATCTGTCTGACTGTGGATTGGTGGAGTCCAAACTCTTTAGAGATGGTTTTGTAACCTTTTCCAGCCTGATGAGCATCAACAACGCTTTTTCTGAGGTCCTCAGAAATCTCCTTTGTTCGTGCCATGATACACTTCCACAAACGTGTTGTGAAGATCAGACTTTGATAGATCCCTGTTCTGTAAATAAAACAGGGTGCCCACTCACACCTGATTGTCATCCCATTGATTGAAAACACCTGACTCTAATTTCACCTTCAAATTAACTGCTAATCCTAGAGGTTCACATACGTTTGCCACTCACAGATATGTAATATTGGATCATTTTCCTCAATAAATAAATGACCAAGTATAATATTTTTGTCTCATTTGTTTAACTGGATTCTCTTTATCTACTTTTAGGACTTGTGTGAAAATCTGATGATGTTTTAGGTCATATTTATGCAGAAATCTAGAAAATTCTAAAGGGTTCACAAACTTTCAAGCACCACTGATAATGTTGAAATGATGGTAATAATCAGAGCAATTTATGACCAGGTTTCTTGTGGCAAAAGTTGTCAGTTGTGTGAGTTAATGAAGGCTGACACCTTTTGACTGCAGCATGTTTATACCCAGAGTAAACAGAGTTTATAATCTTAAAGCGCAGTGTAAAGGGTCATTTTTGGACCTGCTATAGGCGAGTGTGAGGTTAGTCGAGGTTGGACAAGGATAGACAGACCAGAGATTGTCAGTTGCACCTTTTCTATATGAGTATAATCGAACTGAACAACAATCGAGAGATACAGACTATAGCTCGTGACAAGGACGCAGGTCCATCAGCAAATAAAAATAGAAAGGCTTAGCTTAAATTGCTCCATATTTTTGATGTTTGATTAATTAAACATCCCATTAATCACACATTTATAAACAAATGAGTTATATGTAGTAATTTTTCCTAAATGTCACATGATCGTTGTTCAGGTTGTTGGCTCAAATATTAATTGCAATACTTTTTTTTTTTAATTTTTATTAACATCATACTGCTTACGTCTGTGTGTAGTGTGTTAGAGTTGTGTAAAGCCATTTTGTGATGCGTTTGTGACTCATTGCAGAGAAGCTCGGCCTTCCGAGTGTGATCTTCTCATACACTGCACTGAGCTTCGTACTGCTCGTATTTGTGATCGTGTTCGTGCCAGAGACGAAGGGCCGATCACTGGAGCAGATCTCCAAAGAACTCGCCATGAAGTGAGGAAAAACACACACACACATTATATAGATTGTGTTGTCACATTTCACTTACTGCTCGTCAGATGAGGTGAGGGAATCCTTGCTGCAGAACCAAAAGTCCAGGGGGAGGAGCTGATCCCGATCCAACACCTCCTGAAACTCTTAAGCCAAATCCCAAATACTGGACTCCATCGCCATCGACTCCACCCACACAGGAGTAGCTAGATGAGGTCTGGCTCCTCCCTCATGGACCTTTTTGTTCTGCACTGAGGAGTGCTTCAGTCAGGCTGGTTGCACAGTCCTCAGCGTAAAGGTGTAAGAAAGATGGAATAATTAGTTCCACGAAATCGAGTCATACATGAGCCGAGAGCCGACAAGGAGCATTTTTATTTTTTGCAATTTTGATAAATAAATTCTTTATCCAAAACATCCGACAAAATCATTTCCACTTAGCGGACACGTGACAAATTGCGTACATGCGTAGTAAAATATTCAAAGTTGACAAGATTTATATCAAAAGTCGATCAATGAAAAACACATTTCATAAAAAAAAATTAAGCTTCAAACTTTCTACAAGAAGTGAAAGTGTTCGAAGTTCATCGATCAATTAAGAAGAGTTGTAGATATTAACATGACAATTATGGAAGCTGAAGATTGGTGCTTGTGACATGACCGGCGAAATGACAGTTGCAATTTGGAAAAAAAAAAAGCTATAATAATAATACTTGAAAAATAAAAAAGATACGTTCTTCCCATCAAATACTTTCATTCCATATTTTGTTGCTTTTTCAAGTCGGGTTTTTACTTCATCCTCAGTTGGTTCAGCAACACGCTCGGCCATTTTGTTGATATCCATGAGCTGATATCCTCATAGTAGCCAGTCAGAGCGCGCGATTGCTCATATCCAGTGAATGTGGATAGAATAAAGACCCTTATAACACTGAGTTCTTGATCCAGATTGGTCAGAAGGTGTTGATTAATATTCTATAAGAGCAGCTCTGACAGTAATTTGTTTGCAAGGCAGATTACAGCTTTATCACTAACTTATTTCAAACATCCCACTGCATTAACGTAACTGTAAATGGAGAAAAAGTGCAACGTGATGTTCTTTAATAAATATGGAATAGACCTAGGGCTGTGGAGTAAGAGGAATAAAACACGTCGTTATAAGAAACAAATCAACTCCAGGGTGGTAACCATTTCATCATACCACACCCATTGTTGATTATTATCTCATCCGGCCGACGGGTGATGAGTTTATGCCATCGCGTGTTGTCCGTCCGGCATCGTCCACATTTCACAAAAATTGCTTCTTCTCTCTCAGTTCTTCACTGATTTTTATTCTTTTTGGCAGGAAGGTAGGTCTGCCCGGGGTGCTTATATCTTCTACCCAGATTTGCTTAATTACAGTTATTAATGAAGTTATGGACTAATTAAGCCTTAATGATCAGTTCAACAAAAAAAATCGCTTCTTCTTGGTCAATTCCTTGCCGTTTTGGATTCTTTCTGGCAAATAGGTCGGTATTCCTAGGGTGTATATAACTTCTATATGTAGCTTGTATATAGTGTATATTAGAGGTCTGCACGGGACAGAATTTTCAGTCCCGCTCCTGCATTGTGCAGTCCCGCTCCCAGCCGCTCCCGCAAAGAATTATGATTTTCAGTCCCGCCCGTGCCTGCCATGTTTTGTCCCGCTCCCGCCCGCAAATCCCGCATGATGCAGACGTTCGCGTTATTTCTCACGAAAGTTCTTGTCATTGGCTTGGGGAATTAAACATGCTGAGCTTAGCTGAGCTCTCCACTGACCGATCCTTCACCTAGCGCACGTAGCGAGGGTGCGCGTTGCCAGGCGGCATGCGCAGCTGAGGCTTTACGGAGATACCCAACACACCTACCAACATCTACAGTGGATATTAAGAATATTGTACATTGCACATAGCTTATATGACACTCCTCACATTTACATTCTAGGAAATACAAGTAGGCCTATAAGAAATTAATATAATTTAAAGACACAGCGTGATGGTGCCCCGCCCCCTACTTTGAGTGGATTTGAGCATAAATATCTACAGCTCACGTTCAGGGGTGTGTTTCCCAAACAACCAACCAAGTTAGCATTAAACCAATATGGTATGATGCAAGTTTATAATAATTTATAAATTTTATTTTAAACACATTTTTAGTTAGCGGGACTGCAGCTTATCACCTCCCCCTCCCGCCCGCTCCCGCATTGTGCACTCCCCCTCCCACCCGTGCCCGCAATGAGCTTTCAACATTTGTCCCGCGCTGCACTGGTTTGCGTCGGCTCCCGCGGGAGTGCAGGGCTCTAGTGTATATAGCTTGCAACATTTATTGCGCAACTTTAGATCGTTCTTTCTGGACTAGATGGGGCCGGAGTGAGCTACGCCGCCACTGATGGTCCCGTTTTCCAATAACAGCACACCCCCAAGTGTGTCATTCCTTACTTAACATTATACTGTATACCATAACATTTTATAAAGTTGCCTGGTTGTGTGCCTTCCATTCATGTGAATGTCACATATATGCACACGCTGATATTTCCACAGGAACCATCTTGACAGCACACTGTTGTGCCACCGATGGCGAAAGAAGCCCAAGACTGACCTGTCACAGGAAGAGAAATCCTTAGCAGCAGTCTGATCCCAAACCAACAAGGATAAAGAAAGAGCATGAAGAAGAGCTTGGTGGTCAGGGATGGAAGGATGCACTACCTGATTAATAGAAATTAGTAGAGAGATTGGTGATGAGGCGGAGCCTACTGTGATAGCCAAGGGAGAAACCACGGTCAGTAAAATGACTGTTGATGTGATGTTCAGTAGTAGCTGGTCGCTGAAAACACACACACACACACACACACACACACACACACAAACACACACACACACACACACTGCCAGGCACCATATTGAAGTCTGAAACACAGCCGTGTAGTATTTTATTTTTGTCTTAATCCTTTTCTAAGTGTACTTTTAACATGAACAGTTTTGGATAGTGGTATCCGTATCTGAAGGTTTTTTGTTTGTTTGTTTGTTTGTTTTTTCATGTGAAGTTGTTTTTGACAATCTGTATAGATTGACAAATTTGTCTCACAAAGTTTCACAAATTAGTATTTCGTATATGGCTGTGTTTTCTGGTTTTGCTAACTGTTCTACAGAACTCGTAAAGGATTCGTCCTACTGCAGTCCAGAACCTCCTGCAACAAATGCAGACTCTCTGACTTCCTTCAGCGGTCAGATGAGAAATGATGACGATGTCAGTCTGTACTATCTGAGCTCAAAATGGTGTCCCATGAACACTACTCCTGTTACTGCTCACCCCAGAGCAGTATGTACCGTAGGACAGTCACGGTCACAGCACAAGTATCCACACGACTGGACTGAAGTGTCTTTCATATGTACAGTTGTGGTCAGAAGTTTACATACAGCGACATGAATGTCATCGTGGATATGAATGTCATGGCAATATTTGCGCTTTCAGTCATTTCTTTGAACTGTTCTTTTTCTGTGGCAGAATGATTGTACAGCGTACAGCTTTAATAAAAAAAACACTAGAATTTGGTGCACAAGTTTTAATTTTCTTTGGGTTTTCCGAAATCAACACAGGGTCAAAAGTGTACACACAGGGTCAAAAATGTACATACACTCACTTAGATTATTAATTCAGAGGTGCTGAAACTTTCAAAATGTCTCTTATCTTGCCAAGGCCGAGGTCTCTTAACTTCCTGTTAGTGATCATGATTGACTACAGCTGGTAGCTTCTCTGTGCCTTCATAAAAAGGGTTTGTTTACAGCACTCAGTGGATTGACCAACACACAGTAAAATGGGAAAGTACAAGGAGCTCAGTGCAGATCTGAGAAGGAGAATCACAGATGTACACAACTCCGGAATGTCTCTTGGAGCCATTTCTAAACAACTGCAAATTCCAAGATCAGTTCAAACAATGGTATCCAAGTTATTGTGAGGTGTAGTCACTTTGCTAAGCCACTTTGCTTCAAGAAAACCCAAACTGTCACCCTCAGCTGAAAGGAAATTGGTTTGGATGGTCAGGAACAACCTGGGAACCACCATGGCACAGCCCTGCCATGAACTGGAAGCTGATGGATCACTGTCTACAGTTCAGATCTCCATGGACTAAGAGGCTGCTATTCAAGAAATAACCCCCTGCTCCAGAATTAACACCTTCAAGCTTAACTAAAGTTTGAAGCTGACCACACGGACAAAGAAAAAGCCTTCTGGAGGAAAGCTGTATGGTCAGATGAGACAAAGATTGACTTGTTTGGCCACAATGACCACCATGTACAGAATGAAGGAGGAGGACTACCTCAGAATTCTTCAGCATAAACCATCAGAAACTTGAACACGACTTGGGAGTTACAACAGGACAATGAACCCAAACACGCATCAGAGCTGGTTGTGGAGGATAAAGCAGGCTAACATTAAGCTTAAAACAAGTCCTGACTTCAGCCCTATTGAAAATATATGGACCGTGCTTAAGTCGAGTCCATGCCAAGAAAAAAAAAAATTAATTGAATTCTACCATGAAAAGTCGTGAACTATCCAACCAGAATTCTGCCAGAAGCTTCTTCATGGTAAACAAAAATGTTTGGTCAAGGTGAATCTTACGAAGAGACATTTTACCCAGATATTAGGTGTGCTGTATGTATAATTTTGACCCTGTTTTGATTTCAGAAAACCCAAAGAAAATTAAAACTTGTGCACCAAATACAAGTGTTGTTGTGTTTTTTTTATTAAAGCTGTATGCTGTACAATCATTCTGCCACGGAAAAAGAACAGTTCAAAGAAATGACTGAAAGCCCAAATATTGCCATGACATTCATATCCAAGATGACATTCATGTCACTGTATGTAAACTTCTGACCACAACTGTAAATACTGCAGGGAACTGAACAAATGGACCTTAACTCATTCTGACAACTTTAGGCAACGGCTGAGTACTGTATCTTGTTAATCTTCTATTTGTTTGTTGTGGTTTTATTAGTTTATTAACAAATATATTTTATTCTGTTATGATAGGCTTTCATTTACAATTTGATACAGTACTGAAAAATATCTTGTAAGCCCTTCGGACATAATGTGTACAATTGTACACATGAAGTTCCATAGCATTTTTCTTTGTGTCCGAAGGGGTTAAAGTGAAAATGTGTGTATATATAAAATACCATATAGCCAAAGTGATCATGTTTCTCATTATAGCACAGCAGTGTTCTCCAATCTGATTGGTCATTGGTCAAGGTGTCGATTATTTAACAGTTATTCGCTGAAGATGAAGGGAATATGGGTGAATAATAACCGAGACGAATTCGAGGTTCTTATTTAAATAATATTGGCTGACGTTGAGTAGTATATCAGATATATTCCATTCCGCTACTCATCTTCGACTCATTCAATATCATGCTAGCTTAATGGAATATATCTGATATACCATGAAAAAAGCCAGCCAATATTATTATTTATTATACACACACTTCATATCAGCATTCTCGAAGGCCAACGCTAGCTGAGCCGTGAGTTGGCGCTGGTAGCGCGGCAGTGCAGTCGTGTTCATCAGTAGTGTTAGTGAATGCAAATGCTAGCGCAGTCAAGCCAGTGCTATCAAGAGCTAATAGCACAGGCTAATGACCGAGAAACTAAGATTTCTGTCTCCAGACTCTTCTCCCATGCTGCATGCTCGCTACAGTATTTTTCACGCAGACTTAAGTACTCATTTCCCTGTGTAACTTACTGAGTTACTTTTAAAATCAACATCGACAGCGACACACAACGGAGCGACCTGGCAGCCAAAATTCTCTCAATATCTTCCGTTTTTAATGAAGCAAACCTGGCGGCCATGTTTGTTTACAAATTGTCCCAGTCACTTGCTAGCGCGGAAGTTTTACATCTCCAACGTGTGACATCATGTCGTCTTGACAACCGTGCAATATTGTAAATCATATTCAATGCTCATTCTCCATTGGGTAGAGTGACTCAATACACGTAGGATAAGCGATATGCTAACAATATTGCATGCTATCAAACCAAATGAATGAAACCTGCTAGAAAGGAATAGAACACGTTTTTATTCCATCGAAAAAGTGTCCTGTATGGATAATATTTAACAGTTATTCCACGAAATCGAGTCGTACATGAGCTGATAGTCGGCTGTAATCCGTGTACGACGAGATTGAGTAGAATAACTGTTTTATTCTCTCCACATTCACTGGATTTTGAGAAACAGAACGTTTTTACTTTTATTTTTTTGCAAATTCAATAAATAAAAACTTTATACACAAAACGCCCAACAAAATCATTTCCACTTAGAATGTAAACAAATCGGTGAAATGACAGGAGCAATTTGCGAAAAATGCAATAATAATAATAATAATTCTTGAAAAATTAAAAATAAAATAGATATGTTCTTACCATCAAATACTTTCATTCCATATTTTGTTGCTTTTTATTTTGTATTTTTTGGGGCGGCGGCACGGTGGTGTAGTGGTTGGTGGTGTCGCCTCACAGCAAGAAGGTCCGGGTTCGAGCCTCGGGGCCGGCGAGGGCCTTTCTGTGCGGAGTTTGCATGTTCTCCCCGTGTCCGCGTGGGTTTCCTCCGGGTGCTCCGGTTTCCCCCACAGTCCAAAGACATGCAGGTTAGGTTAACTGGTGACTCTAAATTGAGCGTAGGTGTGAATGTGAGTGTGAATGGTTGTCTGTGTCTATGTGTCAGCCCTGTGATGACCTGGCGACTTGTCCAGGGTGTACCCCGCCTTTCACCCATAGTCAGCTGGGATAGGCTCCAGCTTGCCTGCGACCCTGTAGAACAGGATAAAGCGGCTAGAGATAATGAGATGAGATGAGAATCTCCAGTGAAGGAACAGCTGTTAGAACGTAAGTGATAACAGGAACTAACTCGTTTCACAGATGTTCCACCTTCAACTGTTCTAATTGGTATTTTTTATAAGCGTGTACATGTGTTGTACTCACTTCGTGACTCCTAAAAGATTCAAGGGTCAATTCTAAAAATGTCTGATCCTGTGGCCACCGAGGTGCTTCTCGCTGCATAGGTTTTCCACAGTACACAGTACATTTTGTTCTCGTTTCCATCCAGTCAAATTCAGTGAGCCACTTCGGAAGGAGTGTTTTTTGCGTTTCCTTTTCTTTTCATATGACTTTGGTTTCTGTTCATCCTTTCATCTTTTTGGGATTGTCATCTTTTTCACTTTCTTTCGACGAAAAGAAAACAAATTGGACATGATAAGGGTGACAGAATCGCGTTATAAATGAAAACAAGCCATGAGTTCAGCACTGCTGTAAAATTCCCACGAAATATTTTATGACATTTTATGATGGTTAATGTTGACCGACAGTACCGGAGGCGGCCGTTGTTAACCCGGGCCCCGACCGATCCAGTATGGTATTCTTTTCAATCCGCGTGTTAGATTTGGCACAGTTTTACGCCGGATGCGTTTCCTGACGCAACCCTCTCCAATTTATCCAGGCTTGGGACCGGCAACAAAAGTACGCTAATGCACCCCCAGTGGCTGGACTGGTTGCTGTGAATCATACAAAAGAAAAATACAATAAAAGTCCAAATGAAATGAAGATTCACCACAGAGATTTATTTTATTGACGTGTTTGATCGCCATTTCTCCGATTTCAATGAAAGCCTGATAATCTATACTTAGAAATTATGATGTGTTTATTTTTACTCGCGCACCTGCTGTACTCCCGGAATTTCATAAACAATAACACGGCCAGATCACTGAGGGAATTGAACTAGTTTTGTTGGAACTTTATTGATGAATAATTACTATAATAACGATGATTTTCAACAAATATTCAACTCGTCCCGTCGGACAGGCAGATGTAGATTTGACTTGTCCGGACCAAACATTCAGTTGTCCCGGACAGTCGGACTACCATTAATATTGAGCCCTGATTAAATAAATAAAAAAGAAATACATTTATGTTGACAGATTGCTGTGGTATATAAGAAACTTTCATACCTCCATTTCACATCGGGGTTTATTTCGCAATAATGACTGTACGTTATCTCACTTATAACATGGCTACTTACGAAAGAAATCAATAGTTTGACACAAAATATTGATTTAAAATTTATTTTATTGCTTTCACTAAGAAAAACTTAGATTCTGTCTACGGTTGAAACTGCGTCCATAGCAACGTAAACTCTGTAGCCTTCTTAAGATTAACTTACTTGGTGTTTAAAATTCAATTTTAAGCTAAACGTTTCCACTGAAGGTGAATGAATCGAAGGTTTCATATTCTCCGGATATAGTAAATCTAATATTAAAATAGGCGGCACGGTGGTGTAGTGGTTTGCGCTGTCGCCTCACAGCAAGAAGGTCCGGGTTCGAGCCCCGTGGCCGGCGAGGGCCTTTCTGTGCGGAGTTTGCATGTTCTCCCCGTGTCCGCGTGGGTTTCCTCCGGGTGCTCCGGTTTCCCCCACAGTCCAAAGACATGCAGGTTAGGTTAACTGGTGACTCTAAATTGAGCGTAGGTGTGAATGTGAGTGTGAATGGTTGTCTGTGTCTATGTGTCAGCCCTGTGATGACCTGGCGACTTGTCCAGGGTGTACCCCGCCTTTCGCCCGTAGTCAGCTGGGATAGGCTCCAGCTGGCCTGCGACCCTGTAGAACAGGATAAAGCGGCTTGAGATAATGAGATGAGATGAGAATATTAAAATAATTTTCCATGTTTTTTGATGCAGTAACATTTTTGGCCACAGGGTGTCGCCAATGAGCTGGTGTTGTTAATTTGATTATTAAAGCAACAAAATTTCCCAGAGTTCTTTCTGTGGATTGATACCGTATGATTGGACGTTATGTTCCAGAATCGATGATCAGGACTGTCTCCATAGCAACAGTCTGTTATAGAGTGCCATAATTGACCAATCAGAATTGAGTATCCAGTGACGCTGTTTAGTAATAAAAGGACAAAAACACTTTGGGACATGCTGCTGTAGGAAAATAATCAGCATCAGGGTGGTCACAGTTACATCAGTTTGTGTTGCACTAGACTGTCGTTGATTATTTTCCTGAAACGGCACACATTGTGGTGTTTTATTCTTACAAGTATAAGATTACTGCATAGATATGTATATGGATTTTTAAAAAAAAAGTTTGTACACCCCTGTTAAAATGGCAGGTTGCATTATTTTTACTTTTTTCTTGTTTCCATTTTTCACTTGAATTCTGTTGGATGCTGGATCACATAAAAGGTGGAGAAAGATCTGATACGAGTTATCGAAATTTTTCTTTTTTTCTTAGAACAACCTGCAATTCTAACAGGGATAGACTTTTATATCCAGTGTTTTTATTTTACTGTTTTGGGTTTTTTTTTTAAACAATTTTCATGTTATATTTAACAGTTATTCCACAAAATCGAGTCGTGCATGAGCTGATAGTTGTCTATAACCCATGTACGACGAGATTGAGTGGAATAACTGTTTTATTCTATCCACATTCACTGGATTTTGAGAAACACAGCATTTTTATTTTTTGCAAATTCGATAAATAAAAACTTTATACAAAAGTTTTTCTTTTGTATTTCTAAGCATTCTGCTTAGAATGTAAACAAACCAGCAAAATGACAGCAACAATTTGTGAAAAATGCGATAATAATTCTTGAAAAATAAAACAGGTATGTTCTTACCATCAAATATTTTTATTCCACATTTTGTTGCTTTTTTTTGGGGGGGGTTTGTTTTTGAGAAGAGTTTTTATTTCGTCCTCGGTTGGTTCAGCAACACGCTCTGCCATTTTGTTTTTCTTCTACTCGCGGTATATGAGCTGATATCCTAGTAGTAGAGTAGCCAATCAGAGCATGCGATTGCTCATATCCAGTGAATGTGGATAGAATAATACTGAATATTTTAGCTAATTTCATAAATGTATTTCTGTATAACAGAAAAAGTACATATCAGTAGAAGCTTAAAATTAATAATAATAATAATGATGGCCATAAATTGGCTCAATTATCTTATTTGTTTTATTCTAATCTTTTAATGAGAAATATTTGATACATTCAAAGATATTTAAGAAATATTCACCTTTTTGCAGTGGGTTTACTTTATACAGACTAAAGGACTGATGATTAGATATTTATACTCGCTGTGCCACTACTGTATCTCCACTGCACTTCTTCTAATTTAAGTGCACACTGCCAGATGTCATGATTTAGATTTAACTACAACTGTGAAAATAAAGGAGTCGAACACAATCCTGACATTTTAAATGAATTTGATGGTGAAATGGAAGGAATGGTGTGGGATCATGTGTAGTGTACTGGATATGGCTATGAGAGTGTGGTAGAGTATTGTAATAATAAAAATGTTCAAAGTACGACCTTTTAAACACAGAGAAATGTCTTTGCATCAGTGTGTGTGTGTGTGTATGGGGGGGGGATTTAGGACTCCAGTTGATCTTTCTGGAAACTTAAAGGTAGACTGCCTTTCAGATTTTTCAAGTGTAAGTCATACAAAGAATTTTCCCGACGCCTAATTAGTTTTGTTTAGTGGACCAAAAGCTACTGAATTCGAGTCACAGGCTTCTAATTTTATTTGTTTTTTTTTTTAAATAGAACAATTAATGAATTTCAGGCCACATGGCCCTAAATCTCCGCTATTTTTTCCTGCTTCACCATGACTCAATTCAAGATACTACATCATGTATTATGTGGTGGGCTTTCCCTGTTCACGCAAGGCATTGTGGGATACAAATTTGAAACCGGAGAGAAAAATGGAGGACGTGAGTGTGCGAATGAAACGTGAAAGACTGACTACAGTAACGGAAAGAAAGCGAGAAGAAAAGATGTTATGTTATATACGAAGGAAAGGAAACACAGGACCAAACTAATAAATATGGGCGCTCGGCGAGCACCTCGGTGTGATCAGCTGTTCGTTTAGCGACAGAATGATGGAACTGTCAGTGCACGCTCAAAGGGAAACCTGTAGATGGCAGTAATGCAACACTGTGGATGAAGAAGGTAAACCTGCGCATGCGCACACGGACTTCCTCTGTCTGCTTGACTGCGTGAAGCGAGCGATTTCCTGCACATTATTTGCTTTAATCGCCTCAAATTAAATAACTTCCCAGCCGCAGAATGGCCTGATATTTTGTGAGATATTACAGAAATAAACAGATATCACAATCACCACATTTCAGACGGAACTAAATTTCACTAATTTTATGAAATTGAAAGGCTGTCTAGCTTTAAGGATTTTCTCAGACTTGGAGAGATGTCTCTTTTTCTTCTTCTTTCAAACAGGTCCTTTATTCATTCATCACATCTTTTTCTGTTTCACAACAGATGATATTCGATGCTCTTTTAATCCTTGAGCACGTAGCTGTCCCTCTCGTTTTCTAGGCAGGCTGGATTACACTTGGATTTTCTGAGAAATTGCACAACACATGATTTCAACATTCACTCTGGTAATATAATCTCAGGCAGTGTGTGGCAGGTGCGAGTGCTGGATCAAGTGGTCGGTCTTAGAAACTGATCATCAAAGAAATAACATTTATGACTTTATTTATGTGGCTCGACACCACTTTCATTTCAAGGAGTCAGTCAGGTTATTTGTATCGCGCGTTTAACAACAGACGTTGTCACAAAGCAGCTTTACAGAAAAATAAAGACTTTAAACATATGAGCTAATTTTATCCCGAATAAATGTATTTATCCCCAGTGAGCAAGCGAAGGTGGGAAGGAAAAACTCCCTCAAACGGCATGACGAACAACAGGAACCAGACTCAAAAGGGAACCCATCCTCATCGGAGTGATCAGATAGCGTGATTTATAAATAACTCACTTCTATAACTGTGTCCCACAAAGTATAACTGTGAAACCAGGAAATTCATTGTAGTTAGAGCCCGAGCACCAGAGGTGCATGGCCTTCGGTGTCCACCAGAGGGCGCTGCACCAAGATACAAGGCCCTATTGTTCTAAGGATCTTCTTTTTCTTCAAGACTTGGCCGTAAAAGAAGAGTAAGAAGAGAATCTTTAGGAAAAGAATAGGGCAGGGCTTTTCAAAGTGTGGGGCGCGCCTCCCCTGGGGGGCGCCAGAGTTCTTCAGGGGGGGTGCAACGTGAGGAAAATAAACCAGAATAAGTTACTATTGCGGACATTTAGTGAACTTCAGCTAGCCTTTACCAGAGACAAAATGGATCGATTTTTAGTACCTAAAGCTACAGTGAGTGAGGAGACAGAGTCTGGGCCAAGCAAAAAAACAGACCCTCCAGGATTTCGCGATGTTGCGATTTGCAACTTCAACACAAATTCAACCAATCCCCGTGAATTCAGGGCGGTGTTGCAATTCTATCCAATCACCGCAACTTCCCCGCAAATTTGACCAATCGTTGGCGTCGTCTTGAGGTGACGTCGACAAACTACCTTCCGCCTTACTTCCGTGTATACGTTCAAGAGAAGCAGCATGTGCGAGTCAGTGTTTATGTAGGCTTAAATTCTGTTACTGAAAGTGTGTTATGTTTACAGTGAAGGACTGTGTGCACTTTATTTTTTTTTACTTAATACAAGAAATTAATGGATGCCAACATTTTTGCCAAAATGGTATTTTATTTTCCATTGTTTAGGCAGCTTCAGCATCATACTGTGAGATTCTGTTCAAGTTGTTTTTTTTTCTTCTCTGAAGCCTGAGCCATTTATTTTATTAGTTTATAATTATTGTTTAATTTAGTCTTCAGGAGAGACTGCCTGCACACAGTACTAGTATTAATAGTGTTTTTTCTTACATGAAAGCTGAGGCATTTATATTATATTTTAAGGTAACTTCATGTTGTGCTGTGAGGTTCTCTGCACTTTAACTTTTGAACCAACAGGTGCATTTGGATAAGTAAAGCCTAATTTTCTGCATTTCTGTAGTCCTGGTAATCTTTTATATTGGTAAAGTTGTTTATAGGACCATTTCTCAGTGTCTTTGTTTTTTAATCAATAGTTTTTCAGTAATAACTTAATATTTAACATACTCAATTTTAATCACAAAAAGAGAAAATCGCAACAATTTCTCGCAACTTTCACTTCCTCCCGCAATGTAATCGCAACAAAAACCTAAAAAACAACGCAACTTTCATCGCAATTTTTTGGAAAATCCCCGCAACATCAGACATTTTAGCCCGCAACAATCACAAAAAAGGCCCGCGGAATCCTGGGGGGACTGAAAAAAGAAGGAAGTATGACCACGATTATTTAAAGTTTGGATTTTCATGGACTGGATCTGAAGATGCTCCACTGCCACAGTGTGTTGTCTGCCAAGAAGTGCTAGCTAACGATGCTATGAGATGTTTAAAATGTGTAAAACAAGATGTTTTAAAAAAGCACAGATGTTTAAAATCTCATCTCATCTCATTATCTGTAGCCGCTTTATCCTGTTCTACAGGGTCGCAGGCAAGCTGGAGCCTATCCCAGCTGACTACGGGCGAAAGGCGGGGTACACCCTGGACAAGTCGCCAGGTCATCACAGGGCTGACACATAGACACAGACAACCATTCACACTCACATTCACACCTACGCTCAATTTAGAGTCACCAGTTAACCTAACCTGCATGTCTTTGGACTGTGGGGGAAACCGGAGCACCCGGAGGAAACCCACGCGGACACGGGGAGAACATGCAAACTCCGCACAGAAAGGCCCTCGCCGGCCACGGGGCTCGAACCCGGACCTTCTTGTTGTGAGGCGACAGCGCTAACCACTACACCACCGTGCTGCCCCGATGTTTAAAATATGAAAAAGAAAAAAATGTGTACAACAACCATTTTTTTAAAAATACGAATGGAACATTAAGTATAGCAACAACAAAATTTGTAAAGGGGGGGGGCGCTGTTGTTTATTTGCTCTCCGAGGGGGGGCTGACTCTCCCACACTTTGAAAACCCCTGGAATAGGGCCTTGCACCTTGGTGCAGTGCCCTCCGGTGGACACTGGAAGCTGCGCACCTCCAGTGCTCAGGCCCTGATTATTATTCGTTAGCAAGACTTGGCCATTTTTGAGGTGGTTCCCATGGGCAAAAACTCATGAAATTTGGTACACACATCAGTCCTGGCCACCGCTACTCACAGACAGAGGCTTGGCCCTGGGTGTGTCCATGGGACTCCATAGCACCCCCACATCAATGAGACTTTTGCCTGGTATATAGTTTCACCTATCCGTGCCAAATTTGGTAGGTGTGTGTGGTGCCCCAAGACGAACAAAATTGTAATGTACATTGTATACTCAACAGGAAGCGAGATATTTTTGGTTTTGTGCGTTTTGACGTGTTACTCATGTTTTGACGTTCTCCTCCTCAGCAGTTTGTTGGATTCATGCCGGATTTGGTATACCGGAGGTGCTCGGGCCCTTCATCGCTGCTTGCGGCAATATTTTAAACATGAACTCTATTCATGTTAAAGCACAAATTTGACACCCGTTTCGATCCTGGCTGTATTTATTCTTGATCGTGTACACTGATCGAAGAAAGAGAGATGCAGCATGATGATTATTTTATTCAGTCTTTATTATAAAATACAAAATGGGAACATATTACATAAACACGTAATCTGCACACTGCCTCATAAAACAGTGTTCTTGTTCAACAGAATGCAGCAGGTAAATATTACATCACATCCTGTTTAGTGCGTCTGCTGTCGTTTTAATGTCCGTCCTCGGTGTCGCTCTACTAAAGCCAGCTTCAGTTTTCGGTAAAACTCCAACATTTCTGAAAATAGCAACAGCTTTTCATTGACTTTGGTGTCCATGCACTAAAATAACGTTTGATTAAAATGTTCAGTTACTACACGACAATGAGGCCGACAGTTTAATGTCTTACAACACATTCACTTATAAGGTGCTTCTTCAGTTTTTCCAGACTCTGTGTGTGTGTGTGTGTGTGTGTGTGTGTGTGTGTGTGTGTTACGCCAGTTTTTTCCGACACTCGAACAGTAGAGGGTATATCTGTTCCACAGCCGTGGCAACACTCTGAACATTTGGTCCTGGGAAGAGAGAAAGAGGTTAAAGACATGAGGGACAACTCCTCCAGAACATGTCTACAGATCTTATACGTTTAAAATGGTCCATTTTGATGGATAGAAGAAGTGTGTAAAGTGGTGTGATGAAGTGGTGCGGCTCAGACTACATGGTGTTTAGAATATTGAGTGATTTTGGGTGTGAGAGCCTCAAGAGTGTCAGTGAAAAAAACCTCGCTCTACTTAGAAAAGAAAAGATTTATTTAATACCAAGCCAATACAAAGTTCTTCGACCTGATTACGTTTATGCTATGAGGAAACACGTCTATCCTGATGGGGGTGTGGCTTGTTCCAGGATGGCTCCACCCTCATTTACAGTGTATGAGGGCTTACTGAATTTTATTACTGCTTAGTAATAAGCAGCTCCTTTACTCTTACTATAAAAAATGGACCACAGCTCCGCCTTCTTGCTTTCTATTGGCTCACAAACCCGAGGCTTGTGAATTCACAGGTCAAAGTTCACCACTGTAAAGTCACAAGGAGCAGATGTATCTCTTTTACATCTCGTTTCCTTTGTGCTTCAGTAAAGCCCCGGTCCCACAACACCTATAACTACAACTATAATGATAACTATACATAAATGGATCCCCTGCGGTTTATGTGGTCGGTGCTCACACCAGACCGATAACGAGCCCTATAGCCCAGGCCTGAGTTTATCCGTATTGGTGAAATTACTTCTGGAGCCATTTTTACAGGCCTGGACCTGATCCGATAAAACATCTGACCAATCAGGTAACAACCACGTACATTTATTTCCCTGAGTGTCAGGACCAAGCGATATTATAGCAGGGATTATAGTTGTGGTGTTTCTGCTCCAGACTGGAACTAAATTCAGGCAGAGGGATCATCAGAGTTGGTTATTACACGAAATCGAATCGTACATGAGCTGATCGCCAACTCAGTGCTGTGTGCCTCATTAGCTGTAAGCCATGTACGATGAGATTAAGTGGAATAACTCTTTTATTCTGTCCACATTCACTGGATTTTGAGAAACAGAGTATTTTTGTTTTTATTTTTTGCAAATTCGATAAAAACCAAGAGTGTTAAAGGGATAGTTCGGGATTTTTGACATGAATCTGTATGGCATCCCCATCAATAGTGTCGTGCAAATACACTGACTTACCCCCTGACAGCATCCTGTGAGTCCAGTTCTTGTCCAGTTTTGGTCCAGACGAAAGTAGTCCGGCAAGTTTGTTGGGGTCACGAAAGTAAAACGTTTTTCTTCTCAAAACAGTATGTGTTCAAAAGAGTGATATATTTGCATCACAAAACCGTTGCCAAATAAAAAGTCAGACCTCGAAATCGCTTGGCACTATTTTCCTGCGCGCTGCCGGCTTCATCCAGCTGCGGCTCCAGCTTCAAGGATAAGCTGGAGCCGCATAAGTAGGAGTCCCGGCGGGTGGTTTGTATTCGATTCGTTTATATCCCGACCTTGTTAGCTGTCAGATTTATGTTCATGGACCCGGTAAGCTGGTAAATAATATTTATTTTTTTTTTTTTTCTTTACCAAATTCTAACAGAAAACGAGAGCGCCCGAAAGGGAAAGCTGAGCAGGAGCCGCCTCAGGGCTGTAATGCAAATTGCTTTCCTCCTCAGTATACAAGTGCGCTTCCATGGCAGGGAAAAAGAAACTACCACTGCTGCCTATGTAGTGCCCTATTTATACAAATAGGAGTCATTCAGGATTCAGCCATGTTTTTGCTCCGTGTCATGGCTGAATCCTGAATGACTCCTATTTGTATAAATAGGGCACTACATAGGCAGCAGTGGTAGTTTCTTTTTCCCTGCCATGGAAGCGCACTTGTATACTGAGGAGGAAAGCAATTTGCATTACAGCCCTGAGGCGGCTCCTGCTCAGCTTTCCCTTTCGGGCGCTCTCGTTTTCTGTTAGAATTTGGTAAAGAAAAAAAATAATAATAAATATTATTTACCAGCTTACCGGGTCCATGAACATAAATCTGACAGCTAACAAGGTCGGGATATAAACGAATCGAATACAAACCACCCGCCGGGACTCCTACTTATGCGGCTCCAGCTTATCCTTGAAGCTGGAGCCGCAGCTGGATGAAGCCGGCAGCGCGCAGGAAAATAGTGCCAAGCGATTTCGAGGTCTGACTTTTTATTTGGCAACGGTTTTGTGATGCAAATATATCACTCTTTTGAACACATACTGTTTTGAGAAGAAAAACGTTTTACTTTCGTGACCCCAACAAACTTGCCGGACTACTTTCGTCTGGACCAAAACTGGACAAGAACTGGACTCACAGGATGCTGTCAGGGGGTAAGTCAGTGTATTTGCACGACACTATTGATGGGGATGTCATACAGATTCATGTCAAAAATCCCGAACTATCCCTTTAATATCCCCTGCTGGTGACTCGGCCATAACTCTGGTAAAATGTGACAGAATTGAACAAAATTGCAATATGCGTATTACTGACATACAACAAAGAATACTGTCAAGTTTTGTGAAATTCCTCCAAAAATTGAGAGAGGAGTCGAGTTCAGAAGGTGAGTACCCTTCCCAGGACGGACGGACGGACATCGCCACGACATAATCCCCCTTCGGGCCTCTCAGCCAGCGGGGGATAAAAATTGTGAGGGAAGTTGATTTCAGAAAGTAAGCACACCTTGCTGAAATTGCCAAAGTACAAGTTTGTTAATAATCAAGGGCATAACTCTGGGAAAATTGGCCCAAATTTAACAAAATTTCAATCTGTGTATAACTGTCATATAACAAAGCCTTCTGCCAAGTTTGGTGAAATTCCTCCACAAATCGTGAGAGGAGTTGATTTCAGAAGAACGTCCACCCTCATGAAATTGTCAACATACAAGTTATTTAATCAAGGGTCAAAACTCTGGTAAAATTTTCACAAATGAAATTAAATTGCAATCTGCATATTACCGTCATATAACAAGGCTTTTTGCCAAGCTTTGAGAAATTCGTCCAAAAATTGTGAGAGGAGTTGATGTGAGAAGGCGAGCACACCTTCATGAAACTGTGAAAGTACAAGGTTGTTAATCAAGGGCCGGAACTCTGGTAAAATGCGACCGAATTGAACAAAAATAACAATATGCGTACTACCGACATATAACAAGGCCTTTTGCCAAGTTTCGTGAAATTCCTCCAAAAATTGTGAGGGGAGTTGATTTCAGACAGTGAGCACCCTTCCCGGGATGGACGGACAGACATCGCCACGACAATCACCCTTTGGGCCCTTCAGCCAACGGGGGATAAAAACTTTTTATACAAAACATCTGACAAAATCATTTCTGCTTAGAATGTAAACAAACCTGCGAAATGACAGGAGCAATTTGTGAAAAATGCAATAATAATATAATTAATAATTATTATTATTGGAAAAAAAAGATGTTTTATCATGAAATACTTTTATTCTATATTTTGTTGCTTTTTTTGTGTGTATTTTTGGGGGTTTTCTTTTTCTTCTTTAGGGATTTTTGTCGGTTGGCAAACCAACTTTACCGCCACCGACTGGGCTGGAGTGTGGAACAGGAGCTATTGGGGCGGGGGGTGGTGGGACAGCACCGTATTCTTTTAGCCATTTCTGTTTCTTTTAAATACTTTACAATTTTGGGGGTTTAATTATAGTTACCGGTGTTGTGGGACCGGGCCCGAACTCACCATTTCTGCTGAATTTTATTTGCATTTTGTTTGACTGCTGCTTTATCCAAGAGATCAGAACAGCCTCCTTTTCCACTCCTGTGGATCAGCGCTGTTCGTCCATCCGGTAGAGTCGACTTTGCTCTGATGGAATTCTGAGGTCTGCTGAAGCTGCTCAGACAGCTCACGTTGCCCCAGCACCTCACTAAAACACTTTTTAATTTATCACCTATCCACCATTTCCTTGGCACTGCTGTAGGATGACGGCCTGCATGCTGCTTCCAACTCAGTAAATCTCTCGGGAAGTCTTTAAGCCATGTGCTTAATGCTCCAAGTGGTTTATTTCTCCATTAATACATCACAGGCCAAATCCTGAGATGGATATTTTCTATATATTTTAAAGTATTCATAAGATCTCTGTTACGTTATATAAAGGTCATGAGTTCATACACGGCACAGCTGTGTAGTTCTCATTCCTTCCTTTGAGTATCACTAAAGGTTCTGGAGGAACCCTGGTGGAAACCTGGAGGATCTTTCTACAGGAAATTGTAGTGTGGTGCGGTGCGGTGTGGTGTGTACCTGTAACGGTGATGTTGCCTGTGGAGAACACCTGCACTGTGGTCCGAAGGGTTTTAATTCTGTATGAAGCAGCTGGGTGGATCTCGGGCTCGTAGCTGAAGGACAAAATCCATGTAAAGTACCAGTTAAAAGTTTGTACACCCCTACTCACTCATTCATAAGTTTGTCTGTATTTTGCATTTTCGACATTGTAGAACGATACTGAAGACATCACAACTACGAAATAACATCTGGAACATGTATGGAATTATGTGGTAAACAAAAAAGTGAAATATATGAAATATATTGTTTTTTAGATTCTTCAAAGTAGCCACCATTTACCTTGACACTTTACACACTATCGTCATTCTCTTAACCAGCTTCATGAGGTCGTCACCTGGAATGCTTTTCAATTAACAGCTGTGCCTTTTCTTAAAAAGTTAATTAGTGGACAAGTTTCTTGCCTTCTTAATGTGCTTGAGAGCAAACACTAAATACAACTCCGATTCCAAAAAAGTTGGGACAAAGTACAAATTGTAAATAAAAACGGAATGCAATGATGTGGAAGTTTCAAAATTCCATATTTTATTCAGAACATAGATGACATATCAAATGTTTAAACTGAGAAAATGTATCATTTAAAGAGAAAAATTAGGTGATTTTAAGGGCCCGTTTACACGAGGACGCTGTCGGGTAAAAACGACTAAATATTTTATCGGAAGTGCCTTTCGTCTACACGGGGACGGCGTTTCCGAGGCTGAAAAACGGAAAAAATTGAAAACGCCTTCCAGAGTGGATAAGTTAAAAACAGCCCCTGTTGCATATCCGTCTAAACTACCCAATACGCGAAACTCTGCTCGGATCTGCTCACGTCGGGTACGCGTTTACGTCATACATATGTCATATACTGTACATGCCGGCCCGGGAAGTAAGAAAGTAAGTAAAAAAGTAAGAGCATGTCTGATTACATCGATCCAACGGACCTTCAAGCTGCTCTGGCAGCTTTAATAAACGTCCAGGAGTCCTTCGAACATCTATACCGAATCTGCACACATACCGTTAATGAACAGAGGCGGGTATAGCATGCTCTTACTTTTTTACTTACCATAGCCAGAGTAGTCAAAGTTTTCGTGGCACAGATGTGCAGATCAGAAAAGACGGAAGACGTTGCGCATGCGTGCAGACATAGCGGAGGTCTTTCACAGCACCACCTAGCCGTCTGGCATGCACATCCAATTGAAATCCACACATTTATGCGTCACTGTATAGACGCAGATTTCCTCCTTGAAAACGGTCGTGTAGACGCGGAAAAAAGTGAGAACGAAAACGGACTTTTGCGTTTTTGTTTCAGACCGTCCCCGTGTAAAGTGGGCCTAAATGTCATGACAACAACACATCTCAAAAAAGTTGGGACAAGGCCATGTTTCCCACTGTGAGACATCCCCTTTTCTCTTTACAACAGTCTGTAAACGTCTGGGGACTGAGGAGACAAGTTGCTCAAGTTTAGGGATAGGAATGTTAACCCATTCTTGTCTAATGTAGGATTCTAGTTGCTCAACTGTCTTAGGTCTTTTTTGTCGTATCTTCCGTTTTATGATGCACCAAATGTTTTCTATGGGTGAAAGATCTGGACTGCAGGCTGGCCAGTTCAGTACCCGGACCCTTCTTCTACGCAGCCATGATGCTGTAATTGATGCAGTATGTGGTTTGGCATTGTCATGTTGGAAAATGCAAGGTCTTCCCTGAAAGAGACGTCGTCTGGATGGGAGCATATGTTGCTCTAGAACCTGGATATACCTTTCAGCATTGATGGTGTCTTTCCAGATGTGTAAGCTGCCCATGCCACACGCACTAATCCAACCCCATACCATCAGAGATGCAGGCTTCTGAACTGAGCGCTGATAACAACTCGGGTCGTCCTTCTCCTCTTTAGTCCGAATGACACGGCGTCCCTGATTTCCATAAAGAACTTCACATTTTGATTCGTCTGACCACAGAACAGTTTTCCACTTTGCCACAGTCCATTTTAAATGAGCCTTGGCCCAGAGAAGACGTCTGCGCTTCTGGATCATGTTTAGATACGGCTTCTTCTTTGAACTATAGAGTTTTAGCTGGCAACGGCGGATGGCACGGTGAATTGTGTTCACAGATAATGTTCTCTGGAAATATTCCTGAGCCCATTTTGTGATTTCCAATACAGAAGCATGCCTGTATGTGATGCAGTGCCGTCTAAGGGCCCGAAGATCACAGGCACCCAGTATGGTTTTCCGGCCTTGACCCTTACGCACAGAGATTCTTCCAGATTCTCTGAATCTTTTGATGATATTATGCACTGTAGATGATGATATGTTCAAACTCTTTGCAATTTTACACTGTCGAACTCCTTTCTGATATTGCTCCACTATTTGTCGGTCCAGAATTGGGGGGATTGGTGATCCTCTTCCCATCTTTACTTCTGAGAGCCACTGCCACTCCAAGATGCTCTTTTTATACCCAGTCATGTTAATGACCTATTGCCAATTGACCTAATGAGTTGCAATTTGGTCCTCCAGCTGTTCCTTTTTGTACCTTTAACTTTTCCAGCCTCTTATTGCCCCTGTCCCAACTTTTTTGAGATGTGTTGCTGTCATGAAATTTCAAATGAGCCAATATTTGGCATGAAATTTCAAAATGTCTCACTTTCGACATTTGATATGTTGTCTATGTTCTATTGTGAATACAATATCAGTTTTTGAGATTTGTAAATTATTGCATTCCGTTTTTATTTACAATTTGTACTTTGTCCCAACTTTTTTGGAATCGGGGTTGTAGTAAATAATAAAAACATGCATAATAAAATACCCCTATTCAACACAACTGTAGTGATCAGTATCGTGTCAAGAACTGCTCAACTACGTAAAGACAAACGACATCCATCATTACTTTAAGTCATGAAGTGACTTTTTTTTTTAAATTAAAAAAACACTGAATTCGGAGGCGTGTCCAAAATTTTGACTGGTATTGTATATTAGACATTATCAATAAGCAGCTTTACAGAAATCTGTAAATTTAGATCCCTTATGAGTAAACCAGGTGTGTGACAGTGACAAGATGATACGAGGAAGAAAAGTTGACTCAACCAGACTCCAAACAGAACCCATCCTCTTCTAGGTGACACCGGATAATGATTCCAAATCAGTACTCTTCTTCTACACGGCTCAAACAGTACCACGTATGAGTGGATTGAGTTCTGGTTTAATCACGGGACAGTCTTTATGGCTACAGTGGCAACTCTCGAGTACAAATCTACAGTCTCCGTGTGAGATCCATACGAAGATCAAGCAGAACAGGTGTTCAGCATAGCTGTGTTTGGAGCTACAGCACAATCACAGTCATGAAGGTTTGAAGAACATTTGAGCTCTAACACACTCTCTAAACCTGGAAGTGATCTTGAATGACATCAGTTATCTCTGTTAAACTGCTGGACTCCACAACTGAAATTGTGGTTCCGAGAGCCTGAAGGTCTCTGCAGCCTTCTCACCACCAGAGGGTGCTGTTGTCATCTTCCTCTGTGGCGATCAGTCACAGGATTTTAAACATCCGATAAATCAGTGGTGTTGGGTTAGGATGCTGGGAGTTTAAATCTCAGGGTTGTCAAAGAACTACTTCTGGGCCCCTGAGCCTTTAACCCTCAACTGCTCGGGTCTATGCTCGTATTTTATTCTGCCTTGTTATGAATAAATGAAATAGCGAAACGGCTTATTACTCCGAAGCCGCTCTGGGTGACCAGCATCTGCTGAATAAACAGACGTTTCTAGTGTGCAACAGGTCTCTCATTTCCTCTTAAACCTGTGACATGTAGCCGCACTGAACTTCCTCAGTTTAATGCCAAATGGTTTTGACTTTGAAATCCCAAATTCAATCAACTGTAGCTGATTAGTCTCTCTTTACCTCACCTGCAATTTAGCTGTAGTATATCAAAATACATTTTAATGTAAGGAATAAAGACACTTGGGGTGTGATGTACCATCACCACCCTGAAGTTGATTATTTTCCAATAACAGCACATACTGTCGTGTTTTATTCCTCTTACACGATGGCAATTTGCCAAGAATGTCAATTTACTTATCAAGGCACAACATGACATATTTTCTACGTATTTAACAATTATTTTAAGAAATTGAGTCGTACATCATCATGAGCTAATGGTCAGTTATAATCCATGTATGATGAGATTGAATGGAATAACTTTTATTCTATCCACATTCACTGGATTTTGAGAAACAGAGCATTTTTATTTTTATTCTTTGCAAATTTGATAAATAATAACTTTATACAAAACGTCCGACAAAATAATTTCCGCTTAGAATGTAAACAAACGGGCAAAACGACAGGAGCAATCTGTGAAAAATGTGATGATGATAATAATATACTCAACAAAAATAAAAACTTTACACTCGTTTCAAAGTCAATAATTTGAACATTTTGGAAAATAGGTTTGAAATAACGACTGTATTCAATTATCTTGTCATTAAAGATGCTATAGCGTACAGATCATGTTTGTCATGGAATCGGTTCCACCGGAAATGCGACGACAATGTCCATGATCAAAAACTGTGAGTCACAACTTAATGAAATCAGGTCAATATCGGGCGTGTCCTCCATGGGCGTTCACAACTGCGATACAACGTCTCCTCATGGATTGGATGATGCGTCTGAACACAGCTTGGGGAATGCGCCGCCATATTTGTACCAACATGGCACCAAGCTCCTGCAAGTTCTGTGGAGGGTTCCTTACGGTCGGCTGTGGTGCCAGTTTGATGGAGACGTGTCTGGAGATTATGGATGGTCTGTCGACTGCATCCCATAACCCTCGCAACGTCAGTGACGGATGTTCCCGTATTCAGCATGCCAATGGCACGTTCACGCTGAATGTTTGACAGTCGTGGCATTGCAAATTAACGAATAATTAACCATAAAACCTTGTTTTTCTGAGATGACACTCTACTCTGCTACCGTGAGATCAATTGCACGTGTATCAACAGGTCACGTCACTTGTGTCACGTGGAAACGTGATTTTAGCGTGCAGTGCTCTCGCACGTGCTACGTAGGCCCGACCAGTAGAATGAATGTGTGACGTAATGCCCTTGACAATGCATTTAACCACAATCACAACAAGAACTCTTTCAAGAAAAGTTTCTAAACACTATTTGAAAAATAATGAGTGTCAAGCTTTTATTTTTGCTGAGTATAATAACAATAATAATAGTATGTTCTTATCATCCAATACTTTGTTGCTTTTTTTTTGGTATTTTGGGGGATTTTGTTTTCAAGTAGAGCTTTTATTTCGTCCTCGGTTGGTTCAACAGCACGCTCAGCCATTTTGTTTTTCTCTCCTCACGGTAGATGAGCCGATATCCTAAGTAGTAGAGTAGCCAATCAGAGTGCGCGACTGCTCATATCCAGTGACTGTGGATAAAATAATTGTTACACTGAATGTTGTGGAAGATCCATGAAACAATTTCCGGTTTCAGTTCCTGTTCCCGGCTGTCCCCTCACTAGCCTCTCGTTCGTCTCTCTTGAATTTGAGGCAAAAAAAAAAAAAAACGCAGCTTGTCCCCAAGACGCTGCAAAACCCTCTGTCCTGAAGACTTTCCAACATTCCGAAGTCGGAAAACTTAAGACGGTCTTAACAGAGTTAAAGTTGTGATATTGACTCCTAAAAATGATAAGTCTTCTCGCAGAAAACTTCACCGTATGGCCAAAAGTTTGCGGACACCTGACCATCACACCCATATGTTCTTGTTGAGCATCCCGTTCCAGAGTTAGTCCCTCTTTCCTGTTATAATGAGCTCCACCCTTCTGGGAAGGCTTTCCACTAGATTTTGGGGTGTAGCTGTGGGGATTTGGTATCATTCAGCCATAGAAGCGTCAGTGAGATCAGGCACTGATGTTGGGTGAGGAGCAGAGGTGGACAGTAACGAAGTACATTTACTTGAGTTCTGTACTTAAGTACACTTTTTGAGTATCTGTACTTTACTTGAGTATATTTTTTTGGAAACTTATGACTTTAACTTCACTGCATTTGAAAGACAAATATCGTATTTTTTACTCCACTACATTTCTGTCAAGGTCCTCGTTACTCGTGACTATGAAGCAGCTTTGAAAGTGGATGTTTTTTCTTTTCTCTTCTAAAACGTGATTGGTTTTTCCGCAGGTGACACTGAGACAGCCGATCAGTAATCACTAGGGTCACGTCTCGTCCATAGACTGGATAAAATCAAGTTCACTGATTTCTCAGCAGCGTTATTTGAACACGATCAGTTGATGGCAGAATGGAAGGAGGCGGTTCTTCTGGGGAACGCACACACTCGTGGCCCATGAAGCCATGTTTCAGTTTTCTGAAAGGATTAAAGATTTATTTCATTTTAAATGTTTGCTTTGTTTGCCTAAAATGAACATCACGGCCTATAAAAACTTACTGTCCGACCTGCAGAAGCATATTGAGGTATATAAACGCTTTATTCCAAGAGAAAGCTTGTAATGAAGTTGTCTGTGCTTTTAGAGCTAGCGATAATGCTGCAATAGACCCCTTTCACATGACGTCACTGCGCCGCGAGATTTTGTTAGGCGCCATATTGGAAGACCAAGTACATGCACTCACAATATAAAACAAAGTACGAGCGAGAGTAAAGTGACACGATGGATGATAATTCTGGTTATGTGAGTACATTACCAGCTGCAGAAAGGGCACGGTATGTGGAGAAACTGGCTGTGATTGATGGGTTTGACCCATATGATAAGACTCGGGGCAAGGGAGAATGGAAACATAAGGAGGACCGGACACCAATTCTGCCATCTGTTTGCTACCCAGACATTGTAAACTATTTGTTGTTTACACCCAGTGCCTACACTCAGTGTTCGAACTATGCTGATATTTTCGGGGGGCCCCTTTTTTTCCCTTGGGGGTGTGTGTGCTTGCGCTCGTCTCGGAGCGGATCTCCAAACACATGAGAAGCCTATCTTATGCACATATCACGCGGACTCCACACCTCCACACACGCATCGCATCTGAAGTCATAACTCATCAGGGGAAATCGTGTCCGCATTGGCATGTTCAAAAAACAACCTCACGTCAACAATGATACCACACGCAAGAAAAAAAAAAAAACAGTCAGGCTACTCAACAACCAACCTGGCAGCAGCGAGCAAGCCCCAAACCATCCTAAATTATTATTATTATTAAATTGTAGAAGTCTGGGAGGCTTGCTCCTCATACAGTTATCAACTTGGGGCCAATTTAGCATGTTTTAAATCTGAATTTCTTGCGTTTGCTTACCTCAAAGTGTCCGCAGATCATGCACAGACTTATCCATTATATCCACAGTTTTTTGCCAAGTCTCACACACAGGTTTCTTTCAAGTCTACTGTTGGGCCAATAAATCATAAATAAAACAGCTCAGATTTGTTTGTTTAAGTCGTTTGCCACTCCACTTTATTCTTGTGGGTTCACATACCGCTGCCGTTATTATCCCCTTATCACGAGTTTGTTGGTCTTCCAAAATGGCGCAGGGTCTGTTTACTTCCGGTTTCAGGTGACGTCAGTGAAAGGGGTCTATAGCTGTGCAGTCTGGTTAGTCAAATGACTTTCTATGGATTTGCCCACCAAGTTGCCGTCGCCTTGTCCATGGCTAACGTTAACACATAGCTAGTTAACTGGGACGCTGTTAGTTAGCATGTAAAAATGGAGTTATGCTCAAATGAATAATGTTAACTTATCTGAAATCCTTTCAGTAACATGTTTTAGCATAATCTTGCCAAATAAACAGAATGTAGAAATCTTTCTTTTCTAGTAACGTTAGCTATACAATATGATTTCGAGTTTGAAAAGAGTTTGCTAGCATGTCAGGTGGACCTTCACTGACTAGCGAGCTTAACGTTAAACCACTATGATGCACAGCATGTGTTCATTTTGTGAATTCACATTTCTGTCTTTGGTAACGGCATGAGGTTTTGTAAGCGTTGTGGCAATAATACAATGACACGTTGACAGAAAATGTACTTTTAATACTTAAGTATTTTTAAAAGTAAGTACTTCAGTACTTTAACTTAAGTAAAAATTTGACTGGAGAACTTTCACTTGTATCGGAGTCACATTTGACCAGCGGCATCTGTACTTTGACTAAAGTAATGAAGTTGGGCACTTTGTCCACCTCTGGTGAGGAGTAATGTCTGGGGTGCAATCGGTGTTCCAGTACATCCAAAGGTGTTCAGGGCTCTGTGTAGGACACTGGGGTTCTTCCTCTCCAAACTTGGCAAACCATATCTTCATGGAGCTCGCTTTGTGGACAGGAACACTGTCTGGTTTGAACAGGTTTGGGTCTTGTATGGCCCTTTTCCACTACCCTTTTTCAGCTCACTTCAGCCCGACACGGCTCGCGTTTCGACTATCTCAGAGCAGCACGACTCAGCTCGCTTCAGCCCTGCTCAGCACCCAAAACTCGCACGGTTTTGGAGTGGGGCTGAAGCGAGCCAAACCGAGCCGAGTGGGGCTAGGGGCGTGAGGAGACACTCCCCTGTGCACTGATTGGTGAGGAGGAGTGTCCTCACATGCCCACACACGCCCCGCGAGCACGCTGGGATCTGTAAACACCGTAAACCCAGAAGAAGAATAATTACGAATTACGAGAATTTCTGAAGCCTTATGCGCCTCGCCTCATCTATACGCTCTTGCCAGTATCTGTTGGCGTTGTCGGTGACAACAAGCCACAGCACCAAGACCAGCAACACTAACGACTCCATGTCCTCCATGTTTATTGTTTACTATCCGGGTCGTGAGACTACCGCTTAAAAGATCACTGATGTCACTGTTTGCGCCACTTAACGACATCACATGATGTCCACCCACTTTCGCTAACTCCACCCAATGTGTCCACCCACTTCCAGCCAGCACGGTTCAGCGCGGTTGTAGTCGAAATGCAACTCCAACAGCCCCGCTCAGCTCGACTCAGCACGGCACGGCTCAGCCCGACTCAGCCGCGTTGGTAGTGGAAAAGCGGCATTAGTTCCAGTGAAGAGAAATTTTAACACTACAGAATAAACAAACGTGTGCTTCCAACTTTGACAACAGTGTGAGGAAGAACCGTATACGGGTGTGAAGGTCAAGTGTCCACAAACTTTTTGCCATGTAGCGCATTACATGTTTTTAATCCATTTATGTAGATTCTCTGCTGTACATGTCCATGTATAAGGTGCCACTATAGAGCCGATAACATGTGCTGCTGTTATAGAGTGAGTGAGGAGGTTCTTTTAATGCCATGTCAGCACCTGAGGCTATATCATGGCAAAACATTTCTAGCAGATATTACAATTACTTTATAAATAAATAATTAAAAATAGGGCTGTCGAAGTTGACATGATGACAACACGTTAATGCAAATTCCTTTCAACACCTAATTTTTTTAACGTATGATTAACAGATGTGCATCCTGTGGGGCCCCCATAGTTTGGGAAATCAGGAAGTGACGTAGTGTGAGTGATGTAGTGAGTAGCTGGTTGATGTAAGTCATGATAAAGTGCACTGATGTACAGAATCAACTTATATTGTTGCGTTCTGACTGTTTACATAAAACGCGTGTATTTTTATATGCTTTTGATGGTCCAGAGGGGAGAAAAGAAGACGAGTTAAGGTGTGTGTGTGAGTGAGAAAGTTTGTTTTATTCTGAGAAATGTGTGAGTGCCACTCGCACTCCCCAAAAACATGAAAAGTATCCCTTTAAGGTACATTTAGAACAGATAAAAATGTGCAATTAATTTGCGATTAATCATGAGTTAATTATGGACAATAATGCATTTTAATTGCGATTAAATATTTTAATATTTAAATAAAATTAAATAACGGATAGAATGCATAAAGAAATAACCAAATGAGCTGCTTTAAAAACACATCTGACAGAAACCTGAACATGTTTAGTGGTGGTGCCTTCTTAAAAACATCATCCAAGGTACTTTTCTGAGTAAAAACGTTCTCTTGTGGCGTTTAGGCTGCTGTTAGAGAAAATGAAGACTTCTAACCAATCAATCAGATTTGAGAAATCACCAGCACTGTGGTACAATCAAAAGTGAATTGTTTAAATGAGTTACACTCGACTTTACAGGTTTTGGTTACTTCTGTTTCTAGTTTCACAAGCGATCAGAGTTGTAGTAATTACACACACAGACATATATATATATATATATATATATATATATATATATATATATATATATATACATACACACTTCCTCATTTTGGCTGATGCTTTTATCTAAAAGTGACTTGTGCTCGTGAACCCACTCATGACCTTCTGATCAATAAGCTAAAGCTTTGGAATTGCAAAGCCACCACGCACCGTACCAGGGCCGGATCCGGCTCTCACTAACACGGTGGGCCAGGAAGATTTTTTTTTGGGGGGGGCTCTCTCGCTCTCTCATAATATATATATTAGTGCTGTCAAGCGATTAAAATATTTAATCGCGATTAATGTCGCGACTGTCATAGTTAACTCGCGATTAATCGCAATTTAATCGCGCATTTTTGTCACATAAAAAAACCATTGTAATTCTCTTATCAGCATAAAAAAGTGAATGGGCTTGCTTTGTACCAATGTTTTTTTTTTTTATTGCAAAACATAACACGTCTTGACACAGCCACTACAAAGTGAAACCTAAGCCGAGCACCGGCGCGGGGCTAGCAAGAGAACCATGAGTGAAGTGATCTACTGCTCGAGTGTCTACAACAGGGGTGTCAAACCTGATCCATAAAGGGCCGTGTGGCTGCAGGTTTTCATTCCAGCCATGCAGCAGCACACCTGACTTGGCTCATTCAATCAACTGAACTGTCTTCACACAGTCAAATACTTGCAGCCACACCCACCCTTGATTAAAAGGTGGGTGTGTCAGTTGATTGAATAAGCCAAATCAGGGTGCTGCTGCATGGCTGGAATGAAAACCTGCAGCCACACGGCCCTTTATGGATCAGGTTTGACACCCCTGGTCTACAACTCTAATCAGAGAGATAGGTTACACAGTGACGGTAGCCTTGACATGCTTGATTATAATATAAAGTACACTATTATATTAACTTTAAGTTGTTCGTTGATAAATATTGCATTGAATCTGATCTTTACTGTTTCAGCTCACTTAACACATTTTGTACTTTTACACTTTCTGCCTGTTGATGCGTCGCGCTGTCCAATCAGAGGCGGACAAATTTGCATATTACAGGAAGGATTTCTGGAATAGCATTGAGTTTACAGTTCAGAGGGATCTGGCTTCTTTAGACGCTGTCTTCTTAAAACTGAATAAATATTTAAAAACAGCCAAATTAGCCAGTCTTTTGAACGGCTCTTTTCAAAGAACGGATCACAAAGATGCGGATCCCATCAAAGAGCCATAAATCCCATCTCTACTATCGCGCCCTGCCCGCGCTGGTTCTTTGGGGGAGGAGGGCAGAGGACTCTGGCTGTGCGGGGCGTCGTAGCTGCTATCGGTTTTCTAAGCAAAGTCTCTGTTCCAAGTTCCTGGCAGTTTCAAAAGCTTATGAAAAACCTACATCATGTCACAGAGCATTAATCTCGCGATAAAAAAAATTATCGCCATTAAAATTGAGTCAAGTTAACGCGTTAATAACGCGACATTTTTGACAGCACTAAGATAGATAGATAGATAGATAGATAGATAGATAGATAGATAGATAGATACTCTCAGGTGGGCCTGGCCCCCCTGTAGAGCTGGTCAGCCCTACACACGGACAAACAACAGACAGCAGGTTGATAGTTTGAACTCAGGGCAAGAGAAAGGCCGAATCCCATTTCACCCCTTGGACCAACCCCTTGGCCCTTCCCCTCCATTTTGCGCGTTCACGTGAAGGGGTAGGGGTATCCCAATCCCAGTTAACGCGGAGGGGTAGGGGAAGGGGTAGGGCTTCTGTACCCCTCCAAACGGAGATTTTCCTGGAGCTGACTCCGAACGAAGGGGTTTGAGTGATTTCCCACAATGCCATGCGGATTTCAGAAAGATGGCGGTTCCCGCGGCGAAAGATTGTCATAAATGTATTTTCTCCATTATTTACGTGTTTTAAGTTGTTATCCAGAGGAAACACGCCGCTTGATTCGCTTTCGAGCTGAGAATGAGCAGCGATTTCTGAAATCGAAGCTGCTGCTAAAAAGCTTTGGGAGTGAGTATTGTTTTCGGTTGCTTGACTGCGTACGTTTTGTTCTGTTATTCTCGCTTTTATTGTTTACATGAGTGTTCTGACACCTCATTCTGTCGGATGTGGTGCACGAAGCGCCAAAGATATCCCATTCAGTGGTGTTAGTTAACAAATCACACCCTGCCAGCAGAGATTTCTGGTTCTGCCTCTGGCTCTGACTGTAGCAGCTGGTCGCAGCCAATGACGCATTTGGTCGCGTTTTGCTAACGTAAACGCTGACGGAGGTACGCGATGACGTATGCGATCGTTGAAGGGCTATCCCAATACGTAGGGGTTGAATTTCAAGCCCTATCCCTTGTAGCTCAGTTTCAAGGGGAAGGGCCAAGGGGAAGGGGGAGGGGTAGGGGTAGAAATTAGAATTGGGATTGGGCCAAAGAAATGTGGAACTGACACAAGGAAAATAAAGATCGTACCTGGCTATGGGACGGTTGTTCTTGGTGAACTCAATGAGACGGATCTGAAAAGGCATGGAGCACACTGCCAGCACATTGACAACCTTAAAGTCTGAAAACCTGACCTGCAGGAGAGCACACACAGCCATGATTTAACCCACTGAACAACTGCACAGACAGACAGACAGACAGACAGACAGACAGACAGACAGACAGATAGATAGATAGATAGATAGATAGATAGATAGATAGATAGATAGATAGATAGATAGATAGATAGATAGATAGATAGATCAACCTTGAATCCTATCTTCTGGAGGCAGCGGGCTAACCTCCTGGCACCCAGTTTCGCCTCGTCCTCACTACGAAGAGAAAGATTGAGAATGAATGTGAAGCTTTTATTAGCTTTCTGACTGATTAGGTTAGACGGATATGAGCAGAGACTGAAAGAGTATTCTGTCATTACGACCTTGTTGCTCCAGTGCAAATGATTTTCCCTGATGACCATATGGAGGCAGTGATACGAGGTTTGCGGAGCTTCATCAGAACTTTCTGGAAGGACACAAAATACAAGCGACATTACAATCAGGCTGAAGTTTAAAAAACAAAACACGACATGGGATGTTACAAGACTGCAGTATATTTTCGATATAGTCCTTTCACTGAGTGTGTGTGTGTGTGTACCATATGTACAGGGTTTTACAGTAACTATGACTTTTTTTTTTAAATACTATTTTATGTTGTACAGTGTCTCTTTTCACATGTCTGATAACTTGCTGCTGCAACAAAACAATTTCCCAGCTTGGGATCAATAAAGTAAATCAATCAATCTACAGTGTCTTGCAAAAGTATTCATCCCCCTTGGTGTTTGTCCTGTTTTGTCACATTACAAGCTGGAATTAAAATGAATTTTTAGAGGGTTAGCACCATTTGATTTACAGAACATGCCTACAACTTTAAAGGTGAAAATTGTTGTTTTATTGTGACACAAACAATAAGATAAAAAACAGAAATTGAGTGTGCATAAGTATTCACCCCCTTTCATATGAAACCCCTAAATAAGCGCTGGTCCAACCAATTCACTTCATAAGTCACATAATTAGTTGATTAAGATCCACCTGTGTGCGATCAAAGTGTCACATGATCTGTCATATGATGTCTGAATAAATCAACCTGTTCTGGAAGGACCTTGGCTCTGCTACACTACTAAGCAAGAAACATGAAAACCAAGGAGCCTCCAAACAGGTCAGAGACAAAGTTGTGGAGAAGTATAGATCAGGGTTGGGTTATAAAAAAATATCCCAAACTTTGAATATCCCACAGAGCTCCATTAAATCCATTATAGAAAAATGGAAAGAATATGGCACCACTATAAACCTGACAAGAGAAGGCCCCGCCCACCAAAACTCACAGACCGGGCAAGGAGGGCATTAATCAGAGATGCAACAAAGACACCAAAGATCACACTGAAGGAGCTGCAAAGATCCACAGCGGAGATGGGAGTATCTGTCCATAGGACCACTTTAAGCCGTACACTCCATAGAGTGGGCGGGGCTTTATGGAAGAGTGGCCAGAAAAAAGTAACTGCTTAAGAAATCACGTTTAGAGTTTGCCCAACAGCATGTGGCAGACTCCCCAAACACATGGAAAAAGATTCTCTGGTCGAATGAGACTAAAATGTATCTTTGGCCATCACGGGAAATGCCATGTGTGGTGCAAACCCAACACCCTGAGAAGACCATCCCTACAGTGAAGCATGGTGGTGGCAGCATCATGCTGTGGGGATGTTTTTCATCTGCAGGGACAGGAAAGCTGGTCAGGACTGAAGGAAAGATGGATGGCACTAAATACAGGGCAATTCTGGAGGAAAACCTGTTTGAGTCAGCCAGAGGTTTGAGACTGGGACGAAGGTTCACGTTCCAGCAGGACAATGACCCTGAACATACTGCTAAAGCTATACTGGAGTGGTTTAAAGGGAAACAATTAAATGTCTTGGAATGGCCTAGTCAAAGCCCAGACCTCAATCCAATTGAGAATCTGTGGCATAACTTGAAGATTGCTGTACACCAACGCAAACCATCTAACCTGAAGGAGTTGGAGCAGTTTCGCCTTGAGGAATGGGCAACAATCCCAGTGGCTAGATGTGCTAAGCTAATAGAGACATACCCCAAGAGACTTGCAGCTGTAATTGCAGCAAAAGGTGGCTCTATAAAGTATTGACTTTGGGGGGTGAATACTTATGCACACTCCAGATTTGTTTTTTTCATCTTAATTATTGTTTGTGTCACAATTAAAAAAAAAAAGCTTGCAGCTTTAAAGTGGTCGGCATGTTGTGTAAATCAAATGGTGCTATGCTTCCAAAAATCCATTTTAATTCCAGCTTGTAATGCGACAAAACAGGACAAACACCAAGGGGGACGAATACTTTTGCAAGGCACTGTATCTAATCTATCCACTAGGTGCTGGGAGTCTGTTTCAGTTAACATGCAGACACTAGAAAAATCTACACACACACACACTCCAGACTGTGTTTGAAAGCATCTATGCTGACTGGCCCATGAGAGAAAACTGCATTTTTCTAATATCATTATAAGTGTCATCAGATTTAACACTTCATTGTTTATTTTTCCTTTAAAAATACTTGAGACAGGCGGCACGGTGGTGTAGTGGTTAGCGCTGTCGCCTCACAGCAAGAAGGTCCGGGTTCGAGCCCCGTGGCCGGCGAGGGCCTTTCTGTGTGGAGTTTGCATGTTCTCCCCGTGTCCGCGTGGGTTTCCTCCGGGTGCTCCGGTTTCCCCCACAGTCCAAAGACATGCAGGTTAGGTTAACTGGTGACTCTAAATTGAGCGTAGGTGTGAATGTGAGTGTGAATGGTTGTCTGTGTCTATGTGTCAGCCCTGTGATGACCTGGCGACTTGTCCAGGGTGAACCCCGCCTTTCACCCGTAGTCAGCTGGGATAGGCTCCAGCTTGCCTGCGACCCTGTAGAACAGGATAAAGCGGCTAGAGATAATGAGATGAGATGAGAATATTTGAGGCCTTTTTTTCCTCAGTTTTGGCCAAAAAAGTAGCATTTTTGACCAAACAAATTCAGTGCAGTCCAGGCTCAAACACAATGTTCACACCAAACGTGGCAAGAGCATCAAAATTCTCTCTGGCTTTTCTGCTAATACCACTGGTATCCAGAGTGACATACAGCAATACCCAGAACAGCCTGGGGGGGTTCGGTGCCTTGCTCAAGGGCACTTCAGCCATTCCTGCTGGTTCAGGGAATCAAACCAGCAACCTTTTGGTCCTAAACCTGCTTCTCTAACCATTAAGCCATGGCTTCCCCATGTTAGGGCCATTCAAACCATTCCCAAGTACAACGGAGGAGAACTTGATAATCGCTCTGGCAGGATTCACCATTATTTATGATGCGTCCCTGTTCGCAACATTATTTACAGGCAAGATTTTCTCTCCAGAACACTTGTTTTTAAGCAGGAATTCAATTCATTGGCTCAAAAAACAACAATTTGACCAGTTACAGTAATCAGCCACTGAACTTCGACCAGGAGCACTTTAATGTAACCTACACACAAACTAACATTAAGGGCGTATTCACACCTATGTTGTTTGGTCCGGACCAAATGAACCAAATTTCCCTTGGTCCGGACCTTTTGGGTTGGTCTGAATACAAACCACCGAACTCTGGTCCGGACCAAACAAGCGGACCGAGACCGAGCTGCAAGGTCGGACTCGGTCCGGACCAAAGGAACCCTGGTGCGGACCTTTTGGAGGTGTGAAAGCAGACCGGACCTAATCCGACAGTTTTGCTTTTTTGTACCTCGGGAGCTTCCGTCGTTTGTCGAGCATTATGGGAAACAGAGTCTTGACACTCCACCGCAAAGTGCAAACACTGTTTCGGTTGTCAAGGGAACCTTACAACAGTCATTCAGACCAGTGGTAGGCTAGACTACAGAGTATAAAAAATGAGTAGGG
Organism: Neoarius graeffei; assembly: GCF_027579695.1. NCBI lineage: Eukaryota > Metazoa > Chordata > Actinopteri > Siluriformes > Ariidae > Neoarius > Neoarius graeffei. The sequence goes on along the minus strand of NC_083581.1, from coordinate 75,834,215 downwards.
GGCAAACGTGGGCCGAGGAAGAAACGCGTACCCTTCTGGATATCTGGGCAGATGTCCACATATCTGAGCTTTTGGAGAGAACACACAAAAACGCCGACGTGTTTGCTGTATTCAGTGAGAAAATGAAGGAGAAGGGGTTCACACGCTCCCCAGAACAATGTCGGCTAAAAGTGAAGAAACTCCGTCAGACCTACACTAAAATCAGGGACATTCTTTCAAAAAGTGGCGGTACTAGCGACTTGCGTGAAGAGCCAGAACTGTCACAACATGATGTGCGCTCATCAGCGCTATCCTCTGTGACTACTTTTGAACTTAACGCTTTGTGCATGTGTCGTCTCTGACCAATAGCTGAACGGTCTCAGGGCGCGTGGCTTTGTTGACAGATTTTGGTCCGCTTACTAAAATGTAAAGTGTGAAAGCGAACCGCACCAAAATGAAAAAATTAAAAAAAAATTTGGTTCGGACCAAAGCAAGTGAACTATCGAACTATCCTGGTCTGAATACACCCTAAATGTTAATTAAAGACCAAAGCTAGTAACCACGTCCTATAAACTACATGTTGAAATACACTACCGTTCAAAAGTTTGGGGTCACCCAGACAATTTTGTGTTTTCCATGAAAAGTCACACTTTTATTTACCACCATAAGTTGTAAAATGAATAGAAAATATAGTCAAGACATTTTTCTGGCCATTTTGAGCATTTAATCGACCCCACAAATGTGATGCTCCAGAAACTCAATCTGCTCAAAGGAAGGTCAGTTTTATAGCTTCTCTAAAGAGCTCAACTGTTTTCAGCTGTGCTAACATGATTGTACAAGGGTTTTCTAATCATCCATTAGCCTTCTGAGGCAATGAGCAAACACATTGTACCATTAGAACACTGGAGTGAGAGTTGCTGGAAATGGGCCTCTATACACCTATGGAGATATTGCACCAAAAACCACACATTTGCAGCTAGAATAGTCATTTACCACATTAGCAATGTATAGAGTGGATTTCTGATTAGTTTAAAGTGATCTTCATTGAAAAGAACAGTGCTTTTCTTTCAAAAATAAGGACATTTCAAAGTGACCCCAAACTTTTGAACGGTAGTGTATGACTTAGCACTCAGCATCGATATCAAAATCACACACGCAAATAGATTTTAATTAGTTTATACCGTTAGTTTATTTTCTTAACCAAACATGTGATCATAATTGTGCATTATTTTTCTTCATTGATTGATTTCTTACCTTCACATTTGAAAAGATTTCATGAGGTTATCTTGTCAGTCGGCACAAAGATGATAGATAACTCACGTGTCTGCTTTGCTTTGCGGTCATTTTAAATAAATTTTGCAAGACTGAGCATTCTGACTGAACTTGGAGCTGCTTATTTCATCAGCATCAGTGTGTCCATGAACCTCGGCAGTAACGCTGGCAGGGCAGCCAGAGGGAATTTATGATGCTCTCGCTGCGTTTGGTCGGAACGTGTGATGGAGATGAAATAAATGGCTACAAGGTCGTTCAGGATGCTTTGTCAGGAATTTAAATACTGTAAATAAATAGGTTAAAATTGAAGTGCGTAATATATTTTGTGAAAATTGGAGGGAATTGCATGTTAGCTAGTGCAAAAAAGTGTTGGCTATTTCCTGACACGTGACTTGAATGATACTGTCGAACAGCATCATAATACATATACAGTAGAAACCTGTCCAGGTCTGAGCTCAGCCTTTTACATCAACACCAGGATTCAAAGCGACGTTGCAAAACCTGTTCCTTTCCTGGACAGCACGCTGGACCGCTCAGCCACGGAGGATTAGATGGCAAACTGAGGTTGCATAACGTGTTATGTATTGGGATGTCATTCGGTTGTTTTTGATTGTTTACACGTGAATCAGTTTGTTATGCCAATGATCAGCCTGTTGTTAATTGTTAATGAGCGCATATCTAGAACATACCAGAATAATTTGGACTGTTCGGGATATTACAGTGGATTGCTGTCTACGCCGAATTGTGTATGATGTGATGCCACTCTTTCGAGTTCCGTCTGGAAGGTTCAGCGGACTATACCGGTACACAAACAGCGAAACGCAGAAAAGAAGAGAACGGAGTTGACGTCTGGGGAGGGTCACGCCTTTGTGTTTCGAGGTCGAGGGGAGGAGCTGGATGTCATCTTGCTTGTAGTTCCATGCTGGTGTTTTTGAAAATTCAGAAGTCATCCCAATAGCCACATCTCTGTTCCGTCTGCAGACTCGAAACCCGTCGTCAGCCAAATTGCTTAAGGGGATTATCGCAGCGAGGCTTTCGCACAGATGAACCGCTCAGACTTGGAATTTGGCAACGCACCAGGGATCATTTTTCGGATTCTTCGCTTCAGGATATTTCATGGACTCTGAACACAGGCCAGTGTGTTTTTTGTAACGCTGTTAAAATGTTGTCTTGTGTGATATTCTCCTTTATTTTTTATTTAATAAATCCACAAGCTGCATTCTGGTCTTTTCTGTTGCTTGTATACGAGCCAAAATACGTAACAGAAAATTGGGGGCTCGTCCAGGATCTGAACTAGCCTGGGAAATCCCATGCTGCTTTGCACAATCGTTCCGATCTGAAAAGACAGCATGGAAACTATGGTCTAAAGGCTCGCCTGAGTTAGGGAGCCAATCAGAGAGTGGGGAGGGGTGGAAAGACGGTGACGCGTACTACTCGACAAACGGAAGCTTGTAGTTTATTTGGGACTGTTTACGGATCACATTTAACATGGCGGCGAGCGATACGAACCAAACTTTCGATCAAGCTTTAGACGCTGTTCTGAATTAGTCTGGTTAACACCAGACCATATCACAAGTGAAATAATTTCGGTGAAATTGTTTTCCTATTTTTGTTTTGCCTTCTTTTTCTCTTTCCTTCTCTTCTTCGCTCTAACTACGTCACCAGGTACAACTGCCATGATTGGCCATGGGCTACGTATACGCCAAATGATAGACATTCGCAACGTCCAATAAACGGCCGTTGACAATCGTAAACCACACCTCCCCTACGAGAAATTCAATAGGCGGATTCCAGACCATATTTCACTTGTGATATGGTCTGGTGTTAACCAGACTAGATCTGAACTATTTGAACATCTGAATCTTTGATAAATAATTTGTCAATAATAAAATAATTGTGTATTTTGAATTAAACTTGTTTTATTTTGGACATACAGCTTGTAATACGGTGGCACGGTGGTGTAGTGGTTAGCGCTGTCGCCTCACAGCAAGAAGGTCCGGGTTCGAGCCGGACCTTCTTGCTCGAACCCAGACCTTGTGGAGTTTGCATGTTCTCCCCGTGTCCGCGTGGGTTTCCTCCGGGTGCTCCGGTTTCCCCCACAGTCCAAAGACATGCAGGTTAGGTTAACTGGTGACTCTAAATTGAGCGTAGGTGTGAATGTGAGTGTGAATGGTTGTCTGTGTCTATGTGTCAGCCCTGTGATGACCTGGCGACTTGTCCAGGGTGTACCCCGCCTTTCGCCCGTAGTCAGCTGGGATAGGCTCCAGTTCTCCTGCGACCCTGTAGAACAGGATAAAGCGGCTACAGATAATGAGATGAGATGAGCTTGTAATACACTGAATGGCATCCCAATACATAATAACACATGGCACTTACATAGCCAGTACGCAGTGGTGCCACACCGCAGCTGTGGAATCGCTACCTGAGGCTGGCACGCCCATGACAGTCTTAAACCAGGGCTTTGAACTGGTTCAAGGAACGAAAACCGGGAACTTTTTCTATTTCACATGGAACAGAAACGAAACCAGAAACTTTATTATTTTTTATGTTCCGGAACAGAAACGCTTATTAAAAATAATGGTAACCGGTTAATACCGGTTTTTATTTCGTTCCTCAAAGTTTCCGTAGCCTACAAATAAAAAAGTCATTCTTCTCCTGCGCAAGTTTCTATGACCCGCTGGGGTTCACTTCCTGTGTGACGTTCGCTGACTGAATGGAGAGAGTGGGAGGGTGGACTACTATCACGTCTCCATGTGATAATAAGTGAGTAAGTGCATTACTGAGTGTCTGAGCAAAGAAGAGCCTGAACGTTGCAACCTCCCTATTGGCTGTTTGTAAAAATGTATCAATTGTTGCCCTTCCCACGGGAATCATCGCGGGCTCGAGAGACGAGACCTGACGAGTTAGTTCGTTGGTAGCAGAACAAAATGTCTGGACACAAATCGGGTTTTCAGAAAAGGAAAGAAAATAAACGGAGGGTCGAAAATACAAAAAAGGAGGCAGAAAATGCAAAACGAGTTTTAAGGTAGGACAAATGGTTACTTTTTAAGGCAGCCCGCCGTGGCTGCAGGCTTTGTTGTGTCATTGAATGGTTACTTTTCTGAGGCAGCCCGCCGTGGCTGCCTGCAGGCTTATTTACTATAGCCTATTTAGTTAAAATAGTTAATATAAAATGTTATAGTTATGTGATGGTTGTCCTGATTTAGACTGGTGTTTTTTTTGGGGGGGGGGGGGGGTTTGCGCGATGTTGCACCCGGGTCCAGATTAGGGCAGAACCGGCCCTGGCTACATTTCAGGTGTAGTTTGTTTTATGTATGTATGTACTTGCATAGATATGTACTTGGTCTTCCAATATGGCGCCTAACAAAATCTCGCGGCGCGGTGACATCATGCGGTAGCCCTCTATAGGGCCTGACTAGCCTTTGGTAACACACTAAATGAATTATCTTTCCTTTTTGGCACTTTTTCTGTTTGTGTAGATGGGAAGACATACTGAGAATCCAAATCGCCAACATTTGAAATAATAATTGTTTTGAATTATTTCTTGTCTTATTTAATGAAGGTTGTAATAGAATTAGCCTACATTTGGCTTAAGCTGGATGAGACAGAGACATAATTTTATAGCCATTTGTTAAACAGCTGACAGGGAATGTAATTAACCGTTCCGGGAACTAAATTTTTTTTGTTCTAACCGGTTCGGGAACGTCTATTTAATGGTGGAACCCAAAACCGGAAACGTTAAAATTCCGTTTCTGTTCGGAATGAACCAATAGGAAAAAAATTCTGGTTCAAAGCCCTGTCTTAAACACGCGAACTCTGTTAAACATACGCATACAGACAGGTGCTTTTATACGCTTCAGCTAAAGACTGGGCCAAAAATGGGAAGCCATGACCTAATGGTTGGAGAAACAGCTTTGGGGCCAAAAGGTTGGCAGCTTGAGTCTCTACACCAGCAGGAATGGTTGAAATGACCTTGAGCAAGGCACCTCACCCCCAAGTGCTTCCCAGGCTGCTCTGGCTATGAAGTATGTCGCTCTGGATAACAACATCTGCTAAATATCTATAATGTAATGTTAACAATACCATTAAGGAGACCGGGTAGACTTTTTGTTTTTCGCCTTGTTGCAAAAGACCAAAAGTGCCTGTTTTCATTTTAACATATCCAACATCCTCTCATCTCATAATACCTCCCGTTCGGCAGCATCATTCAAGTCACATGTAGGTAAATAGCCAACACTCTTTCACATGCTACGGCAATAGTTAGCATGCAATTCCCTCCTATTTTCACGAAATATCTGATGCACTTCAACTCGCATGAAACATCTACAGTTTCCAACACATTAATCCATTCCTCTTTTTTTTCTCCTTTCTTTTTTTTTTTTGTTAAATTTATGTCCTTGTTTGCAAACAGGGCCACTTCATAAATAAAGAGCAAAATCACCACAGCAATTATAAATTATAAACTGGGAAACCATGGCTTAATGGTAAGAAAAGCAGCTTCGGGACCAAAAGGTTGCTGGTTCAATTCCCTGGACCAGCATGAATGGCTGAAGTGCCTTTGAGCAAGGCATCTGACCCCCAACTCCTCCCCAGGCTGCTCTGAGCATGTTGTACGTCACTCTGGATAAGCGCGTCTGCTAAATACCTATAATGTCAATTTCTCCTCCATGGTAGGCAACTTGAGAACAGTTTGAACGAAACCGAAATATACAGGATTATATTCTCTAGTGCCGATCACTTCTAAATTCCAATTGGTTGCCGCCGAACCACATCACAGCGGTTTTCATCACCATAAAGTTACCTGGACTTCAACTTTATTCTGACGCCACATCACGAGACGCTCACACAGAAAACGAATGGCGTCCAGTCGTTTTGGCTACGTTTGGGGTGAATGCAGGGTAAAAATTATGTATTTAAGTGACGTTAACTATCTACTTGTCTAATTTGATCTCAGTCAAACACACACTGATAGATTTTATTTCACGTTAATGAATTCAAAACATTCTCCATTTACACTGACAGAAAGCAAGGGTGCCATGTCAGAAATAGAGGAGGAGGGGGCGGGGCTTCGTGGCAGCGTCAAATAACGTTGGAGGAGTTCGAAACGTGCACATCTGTCAGCTTTCCAGATTCATCCGTTGTCTCTGTGTACTGTCCTGATGTAGTTTTGAGTGATATCTCGTAAAATTGTAATTGTAATTATTACAATGCTGAAAAGTGGGAGGGTCTGTCCTCCCACCTAACCAATCAGATTTGAGTGGCTTAAAACTTAAAGCCACTCATTCCACAAGATGCCTTGTGTGTTTTAGCTCTGTAAGAGCTTTACTCGGATTCATAACGCACCCCCACTTCCGGTCTGTAGATGACGTTGGTCCCCTCCAGGCCGATAGTGCGCAGGTTTAAATGACACCTGGTCCTGAAGACGGAAACCACGTTTGTGATGATAATGTCCAGCGCCACATCGTTGCTCGCTTCCATGAGGCCTCTTTGGACGGAGTGAGCTTTACACATACATGTCACGTTCCGAAGGAGCCTGAGGAAAACAAAGGCAAAAATTTCGTTATATATCTAATACTGGCAATGACAATATAGTCCTCCTGATGCCGAATCCCAAATAGTTCGTAGCTCCTTATTCCGGAGAGGAAGTGCACTTGATGTCTAATAGGTATTCAGCCGCTGTAGTTAAAGATGTCTTTTGAATGTCGACAGATTTAACTCCTAATTAGCTCATTTTCAATCAGCTGTGACACTAAATATAGGATTCAGGTTTCTGATTATGTCGCCCTGGCTGTGGTTCTATCAGTGATTGCTGCTTAGTTATCCTTCGCCCAAACGAAGTTACTTTCACTGATTCAGCTTGGTTCACCCTCCAGTGTCGCTAGCTAGCAAGCTAGATTTGTCATTTATCTGTACATTCAAAATGCACATTTGAATGAAATTTCGTTCTACTGGCTTACGTAAATATAACTGCTGCATTTAATTATTGCACATAATCCAGTAACCAAAAATACCAAATTTACAAGTAAATACTAACAAGAAGACAGAGTCATCTATATCCCCCGTCCTATATACCAACTATATACCAAGTTTCAAGATATTATTTGTCACATTTTTCAAGTTCTGCTGCAGGAAACCGACCCGACCTCTTTACACTGACCTCAGCAGCCCATGGCATAAACCCACCGGATCTTTGGTCCAGGTGAGCTAAAAATTAACATTTCTCACATTTCTTAGTATCAAAAGGCACAAATACATTACTTAATCAACACATATACCAACTTTCAACACCAAACCACTCATAGTTTTCAAGTTCTGCTCCGGAAACAAAACCTACCCCTAAGACTAACCTGAGAGACTGAGTCTGAAATTGTTTCCATGGAAAGATGAAAAATTTTAATTTCCCAAATTTCTTAGTATGAAAAGGCAAATCTACATCACCTTGTTAACATGTATACCGAGTTTCAAATCCATATCATGAATAGTTGTGGATATGCGCTCCGGAAATGAACACTGCTCATAGAAACTAAATCAAAACTTTATGTTAAAATTTGAAAAATACTTTTTTTTCAAAAATCCAAAATAGCAAAAGGCACCAGTTCACATGTTGCTTGATATGTATACAACGTTTCATGAAGATATCTTCAGTAGTTTTAAAGATATGGCCTGGAAATAAAAACATGACCGGACGGACAGACAGACGGACGGAACCCGTTTCTATAATTAAAAAAAAAATAATAATAATAATAATAATAATTTTTTAAAAACCTTAATAAAATAATATTCTATAGAACAAAATATACTAACTGTACTAGATATACTAAATATCTTGCACAATAAAGAATTTACAGGATTTATACATAGGATTGTTTTACTGCCCAGACTAAACAGGACAATTCTGTACAATATCAACCGCAGTGCCTCACCGAAATTAAAAGAATAAACGAGTTAAAAATGATATTTATGCAGAATGTGATCAATCAATCGAGACATATTTGGCGTCTGATGTGTCTTTGCCCAGAAGTTACATTAAGGGAACTAAACATGACCGGATATGCTCATCTCATCTCATTATCTCTAGCCGCTTTATCCTTCTACAGGGTCGCAGGCAAGCTGGAGCCTATCCCAGCTGACTACGGGCGAAAGGCGGGGTACACCCTGGACAAGTCGCCAGGTCATCACAGGGCTGACACATAGACACAGACAACCATTCACACTCACATTCACACCTACGCTCAATTTAGAGTCACCAGTTAACCTAACCTGCATGTCTTTGGACTGTGGGGGAAACCGGAGCACCCGGAGGAAACCCACGCGGACACGGGGAGAACATGCAAACTCCACACAGAAAGGCCCTCGCCGGCCCCGGGGCTCGAACCCAGGACCTTCTTGCTGTGAGGCGACAGCGCTAACCACTACACCACCGTGCCGCCCGACCGGATATGCTGTTATAGGAAAATAAATCAACAACAAGTTGGGTGATGAAGCCCGACATGAAGAAGAACGACTCTTACCACTGCAAAATGTATTTATTGTACATAACAATATGTCCCTGTGTTTTATTCCTCAGCAATACAACAACAACAACAACTTCAGTTCTGTATGTATTAAATCAGGAGTTCTCAACCTTTTCTCCTTTAAGGCCCACCTATTCATTCTTGTAATGAGTCGGGTCGGGGCCCGTTAAAAAAGATCCCCAATTATTTTGGCTCATCTATTCTATTACAATCTAATAATCTATTGTAAAGTGTATTAATGGGATGCAACATCACTCCCTGTTACAGATGGAGCCCAAAACAAACTGTTTGTAATTGTAGGTGTTGTATTTAAAACTGTACGGATGTGCCAGAAGCCAAACCCATGCATTCTCAGCCAAAAGGGATTAATGATCCAAAAGTGGAGTCTGGTCCATTAACACAAGAACTTACTGCCATGTTTGTGTTCAGCAAACAAGCAAGTTATTAAAACCAAGAAGTGGATATAGAAACCACTCAATGGGATTAGATCCTTACACGCTAACAAAGAAGGATTTTTCCTACGAGTTGGAAAATTATCCGTCCGTTGAGTTCCCCGACATCTCAGACTACCAGGTGCTGCAGACATCGTTCTACACAGACGAAAACCTGGAAGAGCCTCGAGGAGAACAACTTTTTACATGTGACCGGGTTAAAGATCCGGGGATCAGGACACTACAAGATAGACGGCGGTAGACGGATCTAAGTGCAGGAAGAGTGTTTATTAGCAGGCGCGATATTTACAAAAACGAAACACAGAGTATTTAAACAGCGGTATAAACATGGCTAGAAAGAAATGTGACAGTGATAATACTTCAAAGTCTCTGTGAAAACAGCGTCCGTATCTGTGCGTGCTGATTGAGCTCAAATCAGGATCAGGTGTTTCCCATAACGACCGGGTCCCTCCCAACAGCGTGCACAACACACTCCGTGAGTGGGCGTGGCTGCTCGAGCTGCACAAAGGCGTGACAGTCAAATGCTCACCTGCTCTGTAACTTTTAGCTCACGTCATGCATTGCCACCAAAATGCCTCATTTTCATCGATAACCCATCGCAAAGCATCGTAAGCTGTAGTGTCACCGTAGCTTAATGAGGCGGATGTGACATTGGATGCAACCCAGCAATTGTATCCTACTACAAGTAAAAATTATCAACTTGAAAATAAAAAATTTTTTGCAGCCCACTAGATGGCGCATTGCAGCCCAAAAATGGGCCGCGGCCCAGTGGTTGAGAAACACTGTATTAAAGAATGACATGTTAGATTTGATATTTTAGCAATGCATAGTTCTTTTAATGCATTCCCAGCCTCTCTCTCTCTCTCTCTCTCTCTCTCTCTCTCTCTCTCAAAGATCGTAACACAAAACTGCAGCTTGTCACGTTACCGAGAAACTGCAAAGCAGTTCCGAACCACAAAGAGACTCCTTAGAAAAACGCTAAAAACAGAAAATGCAAATATGTAAACAAATACATGCTTTGTTTTCATTTCAAATATGTAAACAAACCAGCACCTTCTGACCAATCAGAATCAGGAATTTAGCACCGCGGTGTAACATCCAAATCGTTTCTATTGCTCCGTCACACCTTCAAATTTGCAAATACTCCTCGTGCCTGATTCTGATGTAGTTCGTATTAGGGCTCGACCGACATTCGGAGCAATATTCAGCATTTTTCCGATTATCAGAATCAGGACTTGAACTTGCTTCCTTGCTGATACAAGCATTTTTTGTTATGCATGTGCAGATCTGATGCAACCACAATAAAAATCCCACATTTCTGTCATCTGGCTCAGTTTTCCATGCACAGACTTATTGGATTGCTTGAAATGTAGAAGACGCATAAAGTACAACTAACTAACCAACCAACCAACACTTCTGTAGTCTGTCTCGATGTCCCGCCTGCACTGGTATAAATGTGGACCACGTGTCAAATAAAACCCATCAAACATGATTTTCCGCATTTGTGAGAAATGCGGGAATGAAGCGTCACCTGCGTTTGCTCCTACAGCAAGAGGAAAAGTAAAAACACATCGAGGTTGAACAACAGTTGACAAAAAGCACTCGATCCTATAATTTCACTCACTCGCTCGCTCTCACATACACACCTTGAGATGATGATGACTGCCATCAGTTATACATTTCGCAGTGTTTGTTCAAAATGCTTTATTGTTCTAATAAATTGAGGATATTACATGGTTGCATGAAGATATGAAATTTATCTTTGAGTGGCGAATGTATATATCACAAGTGAGCGAAGCGAACAAGTGAAATATTTTTCAACACGAGAAGATAAACTTCATATCTTTGCACCACTGTGTAATGTTCTTTGTATTATATGGACACATCCACAAAAAAAAAGAAAAAAAAAAAACACACCACACACACACACACACACACACACACACACACAAGTTAATCAAATTTTGAACCGGTTCGCCATTTTGACAATGCGCGGGAAAACACTGTGAGTGACATAATCGGAGTGAAATATCAAGAATTATTATACACACAGGACACTTTTTCAATGGAATAAAAACGTGTTCTATTCCCTTCTAGTGGGTTTCATTCATTTGGTTCGATAACATGAAATATTGTTAGCGTATCGCTTATCCTACGTGTATTACATCACTCTACCCAATGGAGAATGAGTGCTGAATATGGTTTACGATATTGCACAGTTGTCAAGACAACATGCCGTCACATGTCGGAGATGTAAAACTTCCGCGCTAGCGAGTGACTGGGACAATTTTTAAACAAACATAGCTGCCAGGTTTGCTTCGTTAAATACAGAAGATTTTGAGAGAATTTTGAAAGAGAAAGACGTGTTGAACACCCGAAAGGAATGTGTATTAATAATAATAATAATAATAATAATAATAATAATAATAATAATAATAATGGCTTTTTTCGTGGTCTATCAGATATATTCCATTCAGCTACTCGTCTTCGACTTGTTCAGTATCATGCTAGCTGAATGGAATATATCTGATAGACCACGAAAAAAAGCCAGAAAATATTATTTAAATATGTTACTCAGATCCACGATGATGTATTTTGTATGAAAATGCGAGTTTTTCAACACGAGAAGATAAACTTCATATCTTCAAGGTAACGTGTGATTTTCTTTTTATTATATCGACACATTCACAAACAATAAGTACCCAGATGTATCAAAATTCATTGATTTCCTGAGAAATGTGTCATGGTTGCTGTTCTTGATGTCCCGGATGGAGCTCGTATGAAAAATACAAGTGGTGTATTTCACAGTAAAACACTCATTTCCATATGTTCATTGAATGCAAGTGAGTAAGAACTGGATTAGAAATTTTCAAACTAGCAACATCAAAAATTTATGGTAAATTATGAAAAAAAAAAAAAAATTTACACACATAAATGTGTGTTTATGTGTGTGTGTATATACACACAGTACCCTCCACAATTATTGGCACCCCTTGTAAAGATTTGTCAAAAGGGTTGGGGGGAGCCACCTTTTGGTGAAGTCGCTTCATCTCACACTGAAAAAATGAGAAAAATACAACCTTTAATTGAAAAATTTATTCAGAGGAAAACAAATTAGCACCCCTGTAAATGATCGTGAACGCAATGTACCTGAAGCATGTTTCCCGTTTAAATGATACATGTTCGAGTTGATTCGAGTGTGTAAGAACTTTTTACTCTTTACAAGAGGTGCCAATAATTGTGGAGGGCACTGTATATCGGTTGACCCCAAGTTTGTATGAAGTTAGACTCGAGGCTATAAGCGTCACCTGTTAGCTCCATTAAGCTCATGTCCCCAGTATTAAGTGTCCTAAAAGACCAAACTTCAAAATGACCCCAAACATATGTAGCAAATCAGTAAATCAAAAGTTTGTGGACACCTGCGTATCTCACTCTCGTGTGGCTCTTCCCCAAACTCATCTCATCTCATCATCTCTAGCCATCACAGGGCTGACACAGACACAGACAACCATTCACACTCACATTCACACCTACGCTCAATTTAGAGTCACCAGTTAACCTAACCTGCATGTCTTTGGACTGTGGGGGAAACCGGAGCACCCGGAGGAAACCCACGCGGACACGGGGAGAACATGCAAACTCCACACAGAAAGGCCCTCGCCGGCCCCGGGGCTCGAACCCGGACCTTCTTGCTGTGAGGCGACAGCGCTAACCACTACACCACCGTGCCGCCCTCTTCCCCAAACTGTTGCCATAAATTTGGAAGGCCCAAACCTGTTCCAGCATGACAAAGCGACCTCCATGAAGACATGGCTGAGTCGGAGCAGAAGAACTCGAATGTCCTGCGCCGAGCCCTGACCTCAACCTCAACCTCACTGAGCAGAGGACGAACTGGAACACCGACTGCACCCCAAGGCTCCTCACCTGACATCAGTGCCTGATTTGACAGACGCTCTTGTGGATGAACGATCACAAACCCCCACAGCTACGCTCCAAAATCAATGGAAATTTGAGAAGCTTCCCTGAAGACTGGAGATTAGAAAAGGGGACTAAATCTGGAACAGGATGTTGAACAAACAAACACATATGGGTGTTGACGGTGAGGTCCGAACAGCATTCCTTTAAGATGGTTTTGAAGATGCAGGTAGGGTTGCCACCCGTCCCGTAAAATACGGAATCGTCCTTTATTTGGCGATTAAATCTTGTGTCCCGTATTGAACCGATACGGGATGTATCCCGTATTGAACGTACTGAACGTATCCCGTATTGTGTCCCGTATTGAACCAATACACATGTCTGTCTCACACGTATCAACACTAAATCTAACAATAATGAACAAAATAAAACAGGAAATATTCCATTGCGGGATCTACCCAGGACACAAACCCCTCCATTCTGCGTCCCGCTCTGTGCCTGGCTGCCTGCGTCACTGCGTGTGGCGCTGTCACGGTTGGCTAAAGACAGACAACACACACCGGCGCTGCTCAAAACACCCGAGTTTTACAACAGCGCTTTGAAAGACAAAGAGTTACGCAGTGCAGCAAGGAGTAACAAGAAGTACACTTGGAAAAAGAAGTGAGGGAAATCTGTTGACTGTTTAAATCTGGTCTACTCCACAGACAAGAGAAACACAACAGTTCCTGATGAACTCAGGACTGTTGAGGGAAGGAGTAATGTTTTGCACTTTCTTGTTTTCTGCATTCTTGAATAAGCAGACATACATGTTTGTTGTGTTTTGTTCTCTTTTTTCCTCTCTAAGTAAAAATGTCCCCAAGGTTCACAAAGAGAGTCCCGACGCCAAGAACAGTTATGCACTTACATTTACAGTGATATTAAGTTCTCAATATATGGCCATTATTAAAAAATGTTCTGTTTCCGGTCCACCGGCCGGGTGAGTGCTGTTTGTGCGGTTGAAATTTTTTTTTAACGCCGGTTTTTCGACATTTTTTTCGGGTTCGTAAATCTAAAATTGAACTTGACATTTACGCATTCCGCGCAGGATATAGAATCAAATCAGCTCTGCGCATGCGCCATGTGGTAGGGGTCGACCGATAATCGGCCTGGCCGATATATCGGGCCGATATTCTGCATTTTTAGGGTTATCGGTATCGGCCATAATTTCCACCGATATGCCGATAACATGCCTTTTTGCAGCCATTTCGTTCCTAACGCGACTGTCACTGCACGTCCTTTCCTGCACTCGCCTCTCTGAGTTCAAGAACACGGTCCCGTCCACCACAACATCTGATTTGTTTGGCACAAGAGATATAGCCAATCAACACGCGTAGCTAAACGCTGTGAACTGTTTCAAGGCGGCCGTACAGGCACTCGGGCAGAAGCGGCACAAGGGATACAGCCAATCAACACGCGTAGCTAAACGCTGTGAACTGTTTCAAGGCGGCCGTACGGGCACTCGGGCAGAAGCAGATCCCACTTCAAGGTAAGGACACGCTGCTTTTGCCGCAATAAGTCACAAACACACAAGTTGCAAAAGCACATCATCATTATATGTTTACATTCTTCATCTACTACTCGTTAAAATTGTCCATTTGCATCTGTGTAGCCAGGCAAACTTAGCTTACGGAAGGAAGCACTTGAATTAGCCTACAACCAACTAGTCTCGCTGAAACTACATGTAATGTTGTCCATAGTAAGCAGTCCCCAGCATAACGTAGGCTGCAGTCATTTTTAAATTCCCATCTGGAAACGTTGTGAATGTGTCAGTAGTTCTACTCGAACAGTAGAATGACAGCCATACAGAGAGGTGGTCAAGGGAAGACGAAATAAAACGTAGTGTTTGTGTTCTGTAGGCTAGCGCAAGCCTACTGGCTATTTGTTATGGTGATGAGTGACTTCATGACGTTACTCGTGCTCAAAAAGCGCATTGCACTTGTATATGTTAGGTAACTTTATAAAGCGCTATTTGAACATTTAAACAAGCCAGGTGTGATATGGTGCTAGCAGGCTGTGTAATACTGTAGGGAGTTTGTCAGGACGCTTGTTGTGGGCTCAGTAATTAATCGTGTCGTGGATGCACACTTGCTTGGATAAACAGTAATGAACGAAATACATCAATTAAACTCTTGACTTAAATTTTCTTATGCTACTTCACATTGCGCTGTAATGAACTCCACTAGTATTTATAATTCTTGCGCAAGTGATTCTCCTCGCTAACGCTTCTGATTCGGAAAGCGATATACTCTTAAAGGAGCAGAGCTGCGGCAATTTATACAAAAAACAGAAACCGCCTCAGTGGACAACATGCAGAGCAACTGTGCTTCCTTCACTACAATATAATCCTCCTAAATCGTGAATATTAGGCTTGGGCATTAAAAGCATTAGAATGTAGATGGTTACTTGTTAAGTTGTTACATAATAAGGAGTGATAGCCTACTTTATTTTTGATTTTACTTTTTAAAAATTGCTGCAGGCAGCTCCCTACACTTGATTTGTTATTTAAAGGTCCCATGGCATGACATTTTCACTTTCTGAGGTTTTTTAACGTTAAAATGAGTTCCTCTGACCTTCTTAAGTCACCCCAGTGGCTAGAAATGTCATAATGTGTAAACCAAACTATGCCCACCCTTTGTCAACATTTGAGAATGGCGCGTCAAAATGGCGCGTTGGTAGGCTCTTCCCTTTACTACGTCAGCAAGGGAGATGATCCCCACGCCCCCCCTCTGGATTCCCACCCACTGTATGGATTGCCCGCCCAGCTCAAAAGTTGCCACCGTAGATACGTCACTTCAATTTTGTAGTGAGGAGACCATAGAGGACACAACAACATGGCATGGCACTGTACATGGATGTGACAACACAGAAAGGAGTCTGTTTTTACTGCCGACGGGAGAGCCCCTGAAGACGCAGTGGCTTAATTTTATTTACTCCAATAATACGCCGTCGAGTCTACCTAAGACGGTGTATGTTTGTCGGAAGCATTTTCCTGAGGAATGTTTCCACAACTTGGGACAGTACAGGGCAGGTTTTGCACATCAACTGTCACTGAAGCCTGGGTCCGTACCAAGCATCCCTGCCGCATCAGCCACAAACACCGAACAAGTAAGTGTACAACTGTTAAGTATTTTTGCCGTGTTTTAAAATCGGTGCGTTAGCCTAGCAATGGCTACATTAGCTGTGCAGCTAACCGCTTCCTGCAGTTAGTCAGGTACTCTGCGCTACAAAACTAAAGAACATGCAGCATGCTCTGTTAAACTGAGTTTAGTCTGGAAATTGACTGTAACTTATGAGCTTATGTTTGACTATTGCTCCGCAATGCATGTCTTCTGTTGGATAAGCGATATGTTGCTGTAGTTGCTGCTTCTATCCTCTTTGGTTATGGAGTGCGTGTTCAAGCCTAGGGTATTATACGTTCGTAAACTACCACTCCGAACACTCTCACTCATGCCCGCAGCTTGGTCAAGCCCCTCCCCCCATGGCCTGCCCCCACCCTCTACCCTTCCCCACCTCCATGCTTCTCATTAGCAAAACGACGCACTGGGAAAAGCGCTGAAATGGGGCTTTCTCCCAGGAGGCTATATCTACGTGCCGAGGGTTCATTTCGAGAAAGGCTGCGGATATAACATCCAGAAACCTCCACGAGCCCGTTTAAAGCATCAACAAACCACCATGTCATGGGACCTTTAAAAACTACTTGAAGTTGGTAATTCTTACTTAGTTCTTAGTGTAAAAGAATCCAGAGTGTATTTTCATTTATTTTCCACTGAAAATGGTGAGCTGTAATATAGTAGGGAGTGATTTTTTTTTTTTATTGGTGAATATTTTATTATTATTTTATTTCTCATTTTATTCTAACTAATGTTTGACTTTATTGTACAAATGCTGCTGGCATCTCCCTGCACAAAATTTCATGTTCAACTTTACAATTAAACATACATTTCATGGATATGAAGGTCTGTGTCAGTGTGTGCTATGTTTAATTTCATGTGAATTATAATGTTTACATTTATCGGTTGCACATATCGGTTATCGGCATCCCAATTCCATAATAATCGGTATCGGTCTCGGCCCTGAAAAAAACATATCGGTCGATCCCTACCATGCGGCACAAAAAAATGGCAGCCACCATGAAGGAAGGAGATCCGGAGTTTTCAAACATTTGCTTAAGTGTGAAATCGCAAAATGGTATTCTAGCGAACAACAAAATAGTAAAGATTCAGAAAAACAAATCATTCAGTGATCATTTTAATAGTGTAATTTCATCCGAACTAGGCCGATTTAGAACTACAAAAAGTCCGTGTGTCGGACCGTCACAAACCGTTACTGGAAAATCCGTTTGATCTTGATCCATCCGAGACGTTACAAACAGCTTTTGAGTTTTGTTATGCGAAATTCATTACCTACTTTGTTAATGACCCTGACAGATCTGTAGGAGAACCTAATAGATCTATTCAAAATGAGAACGGAACTGAACTGAACAAAAAAATGCGTTTACGGAACTAATGCAGGTTGGCTGGACAGAATTAAAAACTGTGTCTGTAGCAAATAAAAAGAACGAATTACAAAAAAAAAAAAAATCCCTCCCGCCCTACTGATTTTTTTTTGCTCACCCTGTGGACAGGAAACGGATTTTTTTTTAAGGATGGCCTATTTAGATTATATTTTAAAAGTTCATTGTTGCCCACTTGTACATTATACATTTTTACAGCATTGGCAATAAAGCATTTCAAGCTTTAAGTATGAGTAATTGCTTTCTTGATCACTTCTTTACTAAAAACACCTACAAAATAAAACATACCCCTGCTGCGGGCACCCCACCACCCCATGGGAGTCGTGCCCGGGGTGGTCATGGCCCCAAGGAGCCGTGGTGGGCGTCCCTTATTCTCATTTCTGAATGGTGGCAACCCTAGATGCAGGTGATGCTGAGCTGATGGATGACAGTCGGAGTGACACTCAGGAGATAAACAGAAGTTAGCATGATGGCTAATCTGAGTGATGGCTAATCTGAGTGATGCTAACCGGACCTGCAGTATTTTTAGGAAGCTGTAACATTAATAAGGTTGTGCACAAGACTCCTTTTGTATCCGTGTTAATATGTTAATGTCATGAAACCAGACTTGTCCCTCAACATACTGATTTTTTTTTTTTAGCTTTTAAGAGCTTTAACACAACCTCCTTGTGCGTTCTTTCCTTGCTATTAATTTAATCTTCATTACATATCTTACTAGCGACCAAAATGAAGAAAATAAACCCGTGTAAGGAATCCGGTTTCTATTAACGCGTTATTAATTAATATCGCCTCACTCACTTCACCACATTATTACTGTACAAACCACACAAGCTAGCAAGCTAAATAATTAAACAACTTACTTAAAGCAGAGCTGTTTTTGTTTTCTTTTTTTTTTTAGAAGTAATTCTACGCAGTGGAAATGCTGTCTGTAAAAAAATATATAGCTCTCTGTGTCAAGAAACGAATAAAACAGCTAAACTACGCTCCTTAAACACAAAACTAAACAAAGGCTTCACCGTGCTGCTTCTTACATAGCAACACACAAGCGGCCATTGGTGTACGTGACGTCACTTCCTGTCGTGATGGCGGATGCTGAAGTTCGCTCGCGCCGCGCGGTGGATTCGGAGGAGAATCAGAACCAGAATCGTAATGGTCATGTTTACTGGCCAAGTTTATTGACACACACACACAGGGAATTGGGTTCTGGCAGTTGGTGTCTCTTTATGATTTGATGTATGCATTATTAAAACGACATTGTACAAGAATGACACAATAACATAATAATAATAACACAATACAATACAATACAGGGCGGCACGGTGGTGTAGTGGTTAGCGCTGTCGCCTCACAGCAAGAAGGTCCGGGTTCGAGCCCTGTGGCCGGCGAGGGCCCTTCTGTGCGGAGTTTGCATGTTCTCCCCATGTCCGCATGGGTTTCCTCCGGGTGCTCCGGTTTCCCCCACAGTCCAAAGACATGCAGGTTAGGTTAACTGGTGACTCTAAATTGAGCGTAGGTGTGAATGTGAGTGTGAATGGTTGTCTGTGTCTATGTGTCAGCCCTGTGATGACCTGGTGACTTGTCCAGGGTGTACCCCGCCTTTCGCCCATAGTCAGCTGGGATAGGATCCAGCTTGCCTGTGACCCTGTAGAACAGGATAAAGCAGCTAGAGACATAGGCGGTCTTTCCATTGGGCAAAGTCGGGCAATTGCCCTGAGCCTCGTCCAATCAGGGGTCTCGTCGTCGTCGCGTTACGGTATTCCTGTTTTCCTGCATGCTATACATCATCATTTACTATGTAATAATTCATTGTGATTATACATATTTTCCACTCGACATGAACCACATTGCTACGAAAATAATAAAAGCAATAAAGCATGATTCACGTGTAATCCTACAGCTAGATTCACGATTTCTAAGTGGCAGTGAGAAAAGGAAGAGGAAAAAGGATAGCGAACAGTTTGTTGAAAAGCTACCGAAATTAACAACCTTCTTCCACACAAGTTCTTCCACTACCCATGAGACTGATAGATGGGCACACTGACAGCAGCGCACATAGACAGACAGGCAGACACACACACACACACACACACACACACACACACACACAGCTTATATTCAGATATTCAGTGATCTTTATTGGGTTTTTTTCAATCATTTCCATGTGTTCACAATAAATATTGTTCGTCAGTACGTATGATTCATCATCTCATTATTATTACAGATGTATGGGTTGGGGTTGAGGGGGGCCTCCCAATTGTCCTTTGCCCAGAGCCTCAGATTTCCTAAAACCGCCCCTGGCTAGAGATAATGAGATGAGATGAGATGAGATGAGATGAGATGAGATAGCACAATACAATACAGGGTGGCACGGTGGTGTAGTGGTTCGCACTGTCGCCTCACAGCAAGAAGATCCTGGGTTTGAGCCCAGTGCCCAACGAGGGCCTTTCTGTGCAGAGTTTGCATGTTCTCCCCATGTCCGTGTGGGTTTCCTCCGGTTTCCCCAACAGTCCAAAGACATGCAGGTTCGGCTAACTGGTGGCTCTAAATTGACCGTAGGTGTGAATGTGAGTGTGAATGATTGTTTGTCAGTCCTGCAATGACCTGGCGACTTGTCCAGGGTGAACCTTGCCTCTCGCCCATAGTCAGCTGGGATAGGCTCCAGCTTGCCTGCGACCCTGCACAGGATAAGCAGCTACAGATAACGGATGGATGGATAATAACACAAAGTGCAAGCATTTATTTACATTGTGGTCCAACAGGAGTTACACGATTAACAAGGGAACAAAAGTTAGAGTATACAATAACAAGTGGGGTTAAAAATTATAGAGAGCGGCGGCTACAATTATCGACACCTTAACAATCTTTTAGCTGTTGCAAAAGTAGAAAAGACTTTCAATACATAAATTGCGCATGAATAATTCCTCAAATTTCCACTGAAAAAAAAAAGAGCTAATTCCAGATTACTTAGCGTATCAGATCATGTGACACCATTCCACAACACCTTTGTTCCATTAATCACCAGTTATCGACACTGTTCCACAATTATAGACATCCAGATTATTTTTTTCATTAATATGTGGTATTAAGTTAACAAAACATAGTTTTTTTAATTTAAAATGTGTTTTACATAGACTTACTGTATATTTAGTACAAAATTTCCATCTATCCATTATCCATAGCCGCTTATCCTGTACAGGGTCGCAGGCAAGCTGGAGCCTATCCCAGCTGACTACGGGTGAAAGGCGGGGTACACCCTGGACAAGTCGCCAGGTCATCACAGGGCTGACACATAAACACAGACAACCATTCACACTCACATCCACACCTACGCTCAATTTAGAGTCACCAGTTAACCTAACCTGCATGTCTTTGGACTGTGGGGGAAACCGGAGCACCCAGAGGAAACCCACGTGGACACGGGGAGAACATGCAAACTCCAGACAGAAAGGCCCTCGCCGGGCACTGGGCTTGAACCCGGGATCTTCTTGCTGTGAGGCGACAGTGCTAACCACTACACCACCGTGCCGCCACAATACAAAATATATTTTATATAAATATATGGATGTCGGTGTTTACGTAAATGAGGAAGTAATTCTAATGTTTGTAAACAAATGAACTGATAATGTTTAACCTGCGTCAGAAAATCTTTTTGTTCCATTTTCTAAGGATTTTCATAGATCACACTTTGCTAATCATTCGTTGTTTGTATTAATTTCTAGTTTTGTAGTTTACCAATAAATGTCAACAGGCGATTGATATTATAACCACATGAAAATCCAGGTCAAAGGTTGCATGTGATTCCTCGAACCAAAATATAAAATGTTTACTGATATTGTAATATGTGGTAGAGATTTACAACAAACTGTAAAAAAAAAAAAAAGAAAGAATTCTGAATGGAATAGAAAAATCTGAATATTTCAAGCATGTAATATTTTATATGCTAGGAATTTAATTCTGGTCTAATTCTATTTATTTCATTAGGATTCCAAATACTCTATAAACATTCCATTCTGTTATGAATCCGAAAAAATAATTATTATAAATCGCAGAACTTTTATTTTTTTAAAGTACTTCATCTACTTCAACAATGTTACACAAAGATGGATCCATAACAGTTGTAAATGTCCCTTAATCCCACAGGGTGTCGATAATGGTGGACACTGGTGAAAGTGATCACTATTATCGACACCTCACGTGATTCTCAAACGCGCGTTTAGATACAAAATGGTGGCTGTCAAATGAAAGAGAAAGAAACAAAGTAGGTTTCAACAAGGAGATCATGAAATATCTGTGAATTTGACAAGTAAAAACATGTCTGTGATCTTTCCACCATGCTTACCTGCGATGATAACGTCCGGGTTTTCATCAAATTGCTGATCGTGCTAAAAAAAATTCTATCTCAGGTCAAAGGGCGAGGGCGGGCTTTGGGTTGATTAATTAACTAATAATAACTGTTGGAACTGAAAGTCTCCTTTGTAAAATTGTTTTTTATTGGTAAGTCTGAAAAGGTATCGATAATTATGGACTGTCGATAATTGTAGCTGCCGCTCTAGTATTGAAGAAAAATTCTTTAAACTGAGATTTAAACTGGGGTTTGTACCCGAGGTTCTGTATATGACTAGGTCGGCTGTTCCATAACAACATACTGGTGTAACAAAAAAGAAGATTTACTATGGCACTTCACTGAGGGGATCTGGAGAGATGTGCTACATACAATAGACATAATATACAATACCTATATTATACACAATATGTCTAAAATATCTGCATTAGACAATATCTAGGGGCGGCACAGTGGTGTATTGGTTAGCGGTGTCGCCTCACAGCAAGAAGGTCCGGGTTCGAGCCCTGTGGCCGGCGAGGGCCTTTCTGTGCGGAGTTTGCATGTTCTCCCCGTGTCTGCGTGGGTTTCCTCCGGGTGCTCCGGTTTCCCCCACAGTCCAAAGACATGCAGGTTAGGTTAACTGGTGACTCTAAATTGAGCGTAGGTGTGAATGTGAGTGTGAATGGTTGTCTGTGTCTATGTGTCAGCCCTGTGATGACCTGGCGACTTGTCCAGGGTGTACCCCGCCTTTCGCCCATAGTCAGCTGGGATAGGCTCCAGCTTGCCTGCGACCCTGTTAGGGTTTTGCTGGGATTCGAACCTGGTTCGTTGGTGTGATAATCCAGCAAACCCCCACTAGGCCACCAGGGGGATGACTCAAATGCAGAGGCGTGAGGCGGAAGTAGAAAAAGAATCAAAAGGTTTATTTAAACTATATACACTATATACAGGGCAAAACAAAAGACAAAAAAAAACCAAAGAGTAAAATCCAAAAGAAAAGCAAAGTGCAAAAATACAAAAGCTAAGAAGATCAAAAAACACAGTACAAAGGAAACTGGAGATAAACATAACAGCACAAAGACTCCGTGACAAGAGGACTGAACTCAGGGGGTATAAATAGACAAACTAATTAAGGACACAGGTGAAGATAATTAGGCAATTAACACAAACACAAAACACAGGAACAGTGGCGGCCTCTAGAGGCCAAAATAAACACGACATGAAAAGGAAATAACAGCGGCCTCTAGAGGCCAAAACAGTCCTAGTCCTAACAGGACCCCCCCCTCTAGGAGCGTCTCCTGACGTTCCCAGGGCGATCCGGATGGGCCGAATGGAAGTCCCGACATAGTTCTTTATCAAGGACATCCCGAGCAGGAACCCAGCAGCGCTCCTCAGGACCATAGCCCTCCCAGTCCACCAGATATTGCAACCCGCCGCGGACCCGGCGGGAGTCAAGCAGGCGATTCACAGTGAACACAGTCTGCCCCTGGAAGATGCGGGGGGGTGGGGGGTTCCTAGGGGCAGGGGCATACGTAGATGTCAGTACGGGCCGTAACAGGGAAACATGGAAAGTGGGGTTGATCCTCAGAGTCCGGGGCAACTGGAGCCGGTAGGAGACAGGGTTCACCCTGCGCACCACCTTGAAGGGGCCAATGTAGCGAGGAGCAAGCTTGCGGTTCTCCACCCGCAGTGGAAGGTCCTTAGTGGACAGCCAAACACGCTGCCCAGGGCGGAAAGCGTGTGCAGGTCTTCTATGGCGGTTGGCCTGAGTCTGGTTGGTTCTGGAGGTCTGTATGAGGGTCTTCCTGACCTTGCTCCAGGTCTTGCGACACCGTCTCACATATTGGTTGACCGAGGGCACCCCCGCGTCCTCCTCCTGGTCCGGGAACAGAGGTGGCTGGAACCCGAATTGGCACTGGAATGGCGACAGCTTGGTGGCCGATGACTGCAGGGTGTTGTGGGCGTACTCC
This sequence comes from Neoarius graeffei, assembly GCF_027579695.1. Lineage (NCBI taxonomy): Eukaryota > Metazoa > Chordata > Actinopteri > Siluriformes > Ariidae > Neoarius > Neoarius graeffei. The sequence continues at coordinate 75,810,237 of NC_083581.1, read as the reverse complement.
GCCCATGGCAGCCAGGTGCTCCACGATGTCGGGTTATCCATAGCCAGGCCTCGCAGGGTGGTTTCCAGGTCCTGGTTGAGCCTCTCCGTCTGACCATTGGACTGTGGGTGAAACCCAGAGGAGAGGCTGGCAGTGGCTCCGATGACCTTGCAGAACCCGTGCCACACTCGGGAGGAGAACTGGGGCCCTCGGTCTGAGACGATGTCCTGTGGAAGACCAAAGACTCGGAAGACATGATTAAACAAAAGTTTTGCAGTTTCAAGAGCAGAGGGGAGTTTGCACAGTGGTATGAAGCGGCAGGCCTTGGAGAATCTGTCAACTAAGACCAAAATGACCGTGTTACCTTGTGACTCAGGGAGACCCGTGATAAAGTCGACTGCCACGTGGGACCAGGGACGCCGGGGAATGGTCAGAGGATGCAGGAGACCCTGGGGACGCTGTCGTGGGTTCTTGGTTCTGGTGCAAACCTCACAGGACAGGACAAATGACCTTACTTCCTTCTCCATGTTAGGCCACCAGAAGCGTCTTTTCAGGAAGTCCAGGGTCCTCCGAGCTCCCGGGTGGGCGGTGAGAGGGGAAGAGTGACCCCACTGGAGAACCTTGGCCCGGGCTTGATGTGGGACGTACAAGAGGCCTGGTGGCCCCGTCCCAGGACCGGGGTCCTGGCGTTGGGCTCGTCGGACAGCCTCCTCAATACCCCAGCGGACAGGGGCCACAATCCGGGACACAGGGATAATAGGCCCGACTTCATTCTCCCTGTTAGTGGCAGAGAACAGTCTGGACAGTGCGTCAGGTTTGGTGTTCTTGGAGCCGGGGCGGTATGAGAGGGTGAAGTCAAACCGACTGAAAAACAGGGCCCACCTAGCCTGTCGAGGGTTCAGTCTCTTGGCTTGCTGGAGGTACTCCAGGTTCTTGTGGTCAGTCCAAACCAGGAATGGATGTTGTGCTCCCTCCAGCCAGTGCCTCCACTCCTCAAGGGCCAGTTTGACCGCTAGCAGTTCTCGATCCCCCACATCGTACCGGGACTCAGCAGGACTCAGGCGGTGGGAGAAGTAAGCGCAGGGGTGCAGCTTTCCTTCCGAACGTTGAGAGAGCACCGCGCCGACACCACTGTCCGAGGCGTCCACTTCCACGATGAATGGTTGGGAGGTGTCCGGGAGAACCAGAATGGGTGCCGTGCAGAAGCGGTCCTTGAGGTCTTTGAACGCCTTTTCTGCCTGAGGAGACCAGCCATAAGATCCACCTGTCCCTTTGGTGAGGTCTGACATGGGTGCTGCCACAGAACTGAAGTTCCTGATGAACTTGCGGTAGAAGTTAGCGAATCCTAAGAACCGCTGAACCTCCTTAACGGACTTGGGAGTAGGCCAGTCCCGGACGGCCAGGGTCTTGGCAGGGTCCATTTGGAGTTGGCCTGTCCGTACAATAAATCCCAGAAAGGAGACCTCGGGAACATGAAATTCGCATTTCTGGGCCTTGGCGAACAGATTGTTCTGTAGCAGCCTCTGGAGAACCTGGCGGACATGGTGGCGGTGCTCCTGCACGGTCTTGGAAAAGATAAGGATGTCGTCGAGGTAGACAAAAACGTATAGGTTAATCATGTCCCTTAAGACGTCGTTGATTAGGGCCTGAAAAACAGCTGGTGCGTTGGTGAGTCCGAAGGGCATCACCTGGTATTCGTAGTGCCCAGACGGGGTGTTAAAGGCAGTCTTCCACTCGTCTCCCTGTCGGATACGGATGAGGTGGTATGCGTTCCGTAGGTCCAACTTGGTGAAGACGGTGGCGCCTTGGAGCAGGTCGAAAGCTGTGGACATCAGCGGAAGGGGATATCGGTTGCGCACAGTGATCTTATTCAGGCCCCTGTAATCAATACATGGTCGGAGCCCCCCATCCTTCTTGCCGACAAAGAAGAAGCCGGCTCCAGCAGGTGAAGTGGAGGGTCGAATAAACCCAGAGACCAGGGCATCTTTGAGGTATTCCTCCATGGCCTTGCGTTCTGGCTGAGAGAGTGAAAACAGTCTGCCACGAGGAGGGGTAGTCCCAGGGAGCAAGTCGATGGCACAGTCGTAGGCCCGGTGCGGAGGAAGAACGGCGGCCCTGCTCTTGCTGAATACCTCCTTGAGATCCCAGTACTCTGTGGGAACTTGAGATAACTCGGTGAGATCAGGGGGCTCGGCAGGAGACACAGGAGAGCTAGAGAGCAGACAAGAGGCATGGCATGCAGGGCCCCATTCCACAACCTGGCTTGTTACCCAGTCTATGCGAGGGTTGTGGCGAGTAAGCCAAGGAAGGCCTAGAATAACTGGGAACTCAGGTGAAGGAATCAGGTGCAGGGATATTTCTTCCTTGTGACCTTGAGACTGGAGGAAGACTGGAGAAGTAACTTGGGTGACTCTTCCATCACCTAACGCTTGGCCATCGAGGGCAGACACAGACAGTGGGACTTCAAGAGGTGCAGTCGGAATATTGATGCTTTGGGCGAAGTGAATATCCATAAAGTTCCCAGCCGCCCCTGAGTCTAACAAAGCTTGACAAGAGTGGACAGACTCACCCCAGGAGATGGAGACCGGGATGTAGATTCCTTGGCCAGGGAGTCCGGGAGAGAGGGTAGGCCCCGTCACAACCCTCCCTCGGCTGGACGGGGCGGTCCTTTTCCCAAGAGTTCGGGACATGATGCTCGGAAGTGACCAGGCTTGCCACAGTAGATGCAGCACTTGTCCCTCCTTCTGCGCTCCCTCTCAGATGCGGAGAGGCGAGTACGACCCACTTGCATGGGTTCTGGACAGTCACTGAAGGAGGTAGACGGTCTCCAGGTAGAGGTAGGGAGGCTGGGGGGTCTCAAGGCTTGGTGGCGTTCTCTCATCCTGTTGTCCAGACGAATAGCATGTGAGATGAGGGTTTCGAGGTCACTTGGGCATCCAATAGAGGCCAGACCGTCCTTGATGGGGTCAGACAGACCATGGTGGAAGGCTGACACCAGGGCAGTCTCGTTCCATCCACTTACTGCTGCGAGTGTTCGGAACGAGATGGCGTAATCTGCGACGCTTCCTCCTTGCCGGATGGACATGAGCTTTCGGGCTGCGTCGGTACTGATGTCTGCCTGATCGAAGACCCGAAGCATCTCTTCAGAAAACAGCTGGAAATCAAAGCACTCAGGTCCCTGTCTTTGCCAGATAGCAGTAGCCCAGGCTCGCGCCTTACCAGCTAATAAGGTGATCACAAAGGCAATCTTGCGGCGATCCGTAGTGTAGGTGGTAGGCTGAAGCTCAAAGGTGAGTTGACACTGGGTAAGGAACTCTCGGCACTCACTGTGCTTGCCGTCATACCTCTGTGGTGCAGGAAGGCTGGGTTCGCGAGGTGAAGAAGGCAGCATTGCAGGAGGCACTGGAGCAGGAGTGGGAGCTGGATCAGGAGCAGGAACTGGATCAGGAGCAGGAGATGCAGGCAGAGATGTCAGCTGTGCCAGGGTTTTCCCAATTTGCTGAAGCAGTTCCTCGTGGCGAGCGAGGGCCTCACGTTGGCTGGTGAGCGTACGTCCATGAGCGTCCATGGTCGCTCCGAAGCGTGTCAAAGCTGCCATAATTCCCTGAAGGTTGGCCGGGTAGACAGTTGAAGCAGCCTCTGCTGAGTCGGTCATGACGGAGTCTTTCTGTTAGGGTTTTGCTGGGATTCGAACCTGGTTCGTTGGTGTGATAATCCAGCAAACCCCCACTAGGCCACCAGGGGGATGACTCAAATGCAGAGGCGTGAGGCGGAAGTAGAAAAAGAATCAAAAGGTTTATTTAAACTATATACACTATATACAGGGCAAAACAAAAGACAAAAAAAAACCAAAGAGTAAAATCCAAAAGAAAAGCAAAGTGCAAAAATACAAAAGCTAAGAAGATCAAAAAACACAGTACAAAGGAAACTGGAGATAAACATAACAGCACAAAGACTCCGTGACAAGAGGACTGAACTCAGGGGGTATAAATAGACAAACTAATTAAGGACACAGGTGAAGATAATTAGGCAATTAACACAAACACAAAACACAGGAACAGTGGCGGCCTCTAGAGGCCAAAATAAACACGACATGAAAAGGAAATAACAGCGGCCTCTAGAGGCCAAAACAGTCCTAGTCCTAACAGACCCTGTAGAAGGATAAAGCGGCTAGAGATAATGAGATGAGATGAGATATCTATCTGTAATAAACACTATCTATAATTAAATAATATTGTCTGGCTTTTTTTCGTGGTCTATCAGATATATTCCATTCAGCTAGCATGATACTGAATGAGTCGAAGACGAGTAGCTGAATGGAATATATCTGATAGACTATGAAAAAAATCCAGCCATTATTATTATTATTACACATTCCTTTCGGGTGTTCAACACGTCTTTCTCTTTCAAAATTCTCTCAACATCTTCCGTATTTAACGAAACAAACCTGGCGGCCATGTTTGTTTACAAATTGTTACAGTTGCTTGCTAGCGCGGAAGTTTTACATGTAATACGTATCTTATGGCACTTTCAATTCACTGCAACAGTTTACTGCAGGCGCCGCCGGGGAACAAAGAAATGCTTACGCAGCAGAAAACTTTCTCCTTGAGTATTTTCATCAGCTCCGACATGTGACGTCATGTTGTCTTGACAACCATGCAATATCATAAACCATATTCAACGCTCATTCTCCATTGGGTAGAGTGATGTAATACACGATATGCGAACAATATTGCATGCTATCAAACCAAATGAATGAAACCCACTAGAAGGGAATAGAACACATGTTTTTATTCCATCAAATAAAATACAATATCTGTATTATGCATTAAAAGTGTATATATCAATAATTATTCCACAAAATCGAGTCGTACATGAGCTGATAGTCGGCTATAATCCACGTATGACGAGACTGAGTGGAATAACTGTTTTATTCTGTCCACATTCACTGGATTTTGAGAAACAGAGCATTTTTATTTTTATTTTTTGCAAGTTTGATAAATAAAGACTTGATACAAAATGTCCGACAAAATCATTTCCGCTTTGGCGGACTTCTTAAAAACCTATCAACGTGGGAGCGTCGTGGATAAGGCGCCATACCATAAATCTGGGGACCCAGGTTCGATTCCGACCTGAGGTCGTTTCCCAATCCCTCTCCGTCTCTCTCTCTCCCGCTCATTTCCTGTCTCTACACTGTCCTATCCAATAAAGGTGAAAAAAGCCCCCAAAAAACTTTTTAAAAAAAACCTATCGATGGCGGCACGAATTGACTTTAGTGCTGTTTTTTTGTAGAAAGTGCCATCTTGCTGTCGTGCCGAGGAATAGAATTTAGGCTTTAGATGTTTATTTAATTCTTTCTTGGACATTTCAGTTCTGTAATTTTCAAATTTCTTTGAGCTTTTGAACCGGGCTAAAAAAATTCAACAAATTTTAATGCTTACAGATGAAGAATGTAAACAAACCGGTGAAATGACAGGAGCGATTTGTGAAAAAATGTGATGATAATAATAATTTTTGAAAAATTAAAAAAAAGATATGTTCTTACCATCAAATACTTTCATTCCATATTTTGTTGCTTTTTTATTTTTTGGGGTTTTGTTTTCGAGTAGAGTTTTTATTTCGTCCTTGGGTGGTTCAGCAACACGCACCGCCATTTTGTTTTTCTCTACTCACGGTATATGAGCTGATATCCTAGTAATAGAGTAGCCAATCAGAGCACGTGATTGCTCATATCCAGTGAATGTGAATAGAATAATAGACAGTATACATTATAAATATGTATGCTATCAACAATATAAACAGTACACCATATACAGACAATATGCAGGATATTTACAGACAAGACACAATATACTAAAAATTTGCACGACAGTCAGTGAACACAAAGTGCAGTGAGGTCGTGTAAACAGGAGTATACAGGAGGTACATGTGGTACAATAATATAATGACAATGATGGTTCAGGTCAATTATTTATGATGTTGATGGCACGGGGAAAGACGCTGCTCTTATGTCTGGTGGTTCTGGTTCTCAGTGCTCTATAGCGCCTGCTGGAGGGGAGGAGTTGGAGAAGGTTGTGTCCAGGGTGTGAGAAGTCCTTAATGATTTTCTCTGCCTGCTTCCTGGTTCGTGAGATGTACAAATCCTGGAGGCTGGGCAGGGGAGCACCAGTGATTCTTTCTGCTGACCTTCCTGTTCACTGCAGTCTGTTCTTGTCCTGATTTGTGGCTGCTCCAAACCAGACTGTGATGGATGCATGACAGCGGTGTAGAACTGTGTCAGCAGCTCCTGTGACAAACCAGACTTCCTGAGTTGCCGCAGAAAGCACATCCTCTGTTGGTCTTTCTTAAAGATGGAGTTGATGTCAGAGTCCCATTTCAAGTCTTGTGAGATGGTCGTTCTCAGGAACTTGAAGATTTACACAGTAACAGGACTGCTGGATATAGTAAGGGGGAATATTACAGAGGGGTGTCTCCTGAAGTCCACTATCATCTCCACTGTCTTGAGCTCCAAGTTATTCTGACTGCACCAGAGCACCAACTGTTCGACCTCCCGCCTGTATGCAGACTCGTTGCCATCTTGGATGAGGCTTATGAAAGTAGTGTCATCTGCAAATTTCAGGAGTTTTACAGTTGGGTCGATGGAGGTGCAGTCATTGGAGTAAAGAGAGAAGAGCACAGTGCTAATTACTAACACAGCACAGGTTCAGCTCATGAATATAAAACATACAAAGGTGGAAAAAGAAAGTAAAGAGAACTTCAGTAAATGTACAGCTAATGTTTCGAAGTCTTACTAAGTTACAAGCAGTTGCAAGTACGGAGCCAAAAATCTCCTTGAAGTAAAAAAAAAACATAGTATACACTCACCGGCCACTTTTATAGGAACTTGTTGTTGATTCTAAAGGCCAATTTATGCTGACAACCCAGTCCTCGCAGATGGCATCGCAGATGGCGTCTGCGTAGCCCCCCCCTTCGCAGACGCTCTGCGTGCACCTCCCAAAAATTGTGACCACCGCAGAAGCCTCGCAGACAGCGTCGCAGACAAGAGGGCTCTGATTGGTCCACTCTACATCCGCTGTACACGCACTTCCGCTTCCCTACTTTCCCGGTTTGGTTTGTTTTCACGACCGGCATTTTTAAAAACACGAGTGAAGATGGAGCAGCACGAAGAGCGGTTGATCGAGGAAGTGAGGAAGTACGTACATCTATACGACTCCAGTTCTAGTCATTATAAGTAACCGGAGGATAAACACTCCACTAACCACACCCACCAACTACTCCTAGCGATTTCGCGACTTTGCGCCCCCTTGTGTTGTGCCAGTGAATAACATCGCGCACGCCTATTACTCCCCGCTCAATGATAAATTACAACTGTCTGCGAAAAGCTATCTGCGAAAGCCTTGTCGCAAGACCATGCAGAGGTGCTAAGATCCCTGTTCTTGGCTGCAGGAGTGGAACCCAATGTGCTCTTCTCTTCTGCTGTTGCATGCTGAGATGCTTTTCTGCTCACCACGGTTGTAAAGAGTGATTATATGAGTTACTATATCCTTCCTGGCAAAAAAGCTCAAACCAGTCTGGGGTAGGTTTCCAGATAACGTTCCCCTTTAGAGCTAAAGAGCGAGTTGAGAGACTCTCTTAAGCAACGAACATTGTCTCTGTACGTGGTTTTCACAAATTCACACATAAAAAGGAGTCTAAAGAGCAACAAGACGAAGTAAGCAATGCACGTCCCCGATATAGGCATTAGTAGTTGCTAAAGGCAATTGTACTGTCGTTGCTGAAGGCATTAGTAGTTGCTAAATCCAGTTGATAAGGTCACATGGCATTTGTTTTCAACCAAAATCTAATGAAATATAAAGTGTTTAAAATAAGATAATATATAGTATCATCTGGAAGCATTACATATATAATATGGTTATTAATTAATTAAACTATTTTATGTTTTTGGGCAACTTTTTTTATTCCAAGCATGTTTTTAATTAAATGAACAAAGGTTCACATGAAAGAATGAGCAAATAATAAGCTAAATAATCAAGTCAATGTTTTCCCCGTGCTCGCTCATTTCACTGTTACCCAAACATGCAGTCAGGATTATTTCAACTGTTATCCACAGTGCCAAGTGGGCAGTGTTCTCCCTTATAATTGTGTGCAGAGAGATATATATAGAGTTTGTGAACCCTTTAGAGTTTTCTATATTTCTGCCTAAATATGACTTAAAACATCATCAGATTTTCACACAAGTCCTAAAAGTAGATAAAGAGACCCCAGTTAAACAAATGAGACAAAAATATTAGACTTGGTCATTTATTTGTTGAGGAAAATGATCCAATGTTACATATCTGTCAGTGGCAAAAGTATGTGAACCTCTAGGATTAGCAGTTAATTTGAAGGTGAAATTAGAGTCGGGTGTTTTCAATCAATGGGATGACAATCACATGTGAGTGGGCACCCTGTTTTATTTAAAGAACAGGGATCTATCAAAGTCTGATCTTCACAACACATGTTTGTGGAAGTGTATCATGGCACGAACGAAGGAGATTTCTGAGGACCTCAGAAAAAGCGATGTTGATGCTCATCAGGCTGGAAAAGGTTACAAAACCATCTCTAAAGAGTTTGGACTCCACCAATCCACAGTCAGACAGATTGTGTACAAATGGAGGAAATTCAAGACCATTGTTCCCCTCCCCAGGAGTGGTTGACCAACAAAGATCACTCCAAGAGCAAGGTGTGTAATAGTCGGCGAGGTCACAAAGGACCCCAGGGTAACTTCTAAGCAACTGAAGGCCTCTCTCACATTGGCTAATGTTAATGTTCATGAGTCCACCATCAGGAGAACACTGAACAACAATGGTGTGCATGGCAGGGTTGCAAGGAGAAAGCCACTGCTCTCCAAAAAGAACATTGCTGCTCGTCTGCAGTTTGCTAAAGATCACGTGGACAAGCCAGAAGACTATTGGAAAAATATTTTGTGGACGGACGAGACCAAAATAGAACTTTTTGGTTTAAATGAGAAGCGTTATGTTTGGAGAAAGGAAAACACTGCATTCCAGCATAAGAACCTTATCCCATCTGTGAAACATGCACTGAAAAAAATGGCCTGTTAAATTAACACAAAAAAATCTTGTACATCGGTTGCACTTATTAAAATCATATCCACTAAGCCCAATTAAGTCATGTTCTGTTGACTGAACATGACTTAATTGGTCTTAGTGGATATGATTTTAATAAGTGCAACTGATGTACAAGATTTTTTTGTGTTAATTTAACAGGCCATTTTTTTCAGTGTGGTGGTGGTAGTATCATGGTTTGGGCCTGTTTTGCTGCATCTGGGCCAGGACGGCTTGCCATCATTGATGGAACAATGAATTCTGAATTATACCAGCGAATTCTAAAGGAAAATGTCAGGACATCTGTCCATGAACTGAATCTCAAGAGAAGGTGGGTCATGCAGCAAGACAACGACCCTAAGCACACAAGTTGTTCTACCAAAGAATGGTTAAAGAAGAATAAAGTTAATGTTTTGGAATGGCCAAGTCAAAGTCCTGACCTTAAGCCAATCGAAATGTTGCAGAAGGACCTGAAGCGAGCAGTTCATGTGAGGAAACCCACCAACATCCCAGAGTTGAAGCTGTTCTGTACGGAGGAACGGGCTAAAATTCCTCCAAGCCGGTGTGCAGGACTGATCAACAGTTACTGGAAGCATTTAGTTGCAGTTATTGCTGCACAAGGGGGTCACACCAGATACTGAAAGCAAAGGTTCACATACTTTTGCCACTGACAGATATGTAATATTGGATCATTTTCCTCAATAAATAAATGACCAAGTATAATATTTTTGTCTCATTTGTTTAATTGGGTTCTCTTTATCTACTTTTATGACTTGTGTGAAAATCTGATGATGTTTTAGGTCATATTTATGCAGAAATATAGAACATTCTAAAGGGTTCACAAACTTTCAAGCACCACTGTGTATATATATATATATATACACACACACACACACACACACACACACACACAGTGGATATAAAAAGTGTACACACCCCGTTAAAATGATCATTTTTTCTGATGTAAAAAAAAAGAGACCACGATAAATAATTTGAAAACTTTTCCCACTTTTAATGTGACCTATAACCTGTACAATTCAATTGAAAAACAAACAAATCTGTTAGGGGAAAAAACATTAAAAAAACCCTACAATAAGCTGGTTGCATAAGTGTGCACACCCTTAAACTAATACTTTGTTGAAGCACCTTTTGATTTAATTACAGCATTCAGTCTTTTTGGGTCGGAGTCTATCAGCCTGCCATCAATTAAAATGACTCTGATTAACCCCAAATAAAGTTCAGACATTTACTCAGTTGCATCCTCCAGCAAAAGCCAACATATACCATGGAGCACAGTGAAGACAGTCATCAAGAAGTGGAGAAAATATGGGACAACAGTGACATTACCAAGAACTGGACGCCCCTCCAAAATTGATGAAAAGACAAAACGAAAACTGGTCAGGGAGGCTGCCGAGAGGCCTACAGCAACACTGAAGGAGCTGCAGGAATTTCTGGCAAGTACTGGCTGTGTACTACATGTAACAACAATCTCCCGTATTCTCCATATGTCTGGACTATGGGGTAGGGTTGCAAGATGGAAGTCTTTTCTTACAAAGAAAAACATCCAGGCCCGGCTGAATTTTGCAAAAAAAAAAAAAAATGCATCAACTCTCCCAAAAGCATGCTGGAAAATGTGTTGTGGTCTGATGAAACCAAGGTTGAACTTTTTGGCCACAATTCCAAAAGGTACACTACCGTTCAAAAGTTTGGGGTCACCCAGACAATTTTGTGTTTTCCATGAAAAGTCACACTTTTATTTCCCACCATAAGTTGTAAAATGAATAGAAAATATAGTCAAGACATTTTTCTGGCCATTTTGAGCATTTAATCGACCCCACAAATGTGATGCTCCAGAAACTCAATCTGCTCAAAGGAAGGTCAGTTTTATAGCTTCTCTAAAGAGCTCAACTGTTTTCAGCTGTGCTAACATGATTGTACAAGGGTTTTCTAATCATCCATTAGCCTTCTGAGGCAATGAGCAAACACATTGTACCATTAGAACACTGGAGTGAGAGTTGCTGGAAATGGGCCTTTATACACCTATGGAGATATTGCACCAAAAACCAGACATTTGCAGCTAGAATAGTCATTTACCACATTAGCAATGTATAGAGTGGATTTCTGATTAGTTTAAAGTGATCTTCATTGATAAGAACAGTGCTTTTCTTTCAAAAATAAGGACATTTCAAAGTGACCCCAAACTTTTGAACGGTAGTGTATATTTGGTGCAAAAACAACACTGCACATCACCAAAAGAACACCATACCCACGGTGAAGCATGGTGGTGGCAGCATCATGTTTTAGGGTTGTTTTTCTTCAGCTGGAACAGTCAAGGTGGAGGGAATTATGAACAGCTCTAAATACCAGTCAATTTTGGCCCAAAACCTTCAGGTGTCTGCTAGAAAGCTGAAGATGAAGAGGAATTTCATCTTTCAGCATGACGATGACCCCAAGCATACATCGAAATCAACAAAAGAATGGCTTCACCCGAAGAAAATTAAAGTTTTGGAACTGCCCAGCCAGAGTCCAGACCTAAATCCAGTTGAAAATCTGTGGGGTGACCTGAAGAGGGCTGTGCACAAGAGACGCCCTCGCAATCTGACAGGTTTGGAAGGAAGATTTTGCAAGGAAGAGTGCCAAGTCTAGATGTGGCAGGCTGATAGACTCGGACCCAAAAAGACTGAATGCTATAATTAAATCAAAAGGTGCGTCAACAAAGTATTAGTTTAAGGGTGTGCACACTTATGCAACCAGCTTATTGTATGTTTTTAATTTTTTATGTTTTTCCCCAGGGCGGCACGGTGGTGTAGTGGTTAGCGCTGTCGCCTCACAGCAAGAAGGTCCGGGTTCGAGCCCCGTGGCCGGCGAGGGCCTTTCTGTGCGGAGTTTGCATGTTCTCCCCGTGTCCGCGTGGGTTTCCTCCGGGTGCTCCGGTTTCCCCCACAGTCCAAAGACATGCAGGTTAGGTTAACTGGTGACTCTAAATTGACCGTAGGTGTGAATGTGAGTGTGAATGGTTGTCTGTGTCTATGTGTCAGCCCTGTGATGACCTGGCGACTTGTCCAGGGTGTACCCCGCCTTTCGCCCGTAGTCAGCTGGGATAGGCTCCAGCTTGCCTGCGATCCTGTAGAAGGATAAAGCGGCTAGAGATAATGAGATGAGATGAGATGAGACGTTATGCAAATGTGTTCCATTATTTTTATTTTTCAGAGCCAAAAGCTTTCTATTGCTGAATTTTGCACTAAATGAAAATAGATAATCATGTGTACAAATCACGTGTATAACAAACTCGTGAAAAATGAAATGTGAAAATAAATCAATCGTGTGCAAATCCTAAGTGAAGATCCTAAGTGAAAAATACTTACACAGGCAAAAACAATCCAGGATTCATTCGGCAGTGACTTGATAGCGAGGTCCTTTACCCAGCCACATACAAAAAAGTTATAAGCCTCCATACTCTTCCATGCTTTCATCTGTTTTGCGGTGTAGAAGGACGTCTGCAACACCAGATAGTTCGAGATGTCGGGGAACTTGGCTGAAGGGTAGTTTTCGAGATCGTATGACGAATCCTTCTTTCCCAGACTGTAGGGGTCGATTCCACTAAGTGAAGTGTTTAAAAAGCACTTGTGTCCCTTTCACATGTCAATCATGTGATTTTTCTGTAAAGGGTCTCTACCTTGCATGTGATGTACCTGGGATATGCTCCAGAGTGAATCAGTCAATCAGTGAATCAGTGTGACTCAGAAAGCAGGTGATAACGATTTCCACCAAACATTATTAAAAAATAAGGGAAAACACATACTTGTTTGAGAACTATGTGTTTAGATTTTGTTTTCTATTCTACTATTTGAAATAGTGTACGAAAAAAATGGCTTCTTGATGGATTCCACAGCCCTAATATTCTGCTTCGACATGTTTACAAAGCCTTGCCTTGAATCCAGCGACAACTACATTTGCACCATTTTCACTTACACTTGAGGGAAAATTGGGCTTTCTCCACACACCCCGAACTCCAACACCGTTCCAGAACACCACTTAGAGGTTTGTTTCTGACACCATTTCTGTGACCGGCTGCAGCTATAACACCCTCTTTATTCACAGCTTTCCACGGCTGTGTTTATTTTGTACTGTCTCACGTCCAGTTTTGAAGGTCAGCAGAATATATTTTTTTGGTCCAAAGTGGACACATCTGGTCCGAGTGCATTGTTTGTGGTTTGCAGCTTTTGGAAAGGTGACAGCGATTGAATGGAAGTGGCGATTTTGACATGGCTGAAACGAAAGCTGGGTGCTGAAGGTTCTCAGCTGTTCTAGTGGACCATGAATGAGAGCAGAGTGCAGGAACACTTTAGTGAATGAACCAAAGAACCAAAGTCTGGGATGGTGCGTCTCTGGTCATGGATTATCGGTTAAACAGATGTTAAGGGAATGCATCCTTTTATGAGGGTATTATCAGCGATGTTCCCGAGAGATATGCGATATTGCTTTTATCTGGCTCTCTTATTTTTTTATGAGAATGTGTTTACAAAGGCATCTGAAGTTCACTTATTTGGACTTTTGTACTCCTTATGCCCTCTCTCTCTCTTTCTCGGAATTGGACCTTTCCCAAGCACAACAACACAATAGCTTTCGAATGATTCACTGCTGTTGTTTGCTCTTCCTTGGTTACCAGATAGTCTTTGTGAGATCTCGAGGGCCACTCTGGCAGAAATTATACTGATGTAAATAAAATAAATTCTGCTTGGAAAAGGACTGTGGAGATGTCCCGAGCTGTTTACTATAAAGCTTGAGATTTAAAGCAGGTTAGGCCAGTGTCGGACCACAAGCGACGCCCGCCTCCCCCCCTTCTCCCCACTGCTGCAGCCTTCAGAGTCTTAAGTGTGTTTATAGACTATAAAATAGAACTTAATGTCATTGAAATTCTCTTCCTGAGAGAAATAATGCAGTGCTCATTGAGATAGAAGATACATAAACAGGCAGCACGGAGAATAAACACATTCTCCGTCACTCCCTTTAGTCCTGAGAGAGGTCAGCCCAAGAACATGGCTCCTTCTCTTCTCTTCCTCTTTCTTCTCGTCTCACTTAATCTCATCTCAATCTTAGACCATCCTGTTTCTCCTTTCTCTTCACTTGTATTCTCATTTTTTTTCTTTTCTCCATATCTTCTCTTCTTCTTTCTTCTCTTCCTCTTTTGTCTCTCCTCACCTTCTCTTGTCATTTCATTTCTTCTCTTCTCCTCACTTTTGTTCTTTCTCGTCTCATTTCGTGTCTGCTCCTCTTTTAGCTTCTCCTCGTGCCTGGTCTTGTCTCTTCTCGACTCGTATCTAATAATTAACAGTTATTCCACGAAATCTAGTCGTACATGAGCTGATAGCGCTATAAACCGTGTACGACAAGATTGAGTGGAATAACTGTTTTATTTGACCCACATTCACTGGATTTTGAGAAACAGAGCATTTTTATTTTTATTTTTTTTGCAAATTCGACCAATAAGAACTTTAAACAAAATGTCCGATAAAATCATTAAACAAACCGGCAAAATGACAGGAGCAATTTGTGAAAATGCGATGATAATAATTCTTGGGGAAAAAAAGGTACGTTCTTACCATGAAATACTTTCATTCCATCTTTTGTTGCTTTGTTTTTTTTGGGGGGTGTTTTTTGGCATTATTTGAGGTTTTGTTTTCTAGTAGAGTTTTTATTTCGTCCTCGGTTGTTTCAGCAACACGCTCTGCCGTTTTGTTTTTCTTCTTTAGGGTTTTTTTTTTGCCGGTTAGCAAACAAACTTAAAGCTGCATTACTGCCACCGACTGGGCTGGAGTGTGGAACAGGAGATATTGGTGGAAAAAAACGACAACAACTATATTCTTTTAGCTATTTCTGTTTCTTTTAAATACTTGATAACAAAGTAATATATTTGATTTGATGCGCTTCGCCATTTTGTTTTTCTCTACTCACGGGATATGAGCTGATATCCTCGTAGTCGCCAATCAGAGCATGCGATCGCTCATATCCAGTGAATGCGGGTAGAATAAACCTGTATATCTCCTCTTTTTTCATCACAACCCTTGTCCCCTTCCCACCTCTCATCTGAGTTCTTCTCATCTCACCTCTTTTCCTCTGCTCTCTCCTTTATCACTCGTCCTTTCCTCTCTTGTCCACTCTTCTCATTTCATCTGCTCTTCCATTGCATCTTCTTCTCTCCTCCTGTCTCGACTCTTGTGTCCTAGCAATATATCTGTACTTCTGTACTTGGGTCATCTCATCTTCTCTCCTGCCTTCAGCTCAATGGTCATCTCTTCTCCTACTTGCTCTTGTTTTCTCTCCTTTCCTCCAGTCTCATCTCATGTCCTCTACTTTTATTTCTGCTCCATTCCTCTCATCTTGTCTTCTTTTACCTCCTCTCCTTTTTTACTCCTTTTATCTTGTGCATTTTCTTGATGTCTACTCTCATGTCCTTACTTCTCCTCTCATCTCCTCATGACTTCTCTTCTCTTCTCTTCTCTTCTCTTCTCTTCTCTTCTCTTCTCATTTGATCTCATCTCATTTCATTCCTCCTAATTTCTCCTCTCATCTCATCTCACATGATCTCATGTTCTCTCCTCTGGTCTCAACTCTTTTTCTTTTTTCTTCCTCAAGTCTAATCCTGTGCCCTCTTCTCTCTCTCCCTCTCCTCTCATGTTGAGTGCCATTGAGCAGAGTCCTTCTGTAGGTCAGAATAAGGAAGTTCTGGAGCTGTTACTCACTTTGCAAGAAAACAAACATATACACTACCGTTCAAAAGTTTGGGGTCACTTTGAAATGTCCTTATTTTTGAAAGAAAAGCACTGTTCTTTTCAATGAAGATCACTTTAAACTAATCAGAAATCCACTCTATACATTGCTAATGTGGTAAATGACTATTCTAGCTGCAAATGTGTGGTTTTTGGTGCAATATCTCCATAGGTGTATAGAGGCCCATTTCCAGCAACTCTCACTCCAGTGTTCTAATGGTACAATGTGTTTGCTCATTGCCTCAGAAGGCTAATGGATGATTAGAAAACCCTTGTACAATCATGTTAGCACAGCTGAAAACAGTTGAGCTCTTTAGAGAAGCTATAAAACTGACCTTCCTTTGAGCAGATTGAGTTTCTGGAGCATCACATTTGTGGGGTCGATTAAATGCTCAAAATGGCCAGAAAAATATCTTGACTATATTTTCTATTCATTTTACAACTTATGGTGGTAAATAAAAGTGTGACTTTTCATGGAAAACGCAAAATTGTCTGGGTGACCCCAAACTTTTGAATGGTAGTGTATCATCATCTTGAAATTGCTGTCTGTCCTTATCATTCCTGTATAGAGAGCCATGGGGTCATCACGGGCTGGGAGCAGGGGTCTTACAGGCCTGTGTTTGGAGGGGAGTGTTTAGGGTTAGCGGAGAGGCGCAGGAGAAATGAGTGCTTGGCAGCTCTTAGAGAGCAGCGTCTTGAGCGAGTTTCAGCAAAAACACTTTGGAACCCTTTTAAAAGCAAAATCTATCACATCTGGACATCCTGATATCCGTGGTGAGAGCGGAGACGTTCGGATGTCATGATGTATTAAAGGTTGTTTGGTCCGACAAACGTGTTCTGAGGTAATGGCAGAAGTTGTAAACAGGGAAAGGCGGCGCACGACATTGCCGTCATGTTTACTTTGGTCAGACATCACACGAGTCAAACGCTGGGAAAACAGCAATAGTGCGTTCTGGGAAAGTATTAGTACTGTGGAGCTGTTCGTTGTTTATACACTTTTTTTTTTTAATACAAGTCTTAATACTTGAAGACTCAACTATCCCAGGCAGTGGTGGAAAAAAAGGCACAGTGCAGGGGAGGTTCAGAGCTCTGCATCTTGTCTTTATTACATCTGGGAAAGAGGAAAGAGAGAGAGAGATAAGGAAGAAAAGTTTGAGTCGGCAAGCAAGCCAACGACAGCAGAGGAGTGAATATGACAGAGAGAGATAGTATGTGATGGAGAGTGAGACACTGTGTGTGTGTGTGTGTGTGTGTGTGAGAGAGAGAGAGAGACATGAGAGCTGTCAGAATGAATCACTGAATGAATCAAAAGGAATCACTTTTTGATTACTTTTCATAATATTTGCATATTGTCTTTCTAACTATATTTAAATATTATAAATCAGTATTAAAAAATGAACAAAGACTTTCCTAAAAGAGCAATTACATGTAACTAACACTTTCCAAACAGACACTAATAGAGTCCCTATAACGCTATGGATGAATCTATATTGCACTGTATATATCATGTATTACTAGTAGTCATCGCCTGTGAATCTGATTCCTTCTGAATGGTGCTCTTTACAGGGGCTGCGTTGGTCCTCGGGTTTGGTCTTACAGCTGCTTGGAATTCTTGGATTTCATGTGACGTCACATCTGTCTCATTAGTTATTCAAAACTTTAGCTGGTGATCTACCAAAGCTCAGCTGACAAAGTGTTTGGACGGAGAAGGTCCACTGCTTGCATGAAAAATGCCTTACGCTTGCGTTGTTTTAGGTTGTTTGAATCAATCAAACCATGAAACTACTGTAATAAAAGTTTCTTCAGGGTTCCCCGTGAACTAATAAAAAAGCGTGAACGAACACAGGATTTCACAAAAAGACGTGGAGAAATGTGGCTTTCGAACCTCTGACTGAAATCGAAGGGAGCCGAGTCGAAGCACGCTCGAGTTTGCAGTGATCACTTGGTGAAAGGTTTGTATTTCCGTCTCAGCTCTGGCCTTAGTGTTTTCCAAGTACTTTTCTTGCTATGTGTCGTTATTTTACGATACTTTTTTTTAGCCACGAAGCGCTAAAGTCCCCAGCTGTTTCTTTGTTTACTCCTCACTTCTCATAAAGTCCATATGCATGAAGGTCACGACAAAATTCTGACCCAGCCGTACAGTTACAATGCACCGTGATCAATTCTCCATCTTGTTTAACTAAAGCTGTGTTCACATATATACCGGTACGATAGTGGTATAACTGTATTGATACAAAGTATACCGGTACAGTTTAGTGCATCTGTCCACACTAGCGAGAAATGTTTGCGGTTTTCTTTCACGGTAGTTGAAATGCGTGTGCGCGAAATGTTTCCATGGTTACCGAGTAACTTCCTTCCGAGAATATGGCGGATGAAACAATGTGTGGGTGCTTTTTGTTGTCAATGTACAGTCTGTATTTCTGGTGGTCATTTATTCAGTCGAATCGTATAAAACGCGCGAGGCAGTTGAGAAAGAAACAAAGAAAACGAATCTCTGTTCTTCACTCAACTGTTCCTGGCATCTCTCGTCTCCCCAAAGCTCCAACAAACACATAACTTCGTCTTTGCTCCATGTAGCTCCACGGTCGTTTTGAGCCATTTTGACATTTTATTTACAGCTGGAAAGCACGTGCGTATTGTATTGTATGAATAACCCGGAAGATGTAGGAATGGTTCATTGCGCATGCGCATTATATTTGTATCGATACAGAACCGCTTCATCTGTCCACACTACAGCGAAGTGCTACAGTACCGATACTGTACCGGTACGAAACCCATACATTTGTGGGTTTTGTACCGATACAGTTATACTGCTACAGTACCGGTATACAGTGCCTTGCAAAAGTATTCATACCCCTTGAACTTTTTCACATTTTTCCACCTTACAACCACAAACTTAAAAGTTTTTTATTGAGATTTTATGTGATAGACCAACACAGAGTAGCACATAATTGTGAAGTGAAACGAAAATGATAAATGGTCTTCAAAATTTTAAACAAATAAAAATCTGAAAAATGTGGTGTGCATTAGTATTCAGCCCCCTGTACTCTGATACCTCTAAATACAATCCAGTGCAATCAATTGCCTTCAGAAGTCATCTAATTAGTTAATAGAGTCCTACTGTGTGTAATTTACTCTCAGCATAAATACACTTGTTCTGTGAAGGCCTCAGTGGTTTGTTAGAGAACAGTGAAGAGCAAACAGCATCATGAAGACCAAAGAACTCACCAGACAGGTCAGGGATAAAGTTCTGGAGAAGTTTAAAGCAGGGTTAGGTTATAAAAAAATATCCCAAGCTCTGAACATCTCAAGAAGCACTGTTCAATCCATCATTCAAAAATGGAAAAAGTATGGCACAACTGCAAACCTACCGAGACATGGCCGTCCACCTAAACTGACAGAGCGAGCAAGGAGAGCACTGGTCAGAGGAGCAGCCAAGAGGCCCATGATCACTCTGGAGGAGCTGCAGAAATCCACAGCTCAGGTGGGAGAATCTGTGCACAGGACAACTATAAGTCGTACACTCCACAAATCTGGCCTTTTTGGAAGAGTGGCAAGAAGAAAGCCATTGTTGAAAGACAGGCATAAGAAGCCATGTAGGGGACACAGCAAACATGTGGAAGAAGGTGCTTTGGTCAGATGAGACCAAAGTTGAACTTTTTGGCCTAAATGCAAAGCGCTATGTGTGGCGGAAAACTAACACTGCTCATCACCCTGCACACACCATCCCCACTGTGAAACGTAGTGGTGGCAGCATCATGCTATGGGGATGCTTTTCTTCAGCAGGGACAGGGAAGCTGGTCAGAGTTGATGGGAAGATGCTAGCTAAATACAGGGCAATCCTGGAAGAAAACCTGTTGGAGGCTGCAAAAGACTTGAGACTGGGAAGGAGATTCACCTTCCAGCAAGACAATGACCCTAAACATACAGCCAGAGCTACAATGGAATGGTTTAGATCAAAGAATATTCATGTGTTAGAATGGCCCAGTCAAAGTCCAGACCTAAATCCCATTGAGTATCTGTGGCAAGTCTTGAAAATTGCTGTTCACAGATGCTCTCCATCCAATCTGGCTGAGCTTGAGCTATTTTGCAAAGAAGAATGGGCAAAAATTTCAGTGTCTAGATGTGCAAAGCTGGTAGAGACATACCACAAAAGACTTGCAGCTGTAATTGCAGCAAAAGGTGGCTCTACAAAGTATTGATGCAGGGGGGCTGAATACTAATGCACATCACATTTTTCAGATTTTTATTTGTTTAAAATTTTGAAGGCCATTTATCATTTTCGTTTCACTTCACAATTATGTGCTACTCTGTGTTGGTCTATCACATAAAATCTCAATAAAAAACTTTTAAGTTTGTGGTTGTAAGGTGGAAAAATGTGAAAAAGTTCAAGGGGTATGAATACTTTTGCAAGGCACTGTAGTTGCTAGTGTGGACAGGTGTTGCGGTACGAAAGTAGTTTCGTATCGGTACAAAATCCCTAGTGTGGACAGGGTATAAGATCCAGGTCTTTAAAGGTGTCATTCCACGACAAACCATTTAATACTTGCTCTTTTTGAAATACCATAGGTCACTCCGAGTTGCATATGCATGCTGCACGTGAAAATGTTCTTCTACCCCCATTCCCTGTATCAGCCTATGAAAGAAAATAGACGGAAAAACGAGCGAATCAGAAAAAGCCCTACGAACTTGCGTCACTTCAAAAATTAGTAGTCATGGCCTCGCCCATAACCCACTGGAGGGAGCGTCACAGTGCTGTTAGCCAATCAGAAGCGATATGTTTACATGTCATGAATATTCATGAGTAAGAGTTGAAATCCTGTCATTCTCTCCCCACCCACTCCTCCACCAAACTAGAACCGCCTGAAACAGGAGCACCACAGCATTTTTTTCACCAAAACCGGCTCACAGGGCATTCATTCATACTAGAGACCACCGCACAATTAATGAAAAAACGATGCAATGACACCTTTAAAGGGGTTTCTGATGATCTTTGTGAGTGATTTAGCTGAGAGATAAGAGCCAACACAAGTGAGAATCAAGCCAACTGTTGTTTGTTTATACTTCAACTTGCAGCGCTTCGTTGTAAAGACATGAATGAAAAGCTTAAAAAAAATACTTACACGGGCAAAAACAATCCAGGATTCATTCGGCAGCAACTTGATACCGAGGTCCTTTACCCAGCCGCATACAAAACAGTTGTAAGCCTCCATACTCTTCCACACTTTCATCTGTTTTGCGGTGTAGAAGGACGTCTGCAACACCAGATAGTTGGAGATGTCGGGGAACTCGACTGAAGGGTAGTTTTCGAGATCGTATGACAAATCCTTCTTTCCCAGACTGTAGGGGTCGATTCCATTGCACATAGCAATCTTCTGAATATATCTAAAGCCAGCAGCGGCTTCTAGATTACGAGCGTACTCTGATAAGTTATCGCTAGTTGTTTGTACTACGGCAGCCGTTTTGGTTTGCTAGACCACTAGCAGTTTTACCAGAAATGAAATCACTAAGAAAAGTCACATGACTGAAACCCAAGAATTGGGCAGTCTACCTGAGCGCTGTAGGTCCCTTACAATCATAACTCCTAGGCAAGTGGGGGAGGGGATTCCCCACTGGAGCTGTGCGCAGTGTGTTAGCGTGAGCACATAGCCTACGGGAAATTAATAGTGCGTTGGATTAGCACTAATCCCATGTTTACGAAAATCAAAAATGTTGTCTTGCGCCCCTCTGGGGTGTCACCAATCCGTGTGCAAAGTATGGAGTATGTGCGTCCAGTCGTGTCGATTTGCATAGGTGAGCAGACAGACAGACAGACAGACAGAGACAAGCTTTCCTTTAGTAGTATAGGTGTAATAGATGTCATTATTTTATCCACATTCACTGGATATGAGCAATCGTGCACTCTGATTGGCTACTCTATTTCTAGGATATCAGCTCATATACTGTACCATGAGTTGAGAAAAACAAAATGGCGGAGTGCATTGTTGAACCAACCGAGGACAAAATAAAAACTACTCAAAAACAACCCCCCCCCCAAAAAAACCCCCAACAAAATATGAAAGTATTTCATGGTAAGCATGTCCCTTTTTTATTTTTCAATAATAATTATTATTATTATCACATTTTTCACAAATTACTCCTGTCATTTCGCTGGTTTGTCTACATTCTAAGCGGAAACGGTTTTGTCGGACGTTTTGTATAAAGTTTTTATGGATTGAATTTGCAAAAAATAACAATAAAAATGCTCTGTTTCTTTAAATCCAGTGAATGTGGATAGAATAAAACAGTTATTCCACTCAATCTCGTCGTGCTATGTGCCTTGTCGGCTATCGGCTCATGTACGACTTGATTTCGTGGAATAACTGTTAAATATATGCCATTCTGTTATACACTATAGAGTGTGTAAATAAAGCAGCAACAGCAGCTCATGACCAAATATTTTGGTGGTGCAGGATGACATTAACAACAACATCAAAGAGAATTAAGTCGAGAGGATCTCACAGTTGCGAGTTTACAGCGTACAGTCATCGAGCGAACAATCTAACAGCTCGAGTTTATGCATGTTTGAGGTAATATAATGATATTAACCAGGGTTTACAGGTTTCAGCTAAATTTCCAATTACATCTCAAAAACCCAGTGGCGGCTCGTCCACAGAGGCAGGTAATGCACAGCCACCTTCTTTACAGTGTATCAGTGTTCAAGAAATGTTAATCTTCATAAAGCCCTGATTCACAACACCATCTATCCATCCATTATCTGTAACCGCTTATCCTGTGCAGGGTCACAGGCAAGCTGGAGCTTATCTCAGCTGACTATGGGCGAGAGGCGGGGTACACCCTGGACAAGTCGCCAGATCATCACAGGGCTGATACATAGAGACAAACAACCATTCACATCTACGGTCAATTTAGAGTCACCAGTTAACCTAACCTGCATGTCTTTGGACTGTGGGGGAAACCGGAGCACCCGGAGGAAACCCACGCGGACACGGGGAGAACATGCAAACTCCACACAGAAAGGCCCTCGCCGGCCACGGGGCTCGAACCCGGACCTTCTTGCTGTGAGGCGACAGTGCTAACCACTACACCACCGTGCCGCCCAAATACATTTTCAATTCCATTGAAATACTAATTACTACTTTTGAGTGACTAGAGATTTTAAAAAGTCTTCCTTTTTGCCAGATATAAACCGATTTTCTGAAGGCATGGTGGTGCAGTTGTTAGGACCGTCACCTCACAGCAAGCAGGTTCTGGGTTCAAATCTCTTGGTTGGCTGTGGCCTTTCTGTGTGGAGTTTCAATGTTCTCCCAGTGCCTGCATGGGTTTCCTTTTGGCGCTCTGGTTTCCTTTAAATTGAGTGTGAGTGGCTGTCTATCTCTCTGTGTTAGCCTTACGATAGACTGGCGACCTGTCCAGAGTGAACCCCGCCTCCCACCTAACGTAACTTGGGATTGACTCCAGTTCATCCGTGGCCTGTAATGGGTAAGGGGGATTAATGAGTGGATAATGTCCACACATCAAATATCGTATGAAATATTTGTTTGCCAAGTGTTTGTCTCCCTTCTCCAATTCCCAATTTTTCCGAACTAGATTCAGGTCTTTTGTGTGGTTTATGAGTTGGAGTTTGGCTGGACATTTTGTTAAAACCAGTCAAACCTGGTTAATGATATTACCTCAAACAACAGTTCAACAAAGGTACATCTAGCGCATGCTGTATGACTGTATGTTGTTGACTCTCAGCTGCCTATTACTCAATATTACTCCATAAAGCCAACTTATATAGTGTCCTATTCTTAAGGAGACTAGCCCCACCCACTATCCCCTCAAAAAGTATAAAATGGCGCATTTTTCTTGTCTGCACTTACATTTTGCCTTTTTTTAAAGTATAACCAGCCCCAGCTCTGAGCTTAACTCCATCCACTGCATAATTTTGAAAAATGCTAAAAAAAAAAAAGTGGCACAGTGGTGTAGTGGTTAGCACTTGTCACCTCAGAGCAAGAAGGTTTCGGGTTCAAGCCCAGCGGCCGACGAGGGCCTTTCTGTGCAAAGTTGCATGTTCTCCCCGTGTCTGCATAGGTTTCCTCCAGATGCTCTGGTTTCACCCACAGTTCAAAGACATGCAGATTAAGGAAAAATACCCACCCACTGGGATTGCACAAGCCAGTGCATACTTAGTTCCCAAGCCCGGAAAGATTGGGGAGGGTTGCATCAGAAAGGGCATCTGGTGTAAAACCTATGCCAAAGGGGTTGAAAATCAATTGGGACTTTGCCCTGTATTCTTCCCCTGTCACTATGTGATCTATATGACATTAAAGTGGACAAGGGGCTGAGATTTGGGGAGGTGGGGGTTATGAGGGGCTGAGAAGGGGTGTAGGGTGAGGAAATAGCATAATCTCCTGTGAATGATGAGTCTCAATTGGCTTATATTTGAAAATGAGCGTGGTTTCACAGACTTGCGCTCAAAGGCAGGGGCTGGGGGAGATGGGCCACCCTAATACCAGTACCAAAAGGTCGACTCTACATCAGCATTGGCTTTGCAAGGTTCAGGATGATTGAAACCAGTAGATGGCATTTTGGAGATATTTTCAACCCATAACACTGTCATCTCACAGCAAGAAGGTTCTGGGTTCAGACCCCACTGCCAACGGGGGCCTTTCTGTGTGGAGTTTGCATGTTCTCCCCATGTCTGTGTGGGTTTCCCCCACAGTTCAAAGACATGCAGATTAGGTAAAATACCCAGCCTCTGGGGTTGTACAAGACGGTGCATACTTAGTGCAGGTCCCAAGCCTGGATAGATTGAGGGTCCAGTGTAAGATTAGTGTGCACTAAACTGCTTATTAACCTTCTGAAAATAAAGTCTCATTATTTTTATAAAAATGGTAATTTTGTTAATATTAACACCAGCACTACTGCGAACTAGCCTAGTGGTTAGCGTGTCCACCTCTTGACCAGGAGATTGTGAGTTCTACTCGTGGTCGGGTCATACCAAAGACCATCATAAAAAATGGCACCTCCTACCATCTGGCAAGGCACACTGCAATAGATAGTTTTCACATGACATCACAGAGTCGGGGAGTCCCTGGTGGCGGCCATCTTGGAGGGCAAGCTTACCGTACGGGTCACTGAGCACACATTGTAGTGTGCGAGTTACATTCATTTATATATTATTTACATTTATTTAAAGCTAGCAATGGTGCAAACTTGTTGTATTCACAGCTGTCGTAATAGGTCAGATGATTAAGTCAAGCGGAGCTTTTATGGAATCCCCACTGTATGGGAGCACGAAGGCGAGCAAACAAACTCAGCATACAAAGGAGAAATCTTTGGCTTGCGAGAATCAACCGCAAGGATTATCAGCCTTCCAAACACAGCAAAGTCTGCTCCGATCATTTTATAAGTGGTAAGTTGTTTAAATAAACAATCAATTGTGTTTAAGTTTGTTGTTGGAAACCAAAACATCATGTGAACAATCTCTGGAGAATGCCTAATTGGAACCGCTGAGTGTACATTTACATTGTAATGTACACTTAATATCGCTCGTTTGTCACATTTCTATTTGAAACTTGTCACTTCACTCACACAAGGGTCATTTTTGAAAAACATTTTAGGTCTATTCTGTAGTCCTGAGCGGTGTGCAGGACTGCGCAAATGTGCGCAGCTTCCCGATTTAAACTGTTTTTTTTCTCAACCTTATACTTCCTGTTTCATGGACTGTAACGGATTTGCTTATTTAGTAATTTTAATACAGAATTTACTTTGAAATTATAATCAGACACTCCAACGCCCCCCCTAAAAAAAAAAATCGGATCTGCGCGATTCAGGCGGCATCCGCCAAAAGGCGCGCTGTGAATATATAAAGTTGTATATATCAGACAGCCTTTAAAGTTTGATGAAGTCAGTTTCAGGCTTTGGAGCAGGCTTTGGCAGTTTCAGGCTTTGGCAGCCCTGCATAGTCACTTGAAAATGCATCTTTGTCCACTTCGTAGGGGTCAATTCCCCCAATCAAGGCCAGTTTGGCTGCATACCGTTGTCGTGAGATGTCGTCTAATGTATCTATATACTTCTGTTTGCTTGATTTTGCCGACATTGATCTTTATTTTAGAAAACTGACTATATAACTTCATAAATTCATCCGAGATAATGTAGCCAGTAGTGGCGATGGTCCGTTTTGTTTGCCCTCCAAGATGGCGGCTGGGAGGTGTTCCCCGGAATGCCGTGACGTCAGTGAAAACTATCTATACAGATGCGAGTAGGGAAGTCAAACTCTTGTGGTTACCAGAGGACCTGCCCCCACTGTATAGGCAAGAGGCAGAGGGCTATGGAAACGGAGATCGGTGCCACAACCATGTGCCTCAAAAAGTTGGTTCGTACTGGGACAGGAGACTGCCTGGGAAGGCCAGTTCCTAGCCCAGGAAGTACTTTGACTTTTTAACACCATCACTGTGATGTGTTTCATCACAGTACCATCATATCATTTAGTTTACAGCTCAAAGAACACATTTAGGTGTGCAGTATCTCTTTAGCTCTGATTATTTGCTATAAAACAAGATCTTGGCAGCCACAAGGCAGCCATACCTGTCCTGTCCTGTCCTGTCCTGTCCTGTCCACTGCTCCTCCCCTGAACATGGGGCAGCATGATTCCTGTCTCAATGGGTCTCACTTGGTGCAGTTCCCATTTTTGGCCACTAGAGGCAATAATAACTATGCAGCTACGTGGGCCAGTGAGCAATCTCCCATACGATTACACAATTAATTACACCTAAAAAAGGGAATTGAAAACATATAGTTGTGAATGATGGCTTTATGAATATTATTTGTTGAAAAACTGATATATCCGTGGTGTGGCTGTGCCACTGAGATTCAGTGAACAGGAACATTTTTGACGCTTGACCTAACTTCGTTAGAGGAGCCGAAAAATGATTCATGCATGAACACTGTGTAAATATTCCTTTATTCATCTTCAGTAAGGGCATTATCCTGGTGAGGGTCACAGTGGATCCGGAGCTTATCCCTGGAACACTGGGGATGAAGCAGAAATACACCATTGATAGTGTTTTTTTTTTTCCTTAAGAAACCAGCACAGTTTTCCCTTCAGCGGTTTGTGTGATATGAACGCACAGTGTAGCCACTATTAAAGCTCATTCAATCACTGAAGTTTAATAATGAGATCATTTAAATAATAAAGTTTCGAAGCCATCAGGATTTTAATGCACTTTTAAAGGAATTTGACAGCAGTAATATACACACCTGCTGTGTGTGTAATGGTTTCCTCTGTGTCTGATTTAGAGGCTGAAGATTGATGGTGGCAAAGTCCAGAGGATCTGGAGAGGCCTCAGAGAGTGCACTCAGTTTAACAGTGTGTGTGTGTGTGTGTGTGTGTGTGTGTGTGTGTGTGTGTGTGTGTGTGTGTGCGCATTATAGTAAACAGGAATATCTAAGAGAGAAGAAATCATGTGTCTATGTTTAAGATGACTGTGTGTGTGTGTGTGTGTGTGTGTGTGTGTGTGTGTGTGCGCGCGCACGCGTGTGTGTTAAGAAACCAGACTCACTTACTCACTTTTACCCGTAAACACAGAACTGGGAACCTCCATGTGTTTATATCAGCCATTCTTCCCAGAGCAGTCAGCAGCACCTCCATCACTTAAAACCTACCACACACACACACACACACACACACACACACGATCTCATGCAGTCAATCTCAAACATCTACAAAGTCCATCACAGACAGCTGATGTTGATGAAAGTTCCTTACACACACACACACACACACACACACACACACACACACACACACACACACACACAACAGCAAGTTTGAGCAATTCAGGATGTAAAGTGGCACTCTGAAGGTGTGGTTCTGCACTGTGTTTTTAGAGAGAGAGAGACTGAGAGAGAGAGAGAAAGAGAGATGTTTATAGAGATGAAGCTGTCTTCACAAACACCTCTCTCTCTCTCTCTCTCTCTCAGATAAATAAGTCGATAGCAGGAGGGAGGATGGCAGGTCCCGTCGCTGTGTAGCCGTGATGATGATGATGATGATGATGATGATGTCAGCCGGACCTCTATCTCAGCACAGTGATGTCACAGCTCTTCCTGTCTCCAGAGTAAAGTCTGTTTGTATATGCTGAAGTGCATTAAAGCTCAGCTTGAGGACTTTGTGTTTTCAGTAAGATGCGCTGTGGAAATCTTTCTGATGTCCAAATCACTTCATTCACCAAATATACAATTTACATAGGAAGTTAACTTGGTAGGTCAGAAGAAGAAGAAGAAGCCTTTATTTGTCACGTGCACACTCAAACACAGTGAAATTCATCCTCTGCATTTAACCCATCTGAAGCAGTGAACACACACAAGTGAGCAATGAGCACACACACACACACACACACACACACACACACACGCACACTGCAGTGGGCAGCTCAAGGGCACTTCAGCCCAGGGCCGCCCCATTTTAACCTAATCGCATGTCTTTGGACTGTGGGGGAAACCGGAGCACCCAAAGGAAACCACGCAGACACGGGGAGAACATGCAAACTCCGCACAGAAAGGCCCTCGTCGACCACTGGGCTCGAACCTGGAACCTTCTTGCTGTGAGGTGACAGCGCTAACCACTACAGTACACAGACGAAGAGACACAAAAGTGCAGCCATTAAATTCAACAAAGACAAAAAAAGATTTCTTAGCAAGAGACAATCCCTGTGTCCGAACTCACTCACTCACTCACTCACTCACTACTCCCTACTCACTGTATCCTATATAGAAGACTATACAGAAAATGACAAAACACTTTCGGATGCTACTCCGCCACGCCGCTATTTAGATCATTACTGTCGCACAATTAAAACATGCCAGATCAGTCGGCTGGTGGGTTTTCAAAGTAATAAATACATGCATGTGATAAAATGTATGTGATACAATAAATCCATATTATACTGAACGTATTTCCTACATTAATAAATACACAGAACTTTGTTGTACTCTGCTGCGTCTTTCAGTTCTTTTAAATCAAGGCTGAATACTTTCTTTCTTCTTCACCGCTGCCTTTTATTCAATCAAATTTGAGGCTTTTGATTAACTCCTCGCTCTGAACTTTTATTCTTGTATTTTATCTGTCTTGTTCTATTTTAGCTTCTTTTCTATTCTCTTACTCTTTTTAATTGTACTTGAATGTCCGTTTATAATGTGTTTCTTCCTTCGTCCGTTCACCCCAACACACTTTTTTTCTTCCAGCGTGACTGCAATGCATGATGGGATGCATTGCTTGGTTAGTGACCATCGGTTGTGCACTACTTTTCATGGTGCATTGTGGGATACTATGAGTCCACTAGCTATATAGGGCGTAATAAATAATTCTCACTATACATTCAGACAGCACTACAAAATGCTATATACTTGAGATATACTTATAAGTACTTATATAATGAGCTACTTCCAGTAAAATTGTGAACTCTGATTGGTTCCTTGGCAGGCAGAATTTTCCCGTAATGCATGTAGACGATTATGGACTTTCTTTCTTTCCAAGGCGCCTTTTCTCAAAGAACTGTTCATTATCTAGCATCATTTTGTTGAAAAATAAACCAATATAGATTATATTTTTATCTTTCTCAGAACATTTGTCATGTACGGTAGAGTGGCGGCTACAATTATCGACACCTGAACGATCTTTTGGCCGTTGCAAAAGTAGAAAAGACTTTCAATACGTAAATTATGCATGAATAATTACTCAAACTTCCACTGGAAAAAAACGAGTTGATTCCCGATTACTTAGCGTATCAGATCACATGACACCGTTCCACAATTATTGACATCCAGATGATTATTTATTTAAAAAAAAATCAGTTTGTGGTATTAAGTTAATAAAACATAGTTTTTATTTAAAATGTCTTTTATATAGACTTATAACTCATCTCATCTCATTATCTGTAGCTGCTTTATCCTGTTCTACAGGGTCGCAGGCAAGCTGGATCCTATCCCAGCTGACTACGGGCGAAAGGCGGGGTACACCCTGGACAAGTCGCCAGGTCATCACAGGGCTGACACATAGACACAGACAACCATTCACACTCACATTCACACCTACGCTCAATTTAGAGTCACCAGTTAACCTAACCTGCATGTCTTTGGACTGTGGGGGAAACCGGAGCACCCGGAGGAAACCCACGCGGACACGGGGAGAACATGCAAACTCCACACAGAAAGGCCCTCGCCGGCCACGGGGCTCGAACCCGGACCTTCTTGCTGTGAGGCGACAGCGCTAACCACTACACCACCGTGCCGCCCCACATAGACTTATATTTAGTACAAAATATAGATGTCGGTGTTTACATAAATGAGGAAGTAATTCGAATGTTAGTAAACGAACTGATAATGTTTAACCTGCGTCAGAAAATCTTTCTGTTCCACTTTCTAAGTATTTTCGTAGATCACATTTTGTTAATCATTCGTTGTTTGTATTAATTTCTAGTTTTGTAGTTTACCATAAAATGTGGGCGGCACGGTAGTGTAGTGGTTAGAGCTGTCGCCTCACAGCAAGAAGGTCCTGGGTTCGAGCCCCGGGGCCGGCGAGGGCCTTTCTGTGTGGAGTTTGCATGTTCTCCCCGTGTCCGCGTGGGTTTCCTCCGGGTGCTCCGGTTTCCCCCACAGTCCAAAGACATGCAGGTTAGGTTAACTGGTGACTCTAAATTGAGCGTAGGTGTGAGTGTGAATGGTTGTCTGTGTCTATGTGTCAGCCCTGTGATGACCTGGCGACTTGTCCAGGGTGTACCCCGCCTTTCGCCCGTAGTCAGCTGGGATAGGATCCAGCTTGCCTGCGACCCTGTAGAAGGATAAAGCGGCTTGAGATAATGAGATGAGATGAGACCATAAAATGTCAACAGGTGATTGATATTGTTACCTCATATTAAAAAGTTAACAAAAGCTTGCTTTTTTCACTTACGTAACATTAGTAAGCTTAGATCTATGGTGTCCCACACTGATCTAGAAATGCTCATCCATGCTTTTATTTCTTCCTGCATTGATTACTGCAACTCTCTTTTTCTTGCCCTCAACAAATCTGTCATTTCTCATGTGCAATCTATCCAAAATGCTGCCGCCAGGCTACTCACTAGGTCCAACAGATTTTCTCACATCACCCCTATCCTCCGCTCCCTACATTGGCTCCCAGTCCAGTACCGTTTTCAGTTCAAAATCCTCACCATTATCTACAGATCACTTCATGGTCAGGCCCCTGCCTATCTTGTTGAGTTATTGCACCCCCTATCCTCTGCTCGCTCTCTTAGATCCAATAATCAAAACTTACTGTCCGTCCCACGTACCCGCCTTAGGACTTGGGGTGATCGTGCTTTTGTAGTGGTTGGCCCCAGGTTGTGGAATGACTTACCTGCTGAACTCAAGTTTGCTCCTTCTTTAAATGCTTTTAAGAGCCAATTAAAAACACACTTTTTTAGACAGGCTTTCGGCTAGGTTGTTTTTATCTGTTATTTGCTTTTCTTATTGTACAACTGGGCCCACTTTGTTTTTGAATTAGTTTTAATTTATACCTTTTTTATTAGGTTTGTTTTGCTTGTTATTGTTTACTGTTTATTTATATTATTTTTATTTCTTCCTTTCTTATTGTTTTTGGCTTTGATACATTGTAAAGCGCTTTGTGACTGTTTGTCTGTGAAAAGCGCCATACAAATAAATTTTACTTTTACTTACTTAACCACATGAAAATCCAGGTCAAAGGTCGCATGTCATTCCTCGAACCAAAATATAAAATGTTTACTGATATTGTAATATGTGGTAGAGATTTACAACAAACTGTAAAAAAAAAAAAGAATTCTGAATGGAATAGAAAAATCTGAATATTTCAAGCATGTAATTGTTTAATGCTACGAATTTAATTCTGGTCTAATTCTATTTCTTGCAATCGGATTCCAAATACTCTATAAACATTCCATTCTGTTATGAATCAGAAAAAAAATTATTATAAATCGCAGAACTTTTATTCTTTTTAAAGTACTTCATCTACTTCAACAATGTTACACAAAGATCGATCCATAACAGTTGTAAATGTCCCTTAATCCCACAGGGTGTCGATAATGGTGGACACCGGTGAAAGTGATCACTATTATCGACACCTCACGTGATTCTCAAACGCGCGTTTAGATACAAAATGGCGACTGTCAAATGAAAGAGAAAGAAACAAAGTAGGTTTCAACGAGGAGATCATGAAATATCAGTGAATTTAATCAGTAAAAACATGTCCGTGATCTTTCCACCATGCTTACCTGCGATGATAACGTCCGGGTTTTCATCAAATTGCTGATCGTGCTAAAAAAATTCCATCTCAGGTAACGAGCTGTGTTACAGGGTGAGGGCGGTCTTCCAGTTGATTAATTAGAAGAAGAAGAAACCTTTATTTGTCACATGCACACTTCAAGCACAGTGAAATTCATCCTCTGCATTTAACCCATCTGAAGCAGTGAACACACACACACACGCTCAGAGCAGTGGGCAGACACACCAGAGCGCCCGGGGAGCAGTCAGGGGTTCGGTACCTCGCTCAAAGGCACTTCAGCCCAAGGCCGCCCCACATTAACCTACTGCATGTCTTTGGACTGTGGGGGAAACCGGAGCACTCGGAGGAAACCCATGCAGACACGGGGAGAACATGCAAACTCTGCACAGAAAGGCCCTCGCCGGCCGCTGGGTTCAAACCTGGAACCTTCTTGCTCTGAGGCGACCGTACTAACCACTACACTTCCATGCCACCATTAATTAACCAATAATAACTGTTGTAACTGAAACTCAGCCTTGTAAAATTGTTTTTTATTGGTAAATCTGAAAAGGTGTCGATAATTATGGACTGTCGATAATTGTAGCCATTACTCAAGTGGAGAAATAAATTCAGTTTTGAAACCACTCGCCATTTATTCTGCATGCGTGACTCAACTACGTTACAAATATGACATGGCTGAAAGCAGCGTCACGTCTCATTATAATGACCGTGTATTTTAATCTTAGAAATAAAAGAAGCCACAGAATAAACTCCTCATTAACCTCACTTGCTCGATCTTTATGGGAAAATATCAGACTGAGGGTCTTTTTGTGTAGAGCCGAGCCGCTCGGTCCGTACTGCCAAGACCTCGGTGTGATATTTTCCCGTAAAGACCTCACACTCAGTTAATAAGTCGTTAATATCATTCAAATTGTTTTTTATGCTATTTTTATTGGCTGAGCGAGCTGCAAATGTCTGTCTACGAATAATTTGCTGCTCATGCGCAGTTACTTTGCACTTTTGTCAACATGGATCGCTTCCTTAAATTGACAGACGATGAGTTGGCTTCTTTATTTGAAAGTTAAAAACAGTGAAAACAGGAAAAAAAAACAACTAAATTTGCTATTCATGTCTTTATAATCAGTATTTTAAAAAATTTTTGAAGGATAAGGATAAAACAAATTATTGAACTTGGTTTTCACAAAATATCGTGCTTTCAGCATCGGCAAATAATTGCTTGCTCACCACTAACAAATCACCATATTTTGTTCAACCTCATCCAATAATCGCTTCTTGTGTGTGTGTGTGTGTGTGTGTGTGAGAGAGAGACATAGAGAGAGAGAGAGAGAGAGAGAGAGAGAGCACAAATAAAGATGAGATCCACCATGAGATAAAGATGTTGGATGAGGTTTTGACCTCAAGCACATGCGTCACTGTCGGAAATGAACTGGCCTGTGTGTGTGTGAGTAAGTGTTAGGAAATTAAGTGGTAGTGAACACTCACCAGACTGATGCATCTCATGTTTGTAGAGAAAATAATTCTTTGTGATTGAGGAGTCTTTGGAGAATTAGTCCTCTAGGTCTTACAGATACTTCTAATGTTATGAACAATTGTTTGTGCATGTAGGGAGTTCTGTAGACCTATATGAATTAGATCTGAGAGAGAGAGAGAGAGAGAGAGAGAGAAAGGGGGGGGGAGTTTTTCTTTCTACCCAAACTTGTCTGGACATGAGAGTTGAGTTGAACATGAGAAATTTCTTACATTTTTATACAACTATTTTTGGTCACTATCCCAGTATATGACCTTTTTCAGCCTTGCACACTCTGTGTGTGTGTGTGTGTGTGTGTGTGTGTGTGTGTGTGTGTGTGTGTGTGCTGCTGCTCTGAGGGAGTCAGCCAGAGGTTTAGACACTGGGGGAAAAAGATTCCCAGGAAAAGATCCTTCATCATCATCACCGCAGCAGGACTCATTAGTAACCATAATGAACGAACAAGCCATAAACTTAAAAAGGTAATGTTCTCGGTTCGACTTCTCAACAAAAACACATCACTGCTTCTCAAACCTGAGAGCGTTAATCAGCTCACGACAAATTGCAATCGAAACATGTCAAACAAACAACTGACCCAAGTGTGGAAAAATCTCTGGAGTTTCCTGTTAAAAAGTGAGGGTCAGTTTCTCTCTCTCTCTCTCTCTCTCTCTCTCTCTCTCTCTCTCTCTAAAGCACATTATATTCCCACTCGGTCATTAAAAACCAAGTCGCACAATAAGATTACCTCTGTTCCTTTATTCTCTGTACAACAATAAATTGTTTAGGCTCAAGAAACTACAAAACTGCTCAAAGAACATCACTATAAATTTCCCCTTATTATATATATAAATGTTCATGATTTTCAAACGCCCCGATAACCTTCTGACATCCCTTATACTCACTAGCTAACTGACTAACTGCTAGTAAACTAGCGTGCACTTGTTACGCCAATGATTTCACTACCAGGGTCTTGATTATAATCGTATTCTCAGAGAACATCAGCCAAACATGTCAACAACAACAATGCTAAATATTATCTCATCCGGCCGACAGGTGATGAGTTTAAGTCCATCATGTGTTGTGTTGTCCGTCATTCATCCGGCGTCATCCACATTTCACAAAAATCGCTTCTTCTGTCTCAGTTCTTCACTGATTACCTCCACCAAGGAGGTTATGGTTTTTTTTGGTAGCGTTTGTTTGTTTGTTTGTTTGTTTGTTAGCAACATTACGGAAAAAGTAATGAACGGATTGCTCTGAAATTTTTTCCAGAGGTGTGACTGGGCACAAGTAACAATCCATTAAATTTTGGCGGTGATCCGGATCACCTTCTGGATCCCGGATTTTTTTTAAAGGATTATTTTTTTCCCCCGGCGGCACGGTGGTGTAGTGGTTAGCGCTGTCGCCTCACAGCAAGAAGGTCCTGGGTTCGAGCCCCGGGGCCGGCGAGGGCCTTTCTGTGCGGAGTTTGCATGTTCTCCCCGTGTCCACGTGAGTTTCCTCCGGGTGCTCCGGTTTCCCCCACAGTCCAAAGACATGCAGGTTAGGTTAACTGGTGACTCTAAATTGAGCGTAGGTGTGAATGTGAGTGTGAATGGTTGTCTGTGTCTATGTGTCAGCCCTGTGATGACCTGGCGACTTGTCCAGGGTGTACCCCGCCTTTCACCCGTAGTCAGCTGGGATAGGCTCCAGCTTGCCTGCGACCCTGTAGAAGGATAAAGCAGCTAGAGATAATGAGATGAGATGAGATTTTTTTCCCCATTTAAATGAATGGGCGCTCGACGCAAAAAACAGATTTTTCCTTCTGTAGGCCAAACCATAAGGTGTAAAGTCATGAAACTTGGTACACTGATAGAGGAGTGGACCCTGATTGATTTCCTCAAGTTTCATGTTGGCACATCTCACGCTCTAGCGCCACCAACTGATCACAATCTTATATGCGTTTATGCACGTAACTTTTGATCCGTATGTCCAATTTTCATAAGTCTGGTGCCGTTGGAATCCTTGGAGCTAGACGATTCCAACGCACCCTATGACGTCATTCTCCGCCTCATTAGATTTTCCGCCATTTTGAATTTTGTCCAAAGTGAAGGTAGAGTGACCCTGGCTGCATGTTTTGTCCAATCATCACAAAACTTGGCACACATGATCTCCAGTCCATGCCTAATGAATGATATTCGTTTCGCTCTCATACATTGAAGCGTTCACCCGTGGCAGCCAATCAAAATCGATGGTGAAGCCACCAAACAGGAAGTGAGCTCATATCATGGAAACGCTTTGACGTATCAAGACCATATTTAGTGCCGTGACTTTGGACACCATCCAAACTACCCTCATCAAATATGGTGTCATTTAGCCACTAGGGGGCGTCACAATTAGCAAAAATGTATTTTGGCTCATATCTCAGAAACGCTTTGATGTATCAAGACCATATTTGTTGAGATGACTTTCGGCACCAGTTCATGTATCCTCATCAAATTTGGTGTCATTTGGCCACTAGGGGGCGCCACAATGAGCAAAAACGTGTTTTGGGTCATATCTCTTTACAGATTAAGAATTACATCTAAATTTTCATGTTAGTGATGCTCTGGGATGTCCCTGTAAAGAACCTTGCCAGCCTGTCATCTCCATATGAGAATCTGCCTTGTGTCTTGGCCAAACTTTCGTGTGTTGACACAAAACTTGTCATGTGGGTGTGCGGTCGCCTCTCTTGCCGGGTCGCCATGGCGGCACACCTGAGCAAGCACACTTTCACATTTTCTCCGGAAATGCATTCTAGTTATTATTATTACCTCCGCCAAGGAGGTTATGTTTTCGGTAGCGTTGGTTTGTTTGTTTGTTTGTTGGTTGGTTTGTCTGTTAGCAACATTACAGAAAAAGTAATGAACGGATTGCTCTGAAATTTTTTCCAGAGGTGTGACTGGGCACAAGTAACAATCTATTAAATTTTGGTGGTGATCCGGATCACCTTCTGGATCCCGGATTTTTTTAAAGGATTCTTGGCGGAGGTCTGCGCTCTCCGAGTGCTTTTCTAGTTTTTATTCTTTTTGGCAGGAAGGTCGGTCTGCCTGGGGTGCATATATGCAGCTTCTTGTCACAGTCCGGTCCAGTCCATCCATGCCTTAGATTGTGGGACTTCCATGCCGACTCCAGGCCGGATCCAGGACAAGAATTCAGTCCTGCCTTGCTGAAGGCCATTTCCTGAAGCTGCACTCCCACACCTGCTCCCACTCCTCTCCCATCAGCCAGGGCTTTTTAAGAACTGTTTGGAGCTGCTCCATTTGCCAGACTTGTAAATCTCTTGTAGATTTTCCTTGCCTTGCTACAACTCATTGGTATTGGGGCTTCTTGAGTCCCCCTGCCTGAATTTTTCCTTGTTTTTTGTCAAGTTTTTCTGTCCTGTTTTTGCTGCCTGTTCTTCTGAATTGTGTCCTCTGCTACCTCTGCCTGGGTTTCCCTTGTGCCTGTGTTCATCAGTTTTTGTGAAGATTTTTCTGTCCTGTTTTTTGTCCCTGATCATGTCTACCTGCTCCTCCGTGTTTTTGACCTCCTGGCCTGTGTTTTTTTTTTTGACTACCGATCTTTGCCTGAGCCCTACTGTACCTTTTGCCTTTCTGCCATCTACTTCATTTAAAGAAGTTTTCTCGTTACACTGCCTGTTTTC
The DNA here is from genome assembly GCF_027579695.1 of Neoarius graeffei. Classification (NCBI taxonomy): domain Eukaryota; kingdom Metazoa; phylum Chordata; class Actinopteri; order Siluriformes; family Ariidae; genus Neoarius; species Neoarius graeffei. The sequence continues at coordinate 75,772,931 of NC_083581.1, read as the reverse complement.
TGAGCCTGCTCTTGGATCCTCACTTCACCTCAGCTCGCCATTCCTGACAGCTTCTATGCAATTTTGCATAAATGCAGTTAATAATGAAGATTAACTGCATTTCATTCTTCTTCGTTCCGCATTGGAGCGAAGAGGAATGAAGGTGAGCAGTAGCAAAACAGAATACATGTGCATCAGTGAGATTGGGGATGAGCGTGTAGTGAAGATGCAAGGAGTAGACATAAAGAAAGTTGGTGAATTCAAGTACCTGGGGTCAACTGTGCAGGAAAATGAGGGCTGCGATAGTGAGGTGAGAAAGAGAGTGCAGGCAGGGTGGAGCAGTTGAAGAAGGATTTCGGGAGTCATTGTGATCAGAAAGTCCCAGCAAAAGTGAAAGGTAAGATGTATAAGACAGTAGTAAGACCAGCTGTGATGTATGGATTGGAGACCGTACCCTTAACGAAGAGACAGGAGGCAAAGTTGGAGGTGGCGGAGTTGAGGATGTTAAGGTTTGCGATGGGAGTGACGAGGTTGGACAGGATAAGGAACGAGCACATCAGAGGCACAGCACATGTGGAGAGCTTGGGAATGAAGCTAAGAGAGATGAGACTGAGATGGTATGGGCACATCCGAAGAGATGCAGAGCATGTTGGAAGGAGAATGTTGAGGATGGAGCTGCCAGGCAAACGAAAACGAGGAAGGTCAAAGAGGAGATACATGGATGTGGTGAGAGAGGACATGAAAGTGACAGGTATGGTAGAGAAAGATGCGGAAGACAGGGAGCAATGGAGATGAAAGATCTGCTGTGGTGACCCCTAATCGGGAGCAGCCAAAAGAAGAAGAAGAAGCAATTAATAATGAAGATATGGAGTATTTAATCAATCCCTAACGAGCAGTTTCCACACAAATTGCTTCTTCTCCCTCAATTCTTCACCAATTTTGATTCTTTCTGGTTTGAAGGTAGGGGTACCTAGAGTGCAAATAACTTCTACCCAGATTTGCTTAATTACAATTATTAATGAAGTTATGGACTAATTAATCCTTAATGAGTGAGCAGTTCAACAAATCATTACTTCTCGGTCAATTCCTCGCTGTTTTGGATTCTTTCTGGGAAATAGGTTGGTATTCCTAGGGTGGATAATAACTTCTATATATAACTGGTATATAGCTCACAACATTTATTACGCAAGGTGGCCCACTTTAGATTGTTCCTTCTGGACTAGAAGGGGCCGGAGTGAGCTACGCCCTCATGAACAGTCTTATCCATACAGGACACGTTTTTTATGAAATAAAAACGTGTTCTATTCCCTTCTAGCGGGTTTCATTCATTTGATTTGATAGCATGCAATATTGTTAGCATATCGCTTATCCTACATGTATTACGTCACTCTACCCAATGGAGAATGAGCGTTGAATATGGTTTATGATATTGCATGGTTGTCAAGACAACATCACGTTACACATCGGAGATGTAAAACTTCCACACTAGTGAGCGACTGTGACAATTTGTAAACAAACATGGCTGCCATGTTTGCTTTGTTAAATATGGAAGATTTTGAGAGAATTTTGAAAGAGAAAGACATGTTGAACACCTGACAGGAATGAATACTATTGGCTGGCTTTTTTTCATGGTATATGAGATATATTCTACTCAGCTACTCGTCTTCAACTCATTCTGTATCATGCTAGCTGAATGGAATATATCTGATAGACCACTCAACCCCAGCCAATATTATTTATTTATTTATTTTGCTCATCTCTATATTAGGATGACCATATTTGGGTTTTTAAAAAAGAGGACGTTTGTGGTAGAATGCAGGACTTTGGCAGCAGGCGCAGACTACCTGTAGTGGATGGAATGTTGGAGGGATTCACATAATTGGTGGCACCATGGCAGTGTGCATGGGGTTGGGATGGGGTTTAAATAGTTCACAAATATATCCACAATCATGCAACTGTGATATTTAATACAGTGCTGTGCAAAAGTCTTCGGCACATGTAAAGAAATGCTGTCGACCAAAAATGGCTTAAAAATAATGAAATGAAATGTTCAACATAAAAAAAAATAATATAAACAGTAATCAGTAAGCCATAATGAAATAAAGTCAATATTTGGTGTGAGACGACCCTTTGCTTTAAAAAAAAAAGTCACCTCAGGCCCAGTGAGTGCAGTTTTATGTGGAAATGAGCTGTAGGTTTTCCTGAGCATCTTCCAGAACCAGCCACAGTTCTTCTGGACACTTTGACTGTCACACTCACTTCATTTTATACCAAAACTTTTGCAGTAGCCTTCATTATATTTTCTTTTTTAATCTGAAAAGTGCTCTCTTATGGAATACACTGCTCAGACATATTACAAACATTTTTTCCCTGTAACATTTAATTTTGTGCTGGAAAAAAACCCCCGACCATTTGGACTCAAATGTTTTTGTGTTGTTGACTCGATAATGTAGAAGTCATAAAACAGAAACCTATAACAAAGTTTGTATGAAAAAAATATATATAAGAGGCCTGAAGACCTCTGTATGCTCTTGCGACAAGGCTTCCGCAGATAGCTTTTCGCAGACAGTTGTAATTTATCGTTGAGCGGGGAGTAATAGGCGTGTGCGATGTTATTCACCGCTACAACGCAAGGGGGCGCGAAGTCGCGAAATCGCTAGGAGTAGTTGGTGGGTGTGGTTAGTGGAGGAGTGTTTATCCTCCGGTTACTTATAATGACTAGAACTGGAGTCGTATAGATGTACGTACTTCCTCACTTCCTCGATCAACCGCTCTTCGTGCTGCTCCATCTTCGCTCGTGTTTTTAAAAATGGCGGTCGTGAAAACAAAACAAACCGGGAAAGTAGGGAAGCGGAAGTGCATGTACAGCGGATGTAGAGTGGACCAATCAGAGCCCTCTTGTCTGCGACGCTGTCTGCGAGGCTTCTGCGGTGGTCACAATTTTTGGGAGGTGCGCGCAGAGCATCTGCGAAGGTGGGGGGGGCTATGCAGACACCATCTGTGACGCCGTCTGCGAGGACTGGGTTGTCAGCATAAATTGGCCTTAAGACTTTTGCACAGTACTGTACATTAACAGTCTTTAACAAGACAACAATGGCAAGATAAATGTCTTCATGGCCAAATAATCTTAATCCTTTCCATTTGGCTTTTGTCCCAAAACCCAACAATAAAAACAAAACAAGAAAAAAACAAAAAAACACCATTTACATGACATGCTTTCTTTATATAGCCAAAGATTAAAATAAAATTAAAAATTCAGGCACAAAACTCTGCTATTTCTCCAGACAGTTTTCAGTCCTCCTGATGTGTTTTGGTATAATTTCCAGAAGATCAAACCTTTCCCAACAGTCCTTGATGACTAATCATGTAGGTTTGAAAGTCTTTGCATGACGTACTTTAAAGCTAGACAGCCTTTCGATTTCATAAAACCGGTGAAATTTAGTTCCCTCTGAAATGTGGTCATTGTGATATACAACCCCGATTCCAAAAAAGTTGGGACAAAGTACAAATTGTAAATAAAAATGGAATACAATAATTTACAAATATCAAAAACTGATATTGTATTCACAATAGAACATAGACAACATATCAAATGTCGAAAGTGAGACATTTTGAAATTTCATGCCAAATATTGGCTCATTTGACAGCAACACATCTCAAAAAAGTTGGGACAGGGGCAATAAGAGACTAGAAAAGTTAAAGGTACAAAAAAGGAACAGCTGGAGGACCAAATTGCAACTCATTAGGTCAGTTGGCAATAGGTCATTAACATGACTGGGTATAAAAAGAGCATCTTGGAGTGGCAGCGGCTCTCAGAAGTAAAGATGGGAAGAGGATCACCAATCCCCCTAATTCTGCGCCGACAAATAGTGGAGCAATATCAGAAAGGAGTTTGACAGTGTAAAATTGCAAAGAGTTTGAACATATCATCATCTACAGTGCATAATATCATCAAAAGATTCAGAGAATCTGGAAGAATCTCTGTGCGTAAGGGTCAAGGCCGGAAAACCATACTGGGTGCCCGTGATCTTCGGGCCCTTAGACGGCACTGCATCACATACAGGCATGCTTCTGTATTGGAAACCACAAAATGGGCTCAGGAATATTTCCAGAGAACATTATCTGTGAACACAATTCACCGTGCCATCCGCCGTTGCCAGCTAAAACTCTATAGTTCAAAGAAGAAGCCGTATCTAAACATGATCCAGAAGCACAGACGTCTTCTCTGGGCCAAGGCTCATTTAAAATGGACTGTGGCAAAGTGGAAAACTGTTCTGTGGTCAGACGAATCAAAATTTGAAGTTCTTTATGGAAATCAGGGACGCCGTGTCATTCGGACTAAAGAGGAGAAGGACGACCTGAGTTGTTATCAGCGCTCAGTTCAGAAGCCTGCATCTCTGATGGTATGGGGTTGCATTAGTGCGTGTGGCATGGGCAGCTTACACATCTGGAAAGACACCATCAATGCTGAAAGGTATATCCAGGTTCTAGAGCAACATATGCTCCCATCCAGACGACGTCTCTTTCAGGGAAGGCCTTGCATTTTCCAACATGACAATGCCAAACCACATACTGCATCAATTACAGCATCATGGCTGCGTAGAAGAAGGGTCCGGGTACTGAACTGGCCAGCCTGCAGTCCAGATCTTTCACCCATAGAAAACATTTGGCGCATCATAAAACGGAAGATACGACAAAAAAGACCTAAGACAGTTGAGCAACTAGAATCCTACATTAGACAAGAATGGGTTAACATTCCTATCCCTAAACTTGAGCAACTTGTCTCCTCAGTCCCCAGACGTTTACAGACTGTTGTAAAGAGAAAAGGGGATGTCTCACAGTGGGAAACATGGCCTTGTCCCAACTTTTTTGAGATGTGTTGTTGTCATGAAATTTAAAATCACCTAATTTTTCTCTTTAAATGATACATTTTCTCAGTCTAAACAACCTGTTTAGCCTCCTGCCCTCTGGAAAGAGGTACAGGAGCCTACGGTCCAGAACCACCAGACTCACCAACAGCTTCATCCACCAGGCCGTCAGGATGTTGAACTCCCTCCCCTCTCTCCCATCACTGACCGCTCCACCCACCAGACAGCCAAGAAGTTAGGATCTTGCCCCCCCCGCATGGGAAAGACTCTGACTCAGGAACACCCCGCCCCCATACACACCTACACACACACACAACACACACACACACACACACACGAAAAGACTCTGACTTAGGAAGGCCCCCCCACACACACACATGCATGGAAAGACTCGAACTCAGGAAAGACTCTGACTATGGAACTGCACTATGTGACTTTTGCACCTTTACCTGCACTACCTCACTTTATTTTACACACCATACACTGTTTCTTGTTGCTGCTGCCCTCCACGGAAAAGACTTCTCTATGGAACTACACATGTGACTTTGCACCTTACCTGAACTATCTCATAAGAACTGCCTTGGGCCCTGCAATATAACAACTTACCATATGCTGCTTCTGAATGCTGCTACACATTATTAACACATTATTATTTAACACATTATTCTGCATAATGCTGCTACTGTGATAACCTCAACTGGACTGCCCTGGACTGCCCTGGACTGTGCTGTACTGTACTGTGTGTCTTGTATACTAGTCTTGTTCTTGTTCTTATCTTCCTGTCTTTAGCCTAGATTATTTTTCTAAATGTTAAATGTTTCATTTTTTTTAATCATTACTTTATTATTACTTATTGCTTGTTACATTGTTATTGGTCCTGTCTTGCGCTTTAATGTTTGTCTTGTTAATGTCAGTCCTATGTTTGTCTATGTCTTTACATGGGATAGAGAGAAACGTAATTTCAATTTCCTTGTATGACCTGTGCATATGAAGAAACTGACAATAAAGCTGACTTGAACTTGAACTATGTTCTATTCTGAATAAAATATGGAATTTTGAAACTTCCACCTCATTGCATTCCGTTTTTGTTTACAATTTGTACTTTGTCCCAACTTTTTTGGAATCGGGGTTGTATGGTTATTTCTGTAATACCTCACAAAATATCAGTCCATTCTGTGGCTGGGAAGTTATTTAATTTGAAGGGATTAAAGCAAATAATGTGCATGAAATTGCTTGCTTCATGCAGTCAAGCAGACAGAGGAAGTCCGTGTGTGTGCACATCTACAGGTTTCCCTTTGAGCGTGCACTGACAGTTCCATCATTCTGTCACTAAACGAACAGCTGATCACACCGAGGTGCTCGCTGAGCGCCGATATTTATTAGTTTGGTCCTGCGTTTCCTTTCCTTCATATATAACATAACGTCTTTTCTTCTCGCTTTCCGTTACTGTAGTCGGTCTTTCACGTTTCATTCGCACACTCACGTCCTCCATTTTTCTCTCCTGTTTCAAATTTGTATCCCACAATGCCTTGCGCGAACGGGGAAAGCCCACCACGTGATACATGACATAGTATCTTGAATTGGGTCATGGTGAAGCAGGAAAAAATAGCGGAGAATTTAGAGCCACGTGGCCGAAAATTCATTAATTGTTCTGTTTAAAAACAACAACAACAAAAAACCCAACCTAATAAAATTGGAAGTCTGTGATTCGAATTCGGTAGCTTTCAGTCCACTAAACAAAAATAATTGGGTGTTGGGAAAATTATTTTTACGACCTACACTTGAAAACTCTGAAAGCCAGTCTACCTTTAAAGTTGTATTGAGTACAGAGAAGCCTCATCAGTGACTCAACAGACAAGTGATTCCTTTCCTTCGTCCACTGGCTTTGCATCAGTGAAACATCTCGCTCTACATTTGCATTGTGAGCAGTGGTCGAGTTGTAAAATCAAACCGGGGGGATGGTGAAATTTTTAGTTGCGTGTCGACCCATCGGTCGGTCCGTCGGTGGGAAACTGGTTTGCTTTTAGGAGGGTTTGCACACAACGTAGGTCTGTGGACCTTGTTCATTTACCAGGCATACAGTATTTTGTGCTGATAGTGTGTAGTACACACTGGTACCCTTTTTATTATTGTAAAAAACATTAATACACTGGTATTTTACTGTAAAACATGCACAGTGTGGATGTCATGTGTCATATTTAGTCAGTCTCCTGGCTGACATACCGACCACATTCTCCATATTAGGGTGAAATGCAGATGACAAATTTGAAGTGTAACTTCATAGTCATGGTAGGCTCCCTTTAAATTGTTTGGTAAATAATTTATTAAAACCTCAGCAGGCAATGTAAATGAACAACTGAATCTTTTCATATCAAGTCAATAGAATTTTTATTCAAAGCTGAACATTGAGAACATTGAGTTAAATACAGAGGTAGGTAGGGAACCAATAAGCTAAAACAAGCAACAGTAAATTGTAAATCTCCAGCTCTTCAGCTGTTGGTTCTCCTGCTTGCTCCTGCTCCTGTATTATCTCACACTCCGGGTCCTCCAGCTCCTGTCGCACCGTGTTGCAGTTGCTGCTGACTGTCATCTGGAATAAAGAGCAGTGGATAAGATAATTTAATTAAATATAATTATAATGTTATTTCTGATTTATTTATTATCTGAACAAGGATTTGAGCTTTGAAAAATGACCAGATTCTTTCTGTAACGTTGATTCCCGCTGTTATCTAGGTCACGTGACACCTTAACTTTGATGGTTACCAAGGAGCTGCCTTGGATACTTTGATACTTTGCTTCGATACATACGGTACCAGCACTTTGATACATACTGGATACAAGCTAGCAAAATGAGTTAAAAGCTGGCATCTTTGGAAAGTTTCTTTGGAAAGGAGAAAAGGCCCATTGAGGAGACAGAAGAAGAGCCTATGATGAAGAAAAAGAAAGCTGCATTTTAGCAGACACTTTGTCGAGTCCTACACCAATCCTGCTCTGCCTTTCATGTTGTGACCGGCTCTCTAATGAGGCAATGAAGCCTTCAAAACTGCTAGTGTCGTTTATTTTAGCCTTCCTGTCTTGAATAACACTTTTTGTTGCCTGAAGAATAACAAACGAACGTCCAGGCTGATTAAATTAATGGCCTTATACAAGAAATCAAAGCTAACATGAACCTGAGTAAGCTATCGATAGCTGGCTAGACTCCAAACTAACATTCATTATGATAGCTGTGTTGTTATCCGCCGCCCACAAATTAGGCTACATATCGGTAACTTTACAGCATGATAGTGGGCTCACAGAAAGTGGGACTGATATTCGTAACTCTTGACTTACCTCCTGGAATGTTTTTTCTTGCGATCTTAAATCCGAACTTGCTTAGGTCTTGCTGTCCACTCCGCTTGGCCATGATGCTGCAATCCGCTGCTGTCACTGACGCCGAATGAAATAAAAAATAACAGAACCCCAACTGAATGTCACCTCCTCAAACGCCTCGCTTGCGCGCGCCCTCTCTCGCGGTAGCTTACTGTATGCTCAGTTTCAGCAAAGCTACGTGGAATGGCATTTCTAATTCCAATGTTAAATAGAAGTAATGTCCACATTTATTGATAAAATTGCTCAAGGGAAGGGAGGGGGGATGCCCGTTTTAGAGGGGGGACGATTTTGACCATTTTTTATTCCAGGGGCATCCCCCCATCCCCCCTCAACTCGAGTACAGATTGTGAGACGGACTAGCAAAGAAAATCTGTGCAATTTTCAGTAGGTCTGAATGAAACTCAATGCTTTTGGTCCACTTCTCATGTGCTTGCAGATCACAGAAATCTCCATCACTGTTACTCTTCTCTGAATTTCTTCAGATTGGTGACCTGAAGATGATCAAAAGTTGGTCATCACCAATTGTCATCCCTTTTTCTCCCAGGTGCTTGATTCAGCCTTCATTCCAGTCAAGTGTCTCACTAAGATCTTCTTCAGCATTCTGCCTGATGGCAAGTCCACTCTGATAGCTTCGGCCATCAAAGTTTCTCAGGAAGAATTACACTAGTGGTTTCCTGTTGCCGTCTACTGGATTATTATCGAGGTTTTCTCCTTTCAACTGTTCACACACATGGACAATTTAGAGTAGCCAGTTAACCCAACCACATGTCTTTGGACTGTGGGGGAAACCAGAACACCTGAAGGGAACCCACACAGACACAGAGAGAACGTGCAAACTCCACACAGAAAGGCCCCCGTTGGCCACGAGCTTCAAACCCGGAACCTTCTTGCTGTGAGGCAACAGTCTACACTACATGCCTCATGCAGATCCATCCACATAAAAGAAGAGAACTCCTCCATGGGTGCCATCCATTTCTCCAGATAATCTAGGCATGAACTGTACAAACCCTGTACTTGAACACTGATGTGGTCATACCTTTTACCAAGTCCATCCTTGTGCTTTTGTGTCAATAGTCCCTTGACTTGAAGGGACATGAAGTTGTTGACCTTATGTTCAAGAACCATGCTGTGGACTTTGTTTGAAATGTGCTTTACTCCCACAATTGAATTGTTCTTCCTTTCCATGTCCTGAAGGTGTGACTGTCAAGTCAAGTTTATTTGTATAGCGCTTTTAACAATAAACATTGTCGCAAAGCAGCTTTACAGGATTTGAACGACTTAAAACACGAGCTAATTTTATCCCTAATCTATCCCCAATGAGCAAGCCTGTGGCGACGGTGGCAAGGAAAAACTCCCTCAGACGAGATGAGGAAGAAACCTCGAGAGGAACCAGACTCAAAAGGGAACCCATCTTCATTTGGGCAACAACAGACAGCATGACTATAACATTAACAGTTTTAACATGAAGTCAGTTTTGTTGATGTTATAAACTCTTCATTGATGGAAACTTGAGTGCAAAACTGTTCATGACAACTGCAGTCCTAAAGTTAGCAAGTCAACTGTAGTCCTCAGCCATAAAAGCATTACTGTAAGGGTCCAGAGCATCCTCCAGGTGTAACTTTCAACTGTCCTCATGGGGCCGTCCTCCACAGGAGCGATGCGATAAGACTCCAACCAGACACAGGGCACCAGGATGGATCAAGCAGGTCCGAGGAGCAGAAGAGGCCAGCATCTCGATCCCAGGACCGACATGTAACTCAGAGGGACAGATGGGGGGGGGGGGGGGGGGGGGGGAGAAAACACAGGTTGTTAGGTATGCCCTAAAAATGACACAAGTAATAAGTCTGTGTGGTAGGCTCGCAGAGACGAGAGTCTTGACATAAGGCATAATACACAACAATGGCATGTTAATATGGTTAAAAAATATCATGACCTGCTCTGGCTGGATGCTTGATTGGGTGATGGGAGCACACTCCTCAGCAATGATGGGATGCAAATGGGACCCTTAGGGCTGGCCAAGACAATTCAGTTACATTTCACCGGGTCTGGGACATGCGACAGAATGTCTGACAGCCGATTCCCTGCAGGCTACGATAGCCAGTCGAGGTCTCCACCCTCTCCACCAAAAGATTTCCTGTTGACTCCATGTAACTCAGAGGGACAGATTTGGGGGGGGAGAGAGAGAGGGAAAGAAAACACAGGTTGTTAGGTATGCCCAATGTCACCTGAATAAGTAGGAACAGTATACATATTGCACTGAGTACAAGCAGGGACTCCGGCAACTAACTATGACAGCATAACTAAAAGGGGAGAGTCAGAAGGTAACACAGGCATGAGGGAGCCCCGGGACATAAAGCAGCAGCCACTACACCGTCAACAAACTCAAGTGAGCAAGCGAGTGGGGACTAACAGCATCCATACATCCCAGTTTACCAAAACACTCTGTCTGAGGACTCTCCAGATCTACACCTTTACCTCATAAACACCATTAACACAAGGCTTGACTAAACAAATATGTTTTCAGCCGAGACTTAAACACTGAGACTGCGTCTGATTCCCGAACACTACTTGGAAGGCTGTTCCATAACTGTGGGGCTTTGTAAGAAAAGGCTCCGCCCCCTGATGTAGCCTTCACTATACGAGGTACCAGCAGATAGCCTGCACCTTTTGATCTAAGTAGGCGTGGCGGGTCATAAAGGACCAGAAGTTCACTCAGGTACTGTGGTGCGAGACCATTCAGTGCTTTAAAGGTCAATAGTAGTATTTTATAATCAATACGAAATTTAATTGGGAGCCAATGCAGTGTGGATAAGACAGGGGTGATGGGGTCATATTTTCTAGTTCTAGTAAGGACTCTTGCTGCTGCATTTTGAACTAACTGGAGCTTGTTTATGCACTTATTGGAACATCCAGACAGTAAGGCGTTACAATAATCCAACCTGGAGGTAACGAAAGCATGAACTAGTTTTTCCGTGTCATGTAGTGACATTAAATTTCTTATCTTAGCAATATTTCTGAGATGAAAGAAAGCTATCCGGGTAATGTGATCAATGTGAGTTTCGAATGAAAGACTGGGGTCAATAATCACTCCGAGGTCTTTTACTGCTGCACGTGAAGAAACAGAAAGGCCATCCAGAGCCACTGTGTAATCAGAAAACTTACTTCTAGCTGTATGTGGTCCTAGTACAAGTACTTCAGTCTTGTCAGAGTTAAGCAGAAGGAAGTTAATAAGCATCCAGTGTCTAATGTCCTTAACACATTCCTCACTTCTATTAAGCTGGTGTCTCTCATCAGGTTTTGCAGAAACATACTGTACAACTGTGTGTCATCAGCATAACAGTGGAAACTAATACAATGTTTACGAATAATATCACCCAGAGGTAACATATATAGAGAAAAAAGCAGTGGACCCAAGACAGAACCTTGTAGAACACCAAACTTTACCTCAGTACGTCTAGAAATATCACCATTTATATCAACATACTGATAACAATCAGTTAAATAAGAGCTGAGCCAGGAGAGGGCCGTTCCCTTAACTCACACAACATTTTCTAGTCTATCCAGAAGAATAGAATGATCAATGGTATCAAATGCTGCACTAAGGTCAAGCAACACAAGCAGCGAGACACAGCCCTGATCAGAAGCCAACAGTAGGTCGTTTACTACTTTAACCAAAGCTGTTTCTGTGCTGTGATTAGGTCTAAATCCTGACTGATACATTTCATGGATGTTACTCCTATGTAAATATGAGCATAACTGCTGTGCCACAGCTTTTTCAAGGATCTTGGAGATAAAGGGGAGGTTTGATATTGGCCAATAATTGGACAGCTGACAGGGATCAAGGTCAGGTTTTTTAATCAGGGGTTTGATAACTGCTAGTTTAAAGGATTTGGGTACATAGCCAATCGTGAGAGAAGAATTTATTATTTTTAGAAGTGGTTCAATTACTTCAGGTATTATCTGTTTGAATAGACGTGTAGGTAAGGGATCTAGTACGCAAGTTGAGGCTTTTGATGCCGAGATTAATGAAAGTAATTCAGTTTCTCTAAGGGAAGTAAAACATTCTAATTGATGATCTGATAGAGTTATATGGTTAACTACAAGGTCACTTTCATTGTCTGACCTTAAATTAGTAGTTTGAATTTTTTGTCGGATATTCTCAATTTTGTCATTAAAAAAATTCATGAAATCATTACTATTATATACTGCAGGTGTGCATGTGTCTATAGTGGACTTATTCCTGGTTAATTTTGCTACAGTATTAAATACGAATCTAGGATTATTTTTGTTATCTTCTATTAGGGAGGAGAGATGTGTTGATCTCACAGCACTAAGAGCTTTTCTATACTTCAGGAAGCTCTCTGGCGGCACGGTGGTGTAGTGGTTAGCGCTGTTGCCTCACAGCAAGAAGGTCCGGGTTCGAGCCCCGTGGCTGGCGAGGGCCTTTCTGTGTGGAGTTTGCATGTTCTCCCCGTGTCCGCGTGGGTTTCCTCCGGGTGCTCCGGTTTCCCCCACAGTCCAAAGACATGCAGGTTAGGTTAACTGGTGACTCTAAATTGACCGTAGGTGTGAATGTGAGTGTGAATGGTTGTCTGTGTCTATGTGTCAGCCCTGTGATGACCTGGCGATTTGTCCAGGGTGTATCCCGCCTTTCGCCCGTAGTCAGCTGGAGTGGGCTCCAGCTTGCCTGCGACCCTGTAGAACAGGATAAAGCGGCTAGAGATAATGAGCTGAGATGAGGAAGCTCTCCTTCCACGCTAATTTGAATGCTACCAATTTTGTTTGACGCCATTTACGTTCCAATTTTCGAGTGGCCTGTTTTAATGTGCGAGTGTCATCATTATACCAGGGTGCTAATTTTTTGTCTCTGACCATTTTCCTTTTTAGAGGAGCTACATTATCTAAAGTATGGCGGAATATTGACTCTAAGCATTCAGTTGCCTGATCAAGTTCTGCAGGGGCTGACAGTGACCCAATCAAAGCTGATAACTCTGGGAGATCATTTATAAAGCTCTGTGCAGTAGTTGACGTGAATGTACGTTTAATACAGTAGCGTGGTGAGGTGCATATATTATTACTCAGACATAGTTTGAACGAGATGAGATAATGATCTGAGATAACTTCAGACTGTGGAAGTATGACTATATTGTCTACGTTTAACCCGAATGTTAGTATTCGATCGAGGGTGTGACCACCATTATGGGTCGGTCCCATGACATTCTGATTAATCCCTACTGAATCTAAAATGGACACAAATGCTGTTTTTAAAGGGTCTTCTGGGTTATCGAAGTGAATATTAAAATCTCCGGCAACTAAAGCTTTGTCTAAGCAATTAACCAGATCTGAGATAAAATCTGCAAATTCAGAAAGAAACTCAGAATATGGCCCTGGGGGCCTGTAAATAATAAGCAATGGAATTAACTGGGTAGACTTATTTTTTGAGGCTACATACATTATATGAGTATGAAGAACTTCAAATGTATTACATTTATAACCAGGTTTTTGTGTTACACCTAGATAATCATTATAAATAACCGCGACGCCTCCTCCTCTGCCAGTTAGACGAGGCTGGTGTATATAACTGTACCCAGGAGGACTCGCTTCATTTAATGCTATATATTCATTTGGCTTAATTCATGTTTCAGTTAAACAAAGTACATTAAACTCCTGATCAGTAATGAGTTCATTAACCATTAGCGCTTTAGATGTAAGAGATCTAATATTTAATAGCCCCACCTTTAGATCAAAGGTGCTAGCAGCGGCTGTACAGTCAGTATGATCTAATTTTATATTGATTCGGTTACTGGAGCAAACTATCTGAAAATTTCTACCTTTTTGTTTAGCCCGGGGAGCAAACACAGTCTCAATGTAGTGGACCCTGAGTGACGACTCTGTGAAGCTAGCAGACAGTCGGTTTAGCCTGTTTGTCTGCTCCCTGGCCTTGAAACACACGAGTGAGTGGATCTCCATCCATTATCCATAACCGCTTATCCTGTGTAGGGTCACGGGCAAGCTGGATTCAATCCCAGCTGACTACGGGTGAAAGGCGGGGTACACCCTGGACAAGTCGCCAGGTCATCACAGGGCTGACACATAGAGACGCACAACCATTCACAACATTCACACCTACGGTCAATTTAGAGTCACCAGTTATCCTAACCTGCATGTCTTTGGACTGTGGGGGAAACCGGAGCACCCGGAGGAAACCCACGCAGACACAGGGAGAACATGCAAACTCCGCACAGAAAGACCCTCGTCAGCCACTGGGCTTGAACCCAGAACCTTCTTTCTGTGAGGTGACAGTGATAACCACTACATCACCCTGCCGCCCATTTTACACAATAAGATTTAATTTTAAAAAGGTATCTTTGCTGAAATTGGCTGCATTTTTACCCTTAAATTATTTAGCAAATAAACAAAAATCTCACATCTGTGCTAATTTCATCAGGACATCAAGGACTTTCTAATGATTTACTTCATTTTTTAATTTTTATTTTATTTTTATATCCAACTTTGTTGGAAGAGATTAAGTTTTCACCTTCGTTTGTTTGTCTGTTCACAACATAACTCAAAAAGTAGTGAATGGATTTTGATGAAATTTGCAGGAAAGGTGAACCATGGGCCGAGGAACAACTGGTTAGATTTTGACGCAAATCGGAATATGTAGCTTGGCAGAGGTATGCACTCTACTGAGTGTCCTTATAGTTAATAATATGTATTTAAACCCAGCGTCTCACCTGAAGTCAGCTGGGATTGGCTTCCCTTGCAACCCTGATAGATATGTGGTATACTAGTGCATCTCAAAATATTGAAATCTCTCATCTCATGCCGCTTTATCCTGTTCTACAGGGTTGCAGGAACCTATCCCAGCTGACTATGGGCAAAAGGCAGGGTACACCCTGGACAAGTCTCCAGGTCATCACAGGGCTGACACATAGACAACCATTCACACCTACGGTCAATTTAGAATCACCAGTTAGCCTAACCTGCATGTCTTTGGGGGAAACCGGGGCACCCGGAGGAAACCCACGCGGACAACATGCAAACTCCACACAGAAAGGCCCTTGCTGGCCACGGGGCTCGAACCCAGATCTTCTTGCTGTGAGGCGACAGCACCAACCACTACACCACCGTGCCACCCCTGAAAAAGTTCCTTTTTTTTTATTTCAAAAATATTTTAAGATAATGGATTTCATGAGCTGTAAGCCATAGTCATCAAAATTAAAACAAAAACAAAAAAGCCTTGAAATATTTCACTTTACATTGTAATGAATATAGAATATATGAAAATGTACCTTTTTGAATTAAATTACAAAAAAAAGAAATTTTTCACAATATTCCAATATTTTGAGATGCACTAGTAAATGATGGATGGATGGATGGATGGATGGAATATGCATTTAATCTATAATTTAGGTAACGAGTTTGGAAATTCAAAGTGACCTTGTAACTCATAACTCAATATTACAGTAACACTGAAAAGAACAATAAACATAGGTTCCCTATGGGTCCATATGGCTACTGCTTATAAATAAAATAGTTTTCTGATCCCATGTCCATACAGTAAATATCGCATATATACATGTTGTCAATTATACTCACCCCATCTCTCGCAAGCATCACCAAGCTGTGAGCAGCATCAGGGCTTGGAGTATTTTGGTTACCAATGTTGTTTACTGTATTTTGTTCAAAATACAGTGCTGTAAACTAGATCTATTTTCAAAATGGTAAGAATGCACTTGTTCATGAATTGTCTTAGAAGCATTATTTAGTACTAATGAGCACATTTTGTTTCACAAGCTTAGTGTAAAGACTCGAAAATAAAAAAAAAAATTAAAAAATTAAAGTGAATGGCAGAAGTTTGATATCGGCTTCTCAGTATATCTGCCAAAAATCTCAAAAAAACTTACAAAACCTTTCATTTGACCTTCCGGAAGGACCAAACAAAAGCTGCAATCATCAAAAGGTAAATTTTCTTAAAATCAACACCACGTACTTGATATTGAATCAGTAGCCTTGGTGAACCACAAGGTGAATTTCGTTTATCTGCCGATTATCTTCCAATACTAAAAGGTTATAATGCGGTTTCTCTTATTTCGTTTCTGGTTCTGAAGTTTATCAAGAAGTAGAACAGGTAATCGAACTTGATCAGGATAAGTGCTGATTGCTTATGAAGTTTCTCTATCGTTACACTCATTCTTACATTCTTACAGCATGATGACATTGTGTCTTCGCCACTCGTTCTTGTGTAGCTTTGATAACGCGAGGTCAATTGTTTGTATTGCGAGATCATGATTCACCGTTCTGGTGATTGTAATGCCTATGTGTCTGTGCATGCACTATTGTTACACTCATTCTTACATTTTTACAACATGATGACATCATGGCTATTGCCTCGCTTCACCTCTGTGAGGCAGTAGCCAGAAAAACACGCACTTTTCTTCTTCACATGATCTTCAGGGAACTTGCACTTTCTGTTGAACATTTGATTTGTGGACCACATGTTCAACAAACTAGATGTTTGCACATGAACTCTGAAATGGATTCACACATTTATCCAAAAATAATATGATTTTTGAAGGATTAGTGTGTGTGTGTATTAGAGAGTGTAAAACATACACCCTTTCCCGCTCCTGCATGGTTCAGATACACAGATGAATGAGTGGATGAGCTCCTTCTTTCTGTGTGAATGGAAACTCTGTTGGCGGCCATTTTGATTGTAAAATGTTTTCAGAGCTGCAGCCAAGCTCGTCCTCCATTTTGTCAACTTATTTTAAAGACGATATCTTATCAGTAAGTGGTCTTCTTCTCCGTCGGTTTATGTGACTCTACTGCTGTCTTTCTAGGAACCATATCCACTGTTTAGGTTGTTCATCCTTCACCAGGAGACAGGTTCTCTTCAGGGAGGTTTGTCTCATGCAGCTGAAAATAGAGCTGTTTTTAAAGAGTACCCTAAAAGTTCCCAGAGCTCAATTACTTTTTTTTTTTAAACAGGGAATGTTCTGGAAAAGGAGGCCAAGCTCTTTTTTTTTTCACCCCAACAAGACGAAACTCTACCAAAGCTGGAGCCATTTAGCGTTTCTAAAACCAAGAACAAGTGATGTTACAGGTTGGGGCAAAAAAAATAAAGAAATAATTTTGTCACCCTGGCAACCACTCTAGCAACTCAAACTCAAAAGGTCATTGATTTGATTTGATTGATTATTAGTGTTTAAATAAATAAATACCTTGAGTATTTTTTTTTTCGTTTCTGTTTCCGGTTGAGAGTACGTCATGCGCGTTCTGGCTGCTGCTTCTCACCAGAGCTTTTTTTATTTTATTTTTATTTTATTTCTTTTTCTATTTTCATTTTTTTTATTTATTTATTTTTTCTGTGTGTTTGTGTAGTTTGATGTTTGTTTGAGTGTTTTGTCCGCCAGTTGTGGTGTAGCTCCTGACCTAGTTTTGGGCGTCGGTTCCCTCCAGGCCTTGGTTCACTGTGGGTGGTGCCTGTGCTCCCAGCTATGGACTGCAGTGAGCCTGTTGCTCATTTTACATCGTGGTTGTCCAGCGCTCTGCGCTTTAACACTTGGCGTGATGTTCTGAGCGATGTTGCTCGGTGGTGTCGCGGCAGCTGTGCAGGCGGTTTGGACATACCAGTGCTCTGCATGGCGGAGCTTCTCTGCTCGCTTTGTGGATCCATGGCATGGTGTTCGAGCGATGTTGCTGACGGCGTCACGGCAGCAGTGCTGGAGATGTGGGATTTGTTTTCGTGCACCTTTTGGTGGGACTGTGGCTGCTACACCACTGGAATTACATCCTGACCCCTACTTGGTGGACTTTTTACTTTGTATTTGTTTATTTATTTTTATTTATTTATTTATTTATTTATTCATTTTTAATTATTTATTATTTTTTAAATTATTTATTTTTTTATTTTTTTCCTTGTCTATAATTGTAAAGCATCCTTGGGTTTCTTGAAAGGCGCTATATAAATTTAACTTATTATTATTATTTATTATTTGAGTGACTATTCCCAACTTGTAATCCCCAACCTCCAACAGGAACAGCCAAAGAAAACACCCTCTCAACTAGAAATATCTCCTCATCATCTTGGGTTGTTCTTCTCACCGACGAGTTCCTTCCCAGTTTACAGAGTTACGTCAAGTCAAAATGGCTGCCCACAGGTACACCTACTCATTGGGTCGACCTGCCCCCTTCTCCCAATACCAAGGTCCAGCGCATCCTTAAAGCTGTACTGCCTTTCAGATTTTTCAAGTGTA
The DNA here is from genome assembly GCF_027579695.1 of Neoarius graeffei. NCBI lineage: Eukaryota > Metazoa > Chordata > Actinopteri > Siluriformes > Ariidae > Neoarius > Neoarius graeffei. Next base: position 75,754,453 of record NC_083581.1, on the reverse strand, counting down.
GGTCATAAAAAGAATTTTCCTGACACCTAATTTTTTTTTTGTTTGGTGGACCAAAAGCTACTGAATTCAAATCACTGACTTCCAATTTTATTCGTTTTTTAAAATAGAACAAGTCATGAATTGAAGGCCACGTGGCCCAAAATTCTTTGCTATTTTTTCCTGCTTCTCCATGACCCAATTCAAGATACTATATCATGCATCACATGGTAGGCTTTCCCCGTTCGCACAAGGCATTGCGGGATACAAATTTGAAACAGGAGAGAAAAATGGAGGACGTGAGTGTGCGAATGAAATGTGAAAGACTGACTACAGTAACGGAAAGTGAGAAGAAAAGATGTTATGTTATATACGAAGGAAAGGAAACGCAGGACCAAACTAATAAATATGGGCGCTCAGCGAGCACCTCGGTGTGATCAGCTGTTCGTTTAGCGACAGAATGATGGAACTGTCAGTGCACGCTCAAAGGGAAACCTGTAGATGGCAGTAATGCAACACTGTGGATGCCAGCTGCCATAAAACCCAAAAGAAGAAGAAGGTAAACCTGCGCATGCGCACACGGACTTCCTCTGTCTGCTTGACTGCGCCAAGCGAGCGATTTCATGCACATTATTTGCTTTAATCCCCTCAAATTAAATAACTTCCCAGCCACAGAATGGCCTGATATTTTGTGAGATATTACAGAAATAAACAGATATCACAATCACCACATTTCAGACGGAACTAAATTTCAACGGTTTTATGAAATCGAAAGGCCGTCTCGCTTTAACAGCAGCTTATTCAAAGCATGTAGCTAGAAATACAGTTTTCTTCGCTCTTTGCCTGGTACATTTAAAACTCTGCTTCACCTGGAAATAATATTTCTGTATTTATGACCATATTTTTTACAGAACTGTTAAACGTTCCCATTTCTCCTCACAGTAAACCGTTCCATGAAACACAGTGTGCAGCAGTGAGGTAAACTCATTTTCAAACTCAATTTATCTGATTCGACCTTGTGTTCACTGCTAAAGTGGCAGGCCAGAGATTTCCAAAACAACTTCAGCATACTCCAGACTCCGTGTGTGTGTATAGCGTGTTTGTGTATTGTGGATTTGAGTATCTATAGTAGGGGGAAAAAACACAAAAGTTGTTTGTTTGCATTTTGGATCCTTTCACTCTTTCTTGCTTTCTGTCTTCATTTATTTTTTCTTCCTTTACTATTTTCCTCCTTCTCTTGGCTTTCTGTTGTTGTTTTTTTCTTCTTTATTTCTGCTGTCTTTCTCCTGGTGTACAGTATATGAAATTAACTTCGCAGACATTTATATGACTGAAGTAAATATGAATAAAGTTTGGATTGAAAATGAAGTAGAATGTAGGAGAGGGCGTGAGAAGTAGTGGTAAGGTGTGTGTGTGTGTGTGTGTGTGTGTGTCTTTGCACAATCCATCACCTTAATGGTAGTATGGTGGTCTTTATCTCTCTTCCTCCTAATTAAAGATAATAAACGCACACACTCTTCTCTTTGCCTTTGCACTTACAGTCTCTCATTCATCACACACACACACACACACACACACACACGTAAGTGTGTTTAATGCATATATGCACTCACTCATAACAGTTAGTTCACCTATCCCACTCTAGCCACCACCAGTACACACACATACACACACACACAGACCAAATAATACACAACATATACTGTATATGTATAAAGCAACATGTTAAGAAAGAAAGAAAGAAAGAAAGAAAGAAAGAAAGAAAGAAAGAAAGAAAGAAAGAAAGAAAGAAAGAATTAGTGATTAGAGATGTGTCCCATCTTAATCATTTCATTAAGAAACAAATGACACCTAAGAACGTAACTGATTTCTTCGTAAGTGGGAATTCTCAAAACTCCATGACATGATTGTTGACCTCGGAACATTTGACACACAACATGGAAAAAACATGGAGATCTCATGTTTCAAGAATGCGCCAAAAACCTGAATAATCTCAGCACATCCTACATTCGGAATAAGGCCAAATTCGGAATATCCAAATGGAATATGCTGTTTACCGTACGTGACCCGTACACTCTAAAAAAAAAAATCCATTGTTTTTACGGAAAAATACTGGCAGCTGTGGTTGCCAGAATAATCCTGTTAAAAATACAGTGAAATGTAAACAACATTACAGAATAACTTGTACATTTCACTGGGATTCCATGTACAATTAATGATAACTAAATGTAAATTTTACAGGTATTCAATGTACAATAATCAATACATAACTGTTAATTTTACAGATATTCACTGTACAATAAACAATGATGGTTACAAGCAATGATCTACTAGACAGATTTTTTTTTTTTTAGAGGCTTTTTTCACCTTTATTGGATAGGACAGTGTAGAGACAGGAAATGAGCTGGAGAGGGATTGGGAAATGACCTCAGGTCAGAATCGAACCCGGGTATCCGGATTCATGGTATGGCGCCTTAGTCGACTGAGCCACAATGGTGGGCATTTTTTAATTTTTTTAACAGGGCAATGATGAAATTTTAACTATCACATTCTGTTTTAGTATTACAGTTTGTCTGTGTTTAAACTACAATTTGTAAATTCTACAAAAAAATATATGATCAATATATGATCAATATATGATCAATTCAACATATTCTTACTGTTAAATTACAGTTTTACAGTATATTGATGTAAATTATACACTGCTTCATTGTTTTTGTATTTACAGTTTTTTTATGTCATGATTTTACATAAATTCACTGTTAATTCTACGGACATTTTTTACAGTGTAGCAAATGCCGGATATTGGCATATTCGGAATAATAGTGGAATGTTAGTGCAACCCAACTGAGGCTTAACGATGGCCTAATGGTTTGAGAAGCAGCTTTGGGACCAAAAGCTTGCCGGTTTGATTCCCAGGACCAGCAGGAATGGCTGAAGTGTCTATCATTCTCAACCTTTCTGTTATTGTGAAACCCATATTTCCTCATTCAAGTCTTTTTTCTCTTTTTTTTTTCAAAACTGGACCTCTACTTCCCTCTAAGAGACAGAGCAGAGGTGGACAGTGACGAAGTATATTTATTTGAGTACTGTACTTAACCTCCTAGGGCTTAGCGGTCACATATGTGGACAGCACTTTTTAGAAATTCAGAACAAGAATCCACATATGTGGACATACTTTTTCTCAAAAAGTACATCTTATCAAAGATGATGCTTAGTTTTTATTCTAATCAGGTTCTAATAAGCCAAAATAGCAAAAAGAAATAAAAAAATGCATGTAAAAAAAACAGCTTGGGTCTTAGGAGGTTAAGTACACTTTTTGAGTATCTGTACTTTACATAAGTATTATTTTGTTTGGCAACTTATGACTTTAACTTCACTACATTTGAAAGAAAAATATCGTACTTTTTACTCCACTACATCTCTATCAAGGTCCTCGTTACTCATTACTATGAAGCACTTTGAAAATGGATGGGTTTTTTTCCTTTTCTTTTCTAAAACAATATTGATTTTTTCGCAGGTGACACTGAGACAGCCGATCAGTAATCACTAGGGTCACGTCTCGTCCATAGACTGTATAAAATCAAGTTCAGTGATTTCTCAGCAGCGTTATTTGAACACAATCAACTGATAGCAGAATGGAAGGAGGCGGTTCTTCTGGAGAATGCACACACTCATGGCTTTACCTAGAACCCATGTTTCAGTTTTCTGAAAGGAATAAAGAGTCATTTCATTTTAAATGTTTGCTTTGTTTGCCAAAAACAAATCACATCATGGCCTACAAAAACTCGCCGTCCGACCTGCGGAAGCATATTGAGGAATATAAATGTTTTGTTCCAAGAGAAAGCTTGTAATGAAGTTGTCTGTGCTTTTAGAGCTAGCGATAATGTTGCAATAGCTATGCAGTCTAGTTAGTCAAATGACTTTCTATGGATTTGCCCGCCAAGTTGCCATAGACTTGTTCACGGCTAACGTTAACACATAGCTAGTTAACTCGGACACTGTTAGTTAGCATGTAAAAACGGAGTTACGCTAACATGAATAACGTTAACTTATTTGAAGTCCTTTCAGAAATATGTTTTAGCATAATCTTGTGAAATACAACCCCGATTCCAAAAAAGTTGGGACAAAGTACAAATTGTAAATAAAAACGGAATGCAATGATGTGGAAGTTTCAAAATTCCATATTTTATTCAGAATAGAACATAGATGACATATAAAATGTTTAAACTAAGAAAATGTATCATTTAAAGAGAAAAATTAGGTGATTTTAAATTTCATGACAACAACACATCTCAAAAAAGTTGGGACAAGGCCATGTTTACCACTGTGAGACATCCCCTTTTCTCTTTACAACAGTCTGTAAACGTCTGGGGACTGAGGAGACAAGTTGCTCAAGTTTAGGGATAGGAATGTTAACCCATTCTTGTCTAATGTAGGATTCTAGTTGCTCAACTGTCTTAGGTCTTTTTTGTCGTATCTTCCGTTTTATGATGCGCCAAATGTTTTCTATGGGTGAAAGATCTGGACTGCAGGCTGGCCAGTTCAGTACCCGGACCCTTCTTCTACGCAGCCATGATGCTGTAATTGATGCAGTATGTGGTTTGGCATTGTCATGTTGGAAAATGCAAGGTCTTCCCTGAAAGAGACGTCGTCTGGATGGGAGCATATGTTGCTCTAGAACCTGGATATACCTTTCAGCATTGATGGTGTCTTTCCAGATGTGTAAGCTGCCCATGCCACACGCACTAATGCAACCCCATACCATCAGAGATGTAGGCTTCTGAACTGAGCGCTGATAACAACTTGGGTCGTCCTTCTCTTTAGTCCAAATGACACGGCGTCCCTGATTTCCATAAAGAACTTCAAATTTTGATTCGTCTGACCACAGAACAGTTTTCCACTTTGCCACTGTCCATTTTAAATGAGCCTTGGCCCAGAGAAGACATCTGCGCTTCTGGATCGTGTTTAGATGCGGCTTCTTCTTTGAACTATAGAGTTTTAGCTGGCAACGGCGGATGGCACGGTGAATTGTGTTCACAGATAATGTTCTCTGGAAATATTCCTGAGCCCATTTTGTGATTTCCAATACAGAAGCATGCCTGTATGTGATGCAGTGCCGTCTAAGGGCCCGAAGATCACGGGCACCCAGTATGGTTTTCCGGCCTTGACCTTTACGCACAGAGATTCTTCCAGATTCTCTGAATCTTTTGATGATATTATGCACTGTAGATTATGATATGTTCAAACTCTTTGCAATTTTACACTGTCGAACTCCTTTCTGATATTGCTCCACTATTTGTTGGCGCAGAATTAGGGGAATTGGTGATCCTCTTCCCATCTTTACTTCTGAGAGCCGCTGCCACTCCAAGATGCTCTTTTTATACCCAGTCATGTTAATGACCTATTACCAATTGACCTAATGAGTTGTAATTTGGTCCTCCAGCTTTTCTTTTTCGTACCTTTAACTTTTCCAGCCTCTTATTGCCCCTGTCCCAACTTTTTTGAGATGTGTTGCTGTCATGAAATTTCAAATGAGCCAATATTTGGCATGAAATTTCAAAATGTCTCATTTTCGATTCTTGATATGTTGTCTATGTTCTATTGTGAATACAATATTAGTTTTTGAGATTTGTAAATTATTGCATTCCATTTTTATTTACAATTTGTACTTTGTCCCAACTTTTTTGGAATCGGGGTTGTAAACAGAATGTAGAAATCTTTCTTTCCTAGTAGCGTTAGCTACACAGTATGATTTCGAGTTTGAAAAGAGTTTGCTAGCATGTCAGGTGGAGTTTCACTGACTAGCTAGCTTAATGTTATACTACCATGATGCACAGCATGTGTTCATTTTGTGAATTCACAAAATAATCCAGTTGGTCGCTTCAGAGGCATGAGGTATTATAACATTTGACCAGTGGGATCTGTACTTTGACTTAAGTAATGAAGTTGGGTACTTTGTCCACCTCTGAGACAGAGTACAACCAAACCAACTCTAAATCAGAATTAGGAACATTAAAAAAAAAAAAAAAAAAGAGCAAGAAAGTGGTCTAAAGTGTAGGGAAATGTTTTATCACGTTTGGACCAAATGTAATGCTTGTGACACACTGTTTTGTATTTTGCCACATAAGCAGTGTATGGGTCAAATGCCAAGAAATAAGGTGTATTTTGTCTAAAATTAAAGTCCTGTGACGTACATGGTGTATGTGTGGCATTACTGTGGCGTATTTGGGGTTTGTATGGGGTTCAAGGGACGTAAAGTTATGGCATACTGAGGTGTATGCATGGCATATGATGCGTTGCCGTGGTATAACCGTTTCGTTGGCATGGCATTTCATTCTTACATGTGATGTACCTGCAGCATATCTGCGGCATTCACACTGCATTCATTGTCATTCGTCACAGTCAAGAAAGCATCATGCCAGTGAGGAAGTCAGGATTCAAGAAGGGCAAAGAGAAGAGGGAAGCCATCAGCCGCATCCACCCAGCCAGCCCCGGAGCCACCTTCATCAGACACATGTCAACTAAAGCATTCGCATGGCGTAACAGGTGTTTGAGCAACGTTCCCACTGCGTCACTGCTGTGAAGCTTTCATTTTTATGCCGTGCTTGCAAACGTATTCATCCCCCTTGGTGTTTGTCCTGTTTTGTCGCCTTACAAGCTGGAATTAAAATGGATTTTTGGAGGGTTAGCACCGTTTGATTTGCACAACATGCCGACCACTTTAAAGGTGCAAACTGCTTTTTTTATTGTGACACAAACAATAATTAAGATGGAAAAAAAAGAAATCTGGAGTGTGCATAAGTATTCACCCCCTTTCGTATGAAACCCCTAAATAAGAGCTGGTCCAACCAATTCACTTCATAAGTGACATAATTAGTTGATTAAGATCCACCTCTGTGCAATCAAAGTGTCACATGATCTGTCACATGATGTCTGTATAAATCAACCTGTTCTGGAAGGACCTTGACTCTGCAACACTACTAAGCAAGAAACATGAAAACCAAGGAGCCTCCAAACAGGTCAGAGACAAAGTTGTGGAGAAGTATAGATCAGGGTTGGGTTATAAAAAATATCCCAAACTTTGAATTTCCCATGGAGCTCCATTAAATCCATTATAGCAAAATGGAAAGAATATGGCACCACTATAAACCTGAGAAGAGAAGGCCCCGCCCACCAAAACTCACAGACTGGACAAGGAAGGCATTAATCAGAGATGCAACAAAGACACCAAAGATCACACTGAAGGAGCTGCAAAGATCCACAGTGGAGATGGGAGTATCTGTCCATAGGACCACTTTAAGCCATACACTCCATAGAGTAGGTGGGGATTTATGGAAGAGTGGCCAGAAAAAAAGCAATTGCTTAAGAAAACATGTTTGGAGTTTGCCCAACAGCATGTGGTAGACTCCCCAAACACATGGAAGAAGATTCTCTGGTCAAATGAGACTAAAATTGATCTTTTTGGCCATCATGGGAAATGCCATGTGTGGTGCAAACCCAACACCCTGAGAAGACCATCCCTACAGTGAAGCATGGTGGTGGTAGCATCATGTTGTGGAGATATTTTTCATCTGCAGGGACAGGAAAGCTGGTCAGGACTGAAGGAAAGATGGATGGCACTAAATACAGGGCAATTCTGGAGGAAAACCTGTTTGAGTCAGCCAGAGGTTTGAGACTGGGATGAAGGTTCACATTCCAGCAGGACAATGACCCTGAACATACTGCTAAAGCTACACTGGAGTGGTTTAAAGGGAAACAATTAAATGTCTTGGAATGGCCTAGTCAAAGCCTAGACCTCAATCCAATTGAGAATCTGTGGCATAACTTGAAGATTGCTGTACGCCAACGCAACCCATCTGACCTGAAGGAGTTGGAGCAGTTTTGCCTTGAGGAATGGACAAAAATCCCAGTGGCTAGATGTGCTAAGCTAATAGAGACATACCCCAAGAGTATTGCAGCAAAAGGTGTCTCTATATAGTATTGACTTTTGGGGGGTGGAAATACTTATGCACACTCCAGATTTCTGTTTTTTCATCTTAATTATTGTTCGTGTCACAATAAAACAACAATATGCACCTTTAAAGTGGTCGGCATGTTGTGTAAATCAAATGGTGCTAACCCTCCAAAAATCCATTTTAATTCCAGCTTGTAATGCTACAAAACAGGACAAACACCAAGGGGGATGAATACTTTTGCAAGGCACTGTACACATGACGTATGTGTGATGTATCAACGCTGCTACTTATGTGCTATGGATTTTTAAGTGTGGACTTAAAAATACGCCGCACCCTGCTGTACAAGGAGATTGTCTTATGCATCCTAGAGTATTAGCTACGTAAGCTGGCGATGCTGTGATGTTCCTTTCTTACTGCCATGTATCCTGATACGCCGTATATACGCAAGGCTGAAACGCCAACGTGTGACACAAGCAGAAGAGTTGAACAAGGTGCATGATCTACAAATAAATTAACATATGTAGGCTCACTTAAAGCTTCTATTCAGATACAGTTCTGAAACTGTATTTGGGATATCCATGCTAGAAAGGTTGTGTTCCAGCCATGGTCTAACAATTAGAGAAGTGGATTTGGGACTAAAAGGTTGCTGGTTTGATTCCCTGGACCCAGCAGGAATGGCTGAAGTGCCCTTGAGCAAGGCACCTAGCCCCACCTGCTCCACAGGCTGCTCTGGGTATGTTGTACAGTACGTCGCATTGGATAAAAGTGTCTGCTAAATACCTGTAACATATTGTTTGTTAGCAACAAGCTAGCCAGTTAATGTGATGTAGATTTTCCTTTTCCAAATAGCAAACTGTACAGTCAGTGTTATAGATTTAACCAATGACTGAAAAACAAAACAACACATGAACAGCATCTCATCTCATCTCCTCTAGCCGCTTTATCCTGTTCTACAGGGTCGCAGGCAAGCTGGATCCTATCCCAGCTGACTACGGGCAAAAGGCGGGGTACACCCTGGACAAGTCACCAGGTCATCGCAGGGCCGACACATAGACACAGACAACCATTCACGGTCAATTAAGAGTCACCAGTTAACCTAGCCTGCATGTCTTTGGACTGTGGGGGAAACCGGAGCACCCGGAGGAAACCCACGCGGACAACATACAAACTCCGCACAGAAAGGCCCTCACCAGCCATGGGGCTCGAACCCAGACCTTCTTGCTGTGAGGCGACAGCGCTAACCACTACACCACCGTGCCGCCCATGAACAGCATAATGTCTCTAAAAAGTAAATCAACCAGAGGTCTAGCACCCCTGCTGGTTAGCTGCAGTATAACATGTAGCATCACCCATCCCCCCAAGACAAAATAGCCTTTTTTCTTGACAGTATGTTTACATGCACACTAATATTCCACTATTATTCCAAATATGACATTATTCGGAATTTGGGCATATAAACAGCATATTCCATTTGGATATTCCAAATTTAGCCTTATTCCAAATGTAGGATGTGCTGAGATTATTCAGGTTTTAGGAGCATTCTTTGGACAGGTCTCCAGCGCATTCAGAATATGCATCTCAACTGGGGGTTTGTTGTTGTTGTTTTTTGGCAGTTTGCGACACACGACCTCTTACCTGTGCACTGTTTTTTTTTTCTGTTAATCACGCGGCTGCATGTACATGAGGATGTTAATGAAATATTCATTAGCAATGTAAGCATCTTAGCAGGTTCATCACAGAACTTCACAGAAGTCCCACCATATATTACAGTTGGGATCGGGTTCTTTTTATTATAGCCATCCTTCTTTTTACACCAAACCCATCTTGAGTGTTTATTGCCAAAAACCTCTGTTTTTGTTCCATCAGACCACAGAACACGGTTCCAGTTAAAGTTGTCGTAGCGTTTCACAAACTTCAGGTGTTTACATTTGTGGTTAACTGACAGAAAAAGCTTCTTTTTTTTTGGGCAAGCCTTCCAAATAATCTCTTGACATGGAGGTGGAGTCTGATGGTGGTTTTGGAGACTTGGAAACTCCAAGAATTTACTTTTTCTTGTAATTCACCAACAGTGATCCTTGTTTTTGTTTTTTGCCTCTCTTACCCTCCTCCTCACTACATGGGGCAAAATATACTCGGCTCCTCTTCCAGGAGAGTTTGTAACAGTTCCAGTTGTTGTCCACTTTTTTATTCTTGCCCTAACAGGACATAGGAAATGGACATTTTCAGACAAGGAGCTATTTTTTATAACCGTTCCCTGACATATAAAAGTCAACACACTTCTCCTTCATGTGGTTTGTGTGTCTCTTATCTTTCCTGTTGATGTTGAGGGAATTTGGCCTCTGTGTCACTTCATATTTGTTCCCCAGTAAATCAGGAAGTCATGGATTACAGCTTGAAAGTTCCTACACACTCCAAGCAACTCAAACATGTACAATTTAAATGGGAAACACGCTTCAGGTACATTGCGTTCACTATAACTTCTATAACTTCCAGGGGTGCCAATAATATTAGCACATGTGTTTTTGTTAAAAATAATTATTTCTTAATGAGGGATTTGTTTTTCTTGGAATAAACTTATTTCAATTAAAGGTTGGATTTTTTTCTTCATTTTTTTCAGTGTGAGATGAAGCGACTTCACCAAAAGTTGGATTTTTTTCTAATCCTTTTTACTAATCTTTGCAAGGGATGCCAATAATTGTGGAGAGCACTGTACTAATATTTACCACTAGAAGTCCCACAGAGGGGCCATTTGGCCTTTTTACCTAGAAAACCCACAAGAGGGCCAATTGGCCCCAAGTCCCCCCTGTGGACACTCATTTTGTTATGGAAATGTGGCTGTTGAATGTTGAATCTCTGCATCTTCGTTCCTTGGAGAGGAGCTTCTTTCACCACAAAATTCTTGAGGGAACTGAAGCGATAGTCCATGTGCACTGAGGTATTTATCCATCAAACAATTATCTGGTTGCAGTCACATGAGTCGTTATGGTCACATGGGACATTCACATGTTCACATTTTAGAATAGAATGTGTTTTTATTCCTCATTCTCACATTCACACAGAAGTAGCCAACATGACTTCACCACTGAAGTGTGAAGTGTGTGAAGTGTGACCCCCTCACCCCACACACTGCCACTAACAGCCTCATTACCATAACAAAATGAGTGATTAGTGTATTAGGGAAAAGCGGTCGGGCCAAATGGCCCCTATGTGGGTCTTCTAGGTAGACAGAAAAATGCTGGGACTTCAGTTATTCCACGAAATCGAGTCGTACATGAGCTGATAGCTATAAGCCATATACAACGAGATTGAGTGGAATAACTGTTTTATTCTATCCACATTCACTGGATTTTGAGAAACGGAGCATTTTTATTTTTATTTTTTGTAAATTCGATAAATAAAAACTTTATACAAAACGTCCAACAAAATCATTTCTGCTTTGAATGTAAACAAACCGACGAAATGACAGGAGCAATTTGTGAAAAATGTGATAATAATAATAATTCTTGAAAAATAAAAAAGATATGTTCTTATCATCAAATACTTTAATTCCATATTTTGTTGGGATTTTTTGTTTGTTTGTATTTTTGGGGGTTTTGTTTTCGAATAGAGTTTTTATTTCGTCCTTGGTTGGTTCAGCAACACGCTCCGCCATTTTGTTTTTCTCTACTCATGGTATATGAGCTGATATCCTAGTAGTAGAGTAGCCAATCAGAGCACACGATTGCTCCAGTGACTGTGGATAGAATAAAGAATAATATACTGTTTAAGGTAATACAGCTATGAAATTTTCCATACAAGCCCTTTTTTTTTAAAGATTTATATGTTGAGAAATAACCAGAATACTAAATTCAGTGATTATTTGAAGCCCCTTTGGGAAAAGAGAAAAATATTCAATAACATTGTCTTTTTTCCAACGTCAATCCAATGTGTGTATGTTTGATGATTCCTGTGCTTCGTACGAGTGTTATGAGTGTTAATGTATAATGTTTGTGTGTGTGTGTGTGCGTGTGTGTGTGTCAGAGGTGGACAGTAACGAAGTACATTTACTTGAGTACTGTACTTAAGTACACTTTTTGAGTATCTGTACTTTACTTGAGTATTATTTTGTTTGGAAACTTATGACTTTAACTTCACTACATTTGAAAGACAAATATCGTACTTTTTACTCCACTACATTTCTATTAAGGTCCTCGTTACTCGTTACTATGAAGCAGCTTTGAAAGTGGATTTTTTTCCTTTTCTTTTCTAAAACTTGATTGGTTTTTCCACAGGTGACACTGAGACAGACGATCAGTAATCACTAGGGTCACGTCTCGTCCATAGACTGTATAAAATCAAGTTCAGTGATTTCTCAGCAGCGTTATTTGAACACAATCAACTGATAGCAGAATGGAAGGAGGCGGTTCTTCTGGAGAATGCACACACCCATAGTTTTACCTATAGAACCCATGTTTCAGTTTTCTGAAAGGATTAAAGAGTCATTTCATTTTAAATGTTTGCTTTGTTTGCCAAAAACGAACCACATCACAGCCTACAAAAACTCGCTGTCCAACCTGCGGAAGCATATTGAGGTATATAAACGTTTTATTCCAAGAGAAAGCTTGTAATGAAGTTGTCTGTGCTTTTAGAGCTAGCGATAATGCTGCAATAGCTATGCAGTCTGGTTAGTCAAATGACTTTCTATGGATTTGCCTGCCAAGTTGCCGTCGCCTTGTCCACGGCCAACGTTAACACATAGCTAGTTAACTTGGACGCTGTTAGTTAGCATGTAAAAATGGAGTTACACTAACATGAATAATGTAAACTTATCTGAAATCCTTTCAGAAATATGTTTTAGCATAATCTTGCCAAATAAACAGAGTCTAGAAATCTTTCTTTTCTAGTAATGTTAGCTACCCAATATGATTTCGAGTTTGAAAAGAGTTTGCTAGCACGTCAGGTGGAGCTTCACTGACTAGCGAGCTTAACGTTAAACTACCATGATGCACAGCATGTGTTCATTTTGTGAATTCATATTTCTGTCTTTGGTAACGGCATTAGGTTTTGTAAGCGTTGTGGCAATAATACAATGATGCCTTGACAGAAAATGTACTTTTAATACCTAAATATTTTTAAAAGCAAGTACTTCAGTACTTAAGTAAAAATTTAACTGGAGAACTTTCACTTGTATCGGAGTAACATTTGACCAGCGGCATCTGTACTTTGACTTAAGTAATGAAGTTGGGCACTTTGTCCACCTCTGGTGTATGGGGTGAAAAATTATGCATAAATATCCTATATAGAAAATCCAGTACCTATACTAATGATTATACTACAGTACATTTCTTCTTTGAGCTTAATTTTTTTAAATTGAAAGACTATCCTGATGTGTTACACAGTCAAGCTGAGATTATCGAGTTTAATGGTATTGTTTAGAGAAGGCATATGAAGGTTTGTTTATATATTTATGGAAAAGCCATTTAGTCACCTAACTGGAAAACTGGAAAAGGTTTTTAGTCCAAAGATGCTTTGTGTGTGTGTGTGTGTGTGTGTGTGTGTGTAAGAGTAAATATATTTGAGTGTCCATGTCGGTACATAATGAGTCATGGCAGTGACTGATATACAAGTGCATAGCTCAACACCTCACTGAAGTATTCCTTCTCACCCTCCGAAACACACACACACACACCCTCCCTCCTCCCTCCCTCTCTAGGGATCATTCCTTATCCCCTGTGTTCCTTCCTGGAGACACAGTCTAATGCAAGTCGTACTCCCCCAAAGCTTAATATGTGTGAAAGCATTTTGCGTATAGAAATGGTCTTTCATTCTTGTCCTAACAACCTCCTTCTTTTCTAATGGGTCAACTATGAAGTCTGGAGAATGGAATCCAGCCATAAGCCAAAGTTTAGTCGAAGGCCCACCTACTGTACATTCATCATGCACATTTATTATTTCACACTATTCTGAAGTTGATTAGCTTGCTAAAAACATTTGCACTCATTTCATCTAGCTACTGCAGCTGTAGTCTATTTAAAATGAAGGAAAAACACCCAAAACAAACAAGAAGCATGGGCCAACGTTTTATCATTGTACTTTCAAGCCATTTGACAGATAGTAGTGTTTGGATGCCTTTCTGTGTCTGGTGAAAGCAAGTTCTGGAAATTAAAATGCTGAAATAAAATAAATGCTGGTACTAGTATTGGTGTCACACATGGTCATGACCAATTATAGGAGTACTAGTGCACCTCCTCTCAAGGCTGCAGTCATCCCTGTTGCTTGTGCACCTTTTCCAGCCAGCCTTTTCAGCACTGACCTTCTGTAGCTTACCCTGCTTGTGGAGGGCGTTGATGATCGTCTTCTGGACAACTGTTAAGTCAGCAGTCTTCCCCATGATTGTGGTTGCATGGACTGGGAGATACACGGTATTTATACTGTTTTACTCAAACTTGAAATGAAATATTCTAATAATTTGAGATACTGAATTTCTGATTTTCATGAACTATCAGCCATAATCATCAAAATTAAAACAAAAAAAAGGCTTGACATTTTTCACTTTATATGTTATGAATATAGAATATAGGAAAGTTTACCTTTCTGAATTAAAGGTAGACTGCCTTTCAGATTTTTCAATTGTAGGTCATAAAAAGAATTTTCCCCAACACCTAATTATTTTTGTTTAGTGGACCGAAAGCTACTGAATTCGAATCACAGGCTTCCAATTTTATTAGTTTTTTTAAAAATAGAACAATTAATGAATTTCAGGCCACATGGCCCTAAATTCTCTGCTATTTTTTTCCTGCTTCACCATGACCCAATTCAAGATACTACGTCATACATGATGTGGTGGACTTTCCCCATTCACGCAAGGCATTGTCGGATACAAATTTGAAGCAGGAGAGAAAAATGGAGGACGTGAGCGTGCGAATGAACCATGACTATTGACTATAGTAACGGAAAGCGAGAAGACGTTGTTATATACGAAGGAAAGGAAACGCAGGACCAAACTAATAAATATGGGCGCTCAGCGAGCACCTCGGTGTGATCAGCTGTTCGTTTAGCGACAGAATGATGGAACTGTCAGTGCACGCTCAAAGGGAAACCTGTGCATGTGCACACACACGGACTTCCTCTGTCTGCTTGACTGCGCGAAGCGAGCGATTTCATGCACATTATTTGCTTTAATACCCTCAAATTAAATAACTTCCCAGCCACAGAATGGCCTGATATTTTGAGATGCTGCAGAAATAACCATATAGTATGTCCTAGGATGCACTAGAACAGTGGTTTTCAAAAGGTGAGGCGCGCCTCCCCTGGGGGGCGCCAAAGAGTCACTGGGGAGGCGCGGAGAAACACTTTATGCCTAGTTGTTAAAATAATAAGAGGTTTTCAATGTGCACAAGTAGCCTAAATCTCGGAATATGTTCTTTCCGATGACATTATTAAGTTGACGTCTGTTAAATTCAGTTTTTCATGTTTTTTTCCTGTTGTTGACGTGAGTTCAATTTTACATTGGCGTCTGTTTAATTCATGTATTAATATATTTTATTATATCACATTATTTTATTATCATATTTTATGAATGAATTTTAGGAATGTTTTTTTTAAGTGGATGTAGGCCTACTTTGTTACAAGAAAAACAATTTGATACATTAAACAAAAGAAGAAAAAACATGTATTGGCCTATCAGTTATTATTGAAACACACCTGTGTGGGGAATATTTAGGTTTGGGTTTGGGGGGGGGGGGGTGTTAGGGGGGCTCGGTTGTCTTGACCTACTCCAAGGGGAGGCTCGCATTCAATGAATTTGAAAACCCCTGCACTAGAATGTCTGTCATGAGCTTCACATCATGTATTATACATGTATCAAGCTTAAAGTGACACAGGTCAATGTGCTGGTTCAGGAATCATTTAATCCACTCCCCTTTCTGAATTGTTTGAGCTGATACCCATCCCCATAACTGATATGCATCATCTTGTTTCAATACATTTTATTTCCTAATGCGGGGCATCCTAACCACGTGTTAGTCTGTTTACAAACAGCTCGCTCAGCAGCCAGTTCGGAAAAGTCACATAAGGTCATGCATAGGTCAGAGGTCGCTGTCATGTACAGTAAAAGTTCAAGTGCATAATATTGCCAACTGCGCATGTGTGACGCAGCCCTGAGTTCCTTGATGCACTGCGCGCGAGACACTCATGTTAGTTAGTCAGCCTAGCAGTCTGTACGAGTCAGTTATGTTGAGTGTGATCAATAAACACCATCGTTAGAAATACAATGTCGTCCACCTTGCGTTACTTGGTGATGTAAACGCCACATGGTGTCAGAAGAAAACTGGACGAGAGCGACACGTCGGACGTGAGAGAGAAGAGCTAGGATTGTGCATCGCCATGGCGAAGTTTACTCCGCCGGAGCAGTTTGATTTCTCAAAGCCCGAAGCATGGCCTGACTGGAAGCTAAGATTCGGCAGGTATCGCATAGCTTCACTGCTTACGGGGGAAGAGGAAAATGTGCAGGTAAATGCATTGATTTATTCCATGGGAGCGGAGGCTGAGCACATATTCAAGGCTTTCACGTTTACTGATGCGGCAGATGCAGATAAATACGACGTGGTGATGGCTAAATTCGACGAACACTTCATTCCGAAACGAAATGTTATCTATGAGCGTGCTAAGTTCCACTCCAGAGTTCAACAGCCAGGCGAAAGTGTGGAAGCATTCGTCAGGCAACTGTATGAGCTAGCCGAAAACTGTGATTTTGGAGCATTAAAGGAAGAGCAAATGCGGGATCGCATAGTGATTGGAATTCGTGATAAACAAGTGTCACAAAGACTGCAAATGAAAAGTGATTTAACACTGAAAACTGCCATTGAAACAGCGAGGCACTGTGAATTGATAAAGTCTCAGAATACAGAGAGAGGGCACGGCACAGAGCACGTGGACAATGTGAAGGCAGTGAGGAAAACTGAACAAAAGAAATATGGACACATGACGAAGGTAAATAAAAAGTCGAAAAAAGGAGCATGCACAAGGTGTGGACGTAATCATATGGAGGCTGAGCAGTGCCATGCAAAAGGAAAGAAATGCATGAAGTGCAATAAAATTGGGCACTTTGCAGCAGTGTGTTATTCAAAGGCTGTGCAAGAAATAACCGAAGCTGATGAGGAGGACACAATGTTCCTAGGCTCAGTAGAGCTAAAACAGAAAGATGCGCCAATTGCAGAGAATGAGCCACCATGGCGAACCACTTTAACTGTAGCAGATACGCCAGTCTCATTTAAAATTGATTCCGGTGCAGACACTTCAATTATGTCTGAAGCCACATACGAAGCACTACGAAGCAAGCCCCAACTTAGCGAAGCGAGAAACACCCTGCAGAGCCCAGGTGGCACAGTGGCCACAAGGGGGCAGTTTCTAGCGAAATTAAAAGCCAACATCAGTGGGCAACTGAAAAATTGCTGCTTTCGTGTAGTGGTAGTCAAAACTAATGGAGAAAATCTCCTAAGCAGAACAGTGGCAACCAGATTGGGCCTAATTAAGCGCATCGACGAGATCAACACATTCAGCGGCCTAGGCATCCTGAAAGGTGAACCAGTGAGAATCACACTGAAAGAAGGCGCAGAGCCATACAGCATCGCTACGCCACGGCGAGTACCGATTCCACTACTCCCTAGGGTCGAAGAGGAGTTAAAGAGAATGGAGTCAATGGGCATAATAGAGAAAGTGACCGACCCGACTGAATGGTGCGCCCCAATGGTTCCAGTCATGAAAAAGAGTGGCAAAATAAGAATTTGCGTGGACCTGAAAAAGCTTAACGAAAATGTGAAACGTGAGAAGTTCATATTACCTACCTTGGATGACATAATGCCCAAGCTAGCAAACAGTACCGTGTTCTCCAGCTTAGATGCCGAGAGCGGATTCTGGCAAATTCCTCTAGAAGAGAACAGTGCACGTCTGACCACCTTCATCACGCCCCTAGGCAGATACTGTTTTAAGCGGCTACCGTTCGGGATCACATCGGCGCCCGAAATCTTTCAGCGAAAGATGTCTGACCTACTGCATGGGCATGAGGGGACAGTCGTGTACATGGACGACATATTGGTGTTTGGAGAAACACAGGAAATACACGATCAGAGGCTAAAGCGAGTCATGGAGACCATCACTGTCGCAGGTCTACGACTCAACAAGGACAAATGCAGGCTTAGCCAACCAGAGCTGGACTTCCTGGGACAGGTCGTGACCAAGGACGGCATAGCCCCTAACCAGGAGAGGGTCAAAGCCATAACAACAATGGAACCACCTCAGAATTTGAGTGAGCTAAGACGGCTTCTTGGTATGGTGAACTACATAGGCCGTTACCTACCAAACCTATCCACCGTGTTACAGCCGCTCAACGAGCTACTGAAGACTGACCGAGATTGGTGCTGGGGTCCACAGCAAGACGGAGCGTTCACAGAAGTGAAACAGCTAATCTCATCAGCACCAGTCTTGGAGTTCTTCGATCCGGCAAAGCCAACCGTCGTCAGTGCAGACGCAAGCAGTTATGGGCTCGGGGGAGTCCTCCTGCAGAGCCATGATGGGGTCCTGAAGCCTGTTGCGTTCTGTTCGCGTACGCTGAGTGATGCCGAGAAGAGATACGCTCAGATCGAAAAAGAGTGCCTTGCAGGAGTGTGGGCCTCTGAGCGTTTCTACCAGTATCTCTGCGGCCTAGAGAGGTACAAACTACTTACAGATCACAAGCCACTGGTAACTCTAATCAACTCAAAAGACCTTGATACAGCACCGCTTCGTTGCCAGCGCCTGCTTATTAGGCTAATGAAGTTCAACCCAGTCGCAGAATATGTTCCAGGCAAACACCTAGTCATCGCGGACACGTTGTCTAGGCAACCCATGGCAGATACCGATCTGGGTGACCTAGAAGCAGAGGTGAAAGCGTACGTGGACTCGGTGGAGGAAGACCTGAGAGTGAGGAAGCCGGTTATCGAGCAAATAAAAGACCAAACAAGAACAGATGCCGAACTCCAGAGTGTCCTCAAGTATGTCCATAAGGGTTGGCCTGAACACATGAAGGGTGTAGCTGTCAGAGCAAGCACCTACTTCAAAGATCGTGGCTCACTCAGTGAGGCCAATGGATTGCTGCGACGTGGTAAGCAGATCGTGATTCCAAGCAGTATGAGAACCTACATGCTGCAGAAGATTCACGAGGGCCACCAAGGCCTTACCAAGTGCCGGGAACGGTACAATGGTGCTGTGTGGTGGCCAGGTATTGCCTGTGATGTAAAGAAGCTTGTGATGTCATGTAAGCACTGCAACATCCATAGACCGAGCCAGAACAGAGAACCGTTGATCTCTACACCATTGCCAGATCTACCATGGCAAAAGCTTGCAGCTGACCTGTGCGAGTTCAAAGGTCGTCACTACTTAATCGTGATAGACTACTTCTCCAGATGGCTCGAGATCCTAGATCTACCGAAGACAAACTCAGAAACAGTTATACAGAAACTGAAAAGCATCTTCACACGCTACGGTATTCCAGAGGAGCTCATGACAGATAACGGCCCTCAGTTCTCAGCCGAACAGTTCAGAAACTTTACTGCTGAGTACGACTTCCAGCACGTTACTTCAAGCCCTCATTTCCCACAATCCAACGGCATGGCCGAACGAGCTGTGAAGACGGCAAAGTGGATTCTCAAGCAAGACAACCCTTACCTTGCTCTCCTGAGCTACCGCTCAACACCAACAGAGCCAACTAGGCAAAGTCCCGCCAAGTTGCTAATGGGTCGAGAAATCCGTACAACACTTCCCGTACTCAAAGAGAGCCTGCGGCCAATGTGGCCAAATCTAGAGACTGTAAAGAGAAACGACGCGAAAGCAAAACAGTCCTATGAGAAGTACTACAACCGCAGGTACTCCGCCAAGCCTCTACCACCACTCTCCATCGGTGACAAAGTCAGAGTGAAGATCGACGGAGAAAAGGCTTGGACAACACCAGCGACTGTGCAGCGCCAGGAGGCTGCGCCGCGTTCCTTTACACTGGAGACGGAGCGAGGCGACACACCGCGACGGAACCGGCGCCACATCCGGCTGGTCAACCAGGAGCTGTCATCACCACGAAAGATGGATGATCCTCAGCCAACGGTGCAAGATGGACAGCATGAGCCAGCAGAGCAGGACTTAACCACCGCCAGCGCTCCTGCTGACGCCCCTGGTCCCCCTGAACACCCAACTCCAGTCGTCACCAGGTTTGGTCGGACTGTTAAGCCAAACCCGAGGTATGCTACTTAGTTGAGATGATGGACAAAAGGGCAGAATAAATCCCTTCTCATCTCAAGGGTCCGTGGTAGTCTACCCACACCCTCAGGAAAAAAAAAAAGACATTGAAAAGAAAAAGAATTGTAAAAAAAAAAAAAAAGAAAAGAAAAAAAAAAAGAAAAGAAAAAAAAAAAACTGTTGTGTAAAAAAAAAAAAAAAAGAAAAAAAAACAACAGAAGAAACTTATGGAAGAATTTTGTTTAATAAGTAATGGCTGAGTTTAAGTGAGTATACAAGAGAAAATATCTAGTTTAAAGTTATGCCAACAGTTAATGTTTGTATAGTGTATGTCTACTATACTTGAAAAGGGGGGGAGATGTCATGTACAGTAAAAGTTCAAGTGCATAATATTGCCAACTGCGCATGTGTGACGCAGCCCTGAGTTCCTTGATGCACTGCGCGCGAGACACTCATGTTAGTTAGTCAGCCTAGCAGTCTGTACGAGTCAGTTATGTTGAGTGTGATCAATAAACACCATCGTTAGAAATACAATGTCGTCCACCTTGCGTTACTTGGTGATGTAAACGCCACAGTCGCGACCGCGGAGCCACAGCAAACATGGTGGATCGCCCAGATTGAATAAAGAATCCTAAATCGGGACAGAAAAACCATGATTTTAAGGAAGTATGTGACATTGTCAGAAGCAAAATGTGCCAGAAAAGAGAAGGAAAACACGGCAGACAAGCTGTTTCTGTAGCCAAGTGTAAACATTAGCACGCTGTGTTTTTCCAGCGCTGTGATTCTCCTTCACAGGCATGAGGCAGCAGGCAATACAGCATGTGATTCAAGTACCTCGGGGTTATTCTAGCTCCACAGGGTACTATTCATCTTTTTAATACATCGACCTGTGTCACTTCAAATTAGAAATTCATGAAGTCATTATCAGCAATATGGGAACAATTTGGATGAACGTGCACCGTCTTGGACAGAGAAAGACAATCGCTGTGTCTCAATTTGCGTATTTCTATTAGTACACTTCTGTGTGTACTTCTATGTACTTACTTGCATAGTATATGAATTTCAGGAGGGTAGTGTTGTCTCAAATCGAACACAGATTGCAACATTTAACCGCGATTGTTGCATAACCCACCAAAAAATATCAGGGTTTTTTTTTTGCCCACTTCTTAAAAATGAGTGCTTTTTCATTTTCCTTGCTTGTGCGCATAGATATTTCATGTGACAATACATGGAAATGACATCACCATCGGCGTTAACGACAAGTCCTCTTCTGATTGGCTGAAAATACAACCCTGATTCCAAAAAAGTTGGGACAAAGTACAAATTGTAAATAAAAATGGAATGCAATGATGTGGAAGTTTCAAAATTCCATATTTTATTCAGAATAGAACGTCTGGGGACTGAGGAGACAGGTTGCTCATGTTTAGGGATAGGAATGTTAACCCATTCTTGTCTAATGTAGGATTCTAGTTGCTCGACTGTCTTAGGTCTTTTTTGTCGTATCTTCCGTTTTATGATGCGCCAAATGTTTTCTATGGGTGAAAGATCTGGACTGCAGGCTGGCCAGTTCGGTACCCGGACCCTTCTTCTACGCAGCCATGATGCTGTAATTGATGCAGTATGTGGTTTGGCATTGTCATGTTGGAAAATGCAAGGTCTTCCCTGAAAGAGACGTCGTCTGGATGGGAGCATATGTTGCTCTAGAACCTGGATATACCTTTCAGCATTGATGGTGTCTTTCTAGATGTGCAAGCTGCCCATGCCACACGCACTAATGCAACCCCATACCATCAGAGATGCAGGCTTCTGAACTGAGCGCTGATAACAACTCGGGTTGTCCTTCTCCTATTTAGTCCGAATGACACGGCGTCCCTGATTTCCATAAAGAACTTCAAATTTTGATTCGTCTGACCACAGAACAGTTTTCCACTTTGCCACAGTCCATTTTAAATGAGCCTTGGCCCAGAGAAGACGTCTGCGCTTCTGGATCATGTTTAGATATGGCTTCTTCTTTGAACTATAGAGTTTTAGCTGGCAACGGCGGATGGCACGGTGAATTGTGTTCACAGATAATGTTCTCTGGAAATATTCCTGAGCTCATTTTGTGATTTCCAATACAGAAGCATGCCTGTATGTGATGCAGTGCCGTCTAAGGGCCCGAAGATCACGGGCACCCAGTATGGTTTTCCGGCCTTGACCCTT
Organism: Neoarius graeffei; assembly: GCF_027579695.1. Classification (NCBI taxonomy): domain Eukaryota; kingdom Metazoa; phylum Chordata; class Actinopteri; order Siluriformes; family Ariidae; genus Neoarius; species Neoarius graeffei. The sequence goes on along the minus strand of NC_083581.1, from coordinate 75,732,074 downwards.
ACGCACAGAGATTCTTCCAGATTCTCTGAATCTTTTGATGATATTATGCACTGTAGATGATGATATGTTCAAACTCTTTGCAATTTTACTCTGTCAAGCTCCTTTCTGATATTCAGAGGTGGAAAAACTGGATTGACAAAGTAAAAGTCATGCTTAGGTTTTCCTTCTGCCTGTGCTCTCAACACAGGTGATTTCACCAATTAGCTCATCAACCTGGCTTAGGGGATGTGGTAATTAGGATCAGCTGGTTCATTGAATTGGCTGGAGCAAAAATGTGGCAGGGTTTTTACTTTCTGCACCCAGGTTTTTCCACCTCTGCTGATATTGCTCCACTATTTGTCGGCGCAGAATTAGGGGGATTGGTGATCCTCTTCCCATCTTTACTTCTGAGAGCCGCTGCCACTCCAAGATGCTCTTTTTATACCCAGTCATGTTAATGACCTATTGCCAATTGACCTAATGAGTTGCAATTTGGTCCTCCAGCTGTTCCTTTTTTGTACCTTTAACTTTTCCAGCCTCTTATTGCCCCTGTCCCAACTTTTTTGAGATGTGTTGCTGTCATGAAATTTCAAATGAGCCAATATTTGGCATGAAATTTCAAAATGTCTCACTTTCGACATTTGATATGTTGTCTATGTTCTATTGTGAATTCAATATCAGTTTTTGAGATTTGGAAATTATTGCATTCCGTTTTTATTTACAATTTGTACTTTGTCCCAACTTTTTTGGAATCGGGGTTGTAGGCTGGTGAATCTTCCCCTTCCATTATGTCACCATTGAAGGTGAGAAGTATGCAGCGTTGCACACTCAACATTTTGACCATGTTGAGTACACTATCCAGGTACTCATAGTGCACTGTACGTTGTCGTACTTGTCAGTGTGAACACACTTATGCTCTCAAAATAGCAAGTGTAAGTACAGAAGTAAGTGAACTGAGACACACTGAATGTGTTTATTACATTAAACTAATGAGGCAAAGCTGTACTAAAATCTGAATACAACAAAATGTCCACTATATACGGTAAAAGAGGATCTCTTAAGTGTGATGTGTGCTGAATCTTCCAATAATGCAGCTCAGCCACTGCACTGCATCGGCTACCACAGATGCACACTCACGCTGACTAAAACTTTTAAACTCCAACTTTTGACTAGGAAAAAACAAAACCCCAAAACAAAAGCAAACACCACATCAAAAAAATTTTAACTCTCACTCGAGACAGTCTCCTCAACCACAGATTTAGCAAGTCAGTGATGTCAAGTCAAAATGTCCGCTCACAGCATCATAAACAAAGTAGCACTTATTTACTTTTAAATGAGTTCATCTGTATATATATACCAGTATTGTAGTCGAGTCACTAAACCTCGAGTCCGAGTCCAGTCTCAAGTCCTCAGTGTTCAAGTATGAGTCATTAAAGAAAATTTCGAGTCGAGTCTGAGAACAAGACTCCAACCGCACCATTTGACGGTGTCTGTTGCTGCCTTTATGTGAAAGCATCTCTGCTACTGTGTTGGACTAACGTTACTGTTCGACTGCCCCATTTTAGTTAATAGGCTACAGATAAAAAGCTTGTTCATTGTTCAGCAAGCCCCGCCCACTATCAACAGGGCAAATAACATGAAAGAGGGTTAACACTACCTAGTTCATCGCTCAGCAAGCAAGCCCTGCCCACTATCAACAGAGCAACATAGCATGTCACTTCCTTCTCTGGGTGGAGTCTTACCAAATGCCGATTGAAGTTCGAGGTTGTCCCTGTCGTCTCCTCAGTAGTTCTTCTACATATGGAACACATAGCAGTGCATTTTTTCCCACTGTATGAGAAGTCTGTATAAGCAAAGCGGACAATCCTAGGGGCGTCTCTCCAGGCATTTTAGCGCCATTAACGTTAGTTTGTTCCTGAACATGACGTATGAACAGGTGAATGTGCATTCTCTTGTGCGAAATTAGTATAAAAATTAATGTAGATATAAATATAAATATAAATATATTGCACCAAATTATTATGGCATGTTACAAAAAATAAACAAAAAAATCAGAGTCCTCGTGTCCAGTTTGCAAGTCTGAATGCAGTTACTGCACGAGTCCGAGTCCAAGTCCGAGTCATCAGTGCGCCAAGTCCAAGTCAAGTCATGAGTCCTTAAAATTAGGGCACGAGTTGGACTCATGTACTACAAGCCTGGTATATACAACCCCGATTCCAAAAAAGTTGGGACAAAGTACAAATAGTAAATAAAAACGGAATGCAATAATTTCCAAATCTCAAAAACTGATATTGTATTCACAGTAGAACATAGACAACATATCAAATGTCGAAAGTGAGACATTTTGAAATTTCATGCCAAATATTGGCTCATTTGAAATTTCATGACAGCAACACATCTCAAAAAAGTTGGGACAGGGGCAATAAGAGGCTGGAAAAGTTAAAGGTACAAAAAAGGAACAGCTGGAGGACCAAATTGCAACTCATTAGGTCAATTGGCAATAGGTCATTAACATGACTGGGTATAAAAAGAGCATCTTGGAGTGGCAGCGGCTCTCAGAAGTAAAGATGGGAAGAGGATCACCAATCCCCCTAATTCTGTGCCGACAAATAGTGGAGCAATATCAGAAAGGAGTTCGACAGTGTAAAATTGCAAAGAGTTTGAACATATCATCATCTACCATACAGTGCATATCATCAAAAGATTCAGAGAATCTGGAAGAATCTCTGTGCGTAAGGGTCAAGGCCGGAAAACCATACTGGGTGCCCGTGATCTTCGGGCCCTTAGACGGCACTGCATCACATACAGGCATGCTTCTGTATTGGAAATCACAAAATGGGCTCAGGAATATTTCCAGAGAACATTATCTGTGAACACAATTCACCGTGCCATCTGCTGTTGCCAGCTACAACTCTATAGTTTAAAGAAGAAGCCTTATCTAAACATGATCCAGAAGCGCAGACGTCTTCTCTGGGCCAAGGCTCATTTAAAATGGACTGTGGCAAAGTGGAAAACTGTTCTGTGGTCAGACGAATCAAAATTTGAAGTTCTTGATGGGACTTCAGGGACGCCGTGTCATTCGGACTAAAGAGGAGAAGGACTACCCAAGTTGTTATCAGCGCTCAGTTCAGAAGCCTGCATCTCTGATGGTATGGGGTTGCATTAGTGCGTGTGGCATGGGCAGCTTACACATCTGGAAAGACACCATCAATGCTGAAAGGTATATCCAAGTTCTAGAGCAACATATGCTCCCATCCAGACGACGTCTCTTTCAGGGAAGGCCTTGCATTTTCCAACATGACAATGCCAAACCACATACTGTACTGCATCAATTACAGCATCATGGCTGCGTAGAAGAAGGGTCCAGGTACTGAACTGGCCAGCCTGCAGTCCAGACCTTTCACCCATAGAAAACATTTCATAAAACGGAAGATACGACAAAAAAGACCTAAGACAGTTGAGCAACTAGAATCCTACATTAGACAAGAATGGGTTAACATTCCTATCCCTAAACTTGAGCAACTTGTCTCCTCAGTCCCCAGACGTTTACAGACTGTTGTAAAGAGAAAAGGGGATGTCTCACAGTGGGAAACATGGCCTTGTCCCAACTTTTTTTTGAGATGTGTTGTTGTCATGAAATTTAAAATCACCTAATTTTTCTCTTTAAATGATACATTTTCTCAGTTTAAACATTTGATATGTCATCTATGTTCTATTCTGAATAAAATATGGAATTTTGAAACTTCCACATCATTGCATTCCGTTTTTATTTACAATTTGTACTTTGTCCCAGCTTTTTTGGAATCGAGGTTGTACAAGTTTTTGCTTTAGATCAATCAACATAGACTCATAGGTATTCATTTTTTAAATCTACAATATTGACTATAGACCTCTTGCTCGTGACATCATGCATCACATGATAATTTCTCTGGGGGACAACCAGACACCGTCTTTCCTGTCAGCAAGGCTTAATCTGTCTTAAATATGGCTCTGTTTTTGGTTGTTCAAATAGAGAAAAAGATAAAAGGAATTACCGTCTCCCTGGAACTTTGTCTTGAACTTCTAATTGTGGCTTCAGAACTTGACTTGGGCATTTCTTTAGAAAGGAAATATCTCTGATCTGGGAGTAGGAATTTTTTTTTCACAGTAGTAGGAAGAACCCAGTGTGCCTTTTTATCTGCAACTGTCAGTGAATCCTTTTGTTTCACTCTAGTTTTGAGCCCATAACAACAACAACAACAACAATGCTATATGAGAACAGCTCTCTCCAAGGCCTGCCATACAGTCACAGTGTGTGGCCACCATCTCACCATTTTCTTCACTGACAATCCACGGGGTTAAAGGTTTTTTGTCATTCTTTGCGAGTGATTAACCTGGAAGAGAATGTAGATTGTATTCAGTTACATGACTTTTGCTTGCGAGTTTACTTCTGGTGAATGAAGTAGTGGTCAGGCAAACTGATTTAAAGAGGGAGTGAAACTGTCTCCAACTATTTTCACAGTTTAGGGACCAATGCACAGTCAAGATACCTTCAGAAAGTTGTTCTTTGTGATGGGATTGATCATTACATGCTAGTAAAGAAAGATTTTCTCCTATGAGTTGGAAAATGATCCATCCATTGAGTTCCCAGAGAACTCAAACTACCAGGTGCTGCAGACATCGTTCTACATGGACAAACAGATGAAAACCTGGGAGAGCATGAAGCAGGACAACTTTTTATATGTGGCTGGGTTAAAGATCTAGGGATCAGGACACTACAAGATGAATCCTGGATTGTTTTTGCCCAGGTAAGTAGGTTGTAGCAGTTCCTATGTATGGGCGGAGCACAGAAGATGGCAGGCCAGAACTGAGTTCACAAAACTCTTTTTATTCAGCTTTTCAGCTTATTTAAACACTCTCACACACACGCACACACATCAGCCGTCTGGTTCGGGAGAGAGCTCCTCTGCTCTCGCTCTCCCTCCTTAAGTAGGGTGTGGTCACTGGGAAGACACACAAACAGGTTAATTGCTCTCAGGTGTAGTGATTCTGCCACTTACCTTCCCTGACTCCGCCCTCCTGTCACAGACCGGCGCTTGACCACGCCCCCGCTGCCACATACCCCCACTCCCGACTCCCCCCCCCCCCCCCCCCCCGGACGGGAGAGGAAGTCCGCCACGACCATCTGTGCCCCCGGCCTGTGGACCACCTTGAAATTAAAGGGTTGGAGTGCCAGATACCAACGGGTGATCCGCGCGTTGGCATCCTTCATGCGGTGGAGCCACTGGAGGGGTGCGTGGTCCAAACAGAGGGTGAAAGGGCACCCCAGCAGGTAGTACGGGAGGGCAAGGACCGCCCATTTGATGGCCAGACACTCTTTCTCTATGGTGCTGTAGCACCCCTCACACACCAACAGCTTCCTGCTGATGTACAGGACAGGGCGGTCCTCCCCCTCCACCTCCTGGGACAAAACAGCCCCCAGCCCTCTGTCCGACGTGTCTATCTGCAACATAAAGGGGAGAGAAAAGTCAGGGAAGTGTAAAAGTGGCCACCCACACAGTGCAGCCTTTACCTCAGAAAAAGCCCGCTGGCATTGCTCCGTCCACTGGACCGGATCTGGTGCCCCCTTTTTAGTGAGATCAGTCAGCGGGCTGGTGACGTCCGAATAATTAGGTATAAACCTACGATAATAGCCAGCCAGCCCCAGGAACTGTCTCACCCCCTTTTTGGTCTTGGGCCTCGGGCAGGCCGCAATTGCTGCGGTCTTGTTAATTTGGGGACGCACCTGCCCGTTGCCCAAGTGCAAGTCCAGATACTGTACTTCCACCTGCCCAATCGCACACTTCTTCGGGTTGGCTGTGAGACCCGCTCGCCTCAGCGACCTAAGGATGGCCCTTAGGTGTTCAAGGTGCCTCGGCCAGTCATTACTATATATGATGATGTCGTCGAGGTAGGTGGCCACAGAGGTGGCGTGGGGGCGGAGGACCCTGTCCATCAGCTGCTGAAACGTAGCAGGCGCCCCAAACAGCCCAAACGGAAGTGTGATGAATTGGTGTAAACCAAACGTTGTGGAAAAGGCCATTTTTTCTCAGGATATTGGAGTCAAGGGGATCTGCCAATATCCCTTCGTCAAATCCAGTGTCGAATAAAAGCGAGCCGTGCCAAGTCGATCGAGCAACTCATTAATACGAGGCATTGGGTACGCGTCGAATTTAGACACCGCGTTGACTTTTCTATAGTCCACACAGAACCGGACCGACCCGTCGACCTTGGGTACCAAGACCACCGGGCTGCTCCAGTCACTGTGGGACTCCTTGACAATGCCCATTTCAAGCATGGTCTCAAGTTCTTCCCGAACCACCTTTTTTTTGTGTTCGGGTAGCCTGTAAGGGCAGCTACGCACTACCACCCCCGGGGGCGTCTCTATGTGGTGCTCTATGAGGTTAGTGCGACCAGGCAGGGGCGAGAACACATCCGAAAACTCAGTCTGCAACTGGGCGACCTCCGTGAGTTGGGTCGGGGAGAGGTGGTCTCCACAGGGGACCAGAGAGGTATGTGATGCCAATGCCCCTTTTTGAACCTCCGGCCCCAGCTCCGCCTTCTCCGGAACGACCGACACCAACGCCACGGGGACCTCCTCATTCCAGAGTTTAAGCAGATTGAGGTGGTAAATCTGTAGCGCCCCCTCCCTGTCCGTTCGTCTCACCTCATAGTCGACGTCCCCGACTCGCCGTATGACCTCAAAGGGTCCTTGCCACTTGGCAATCAATTTGGAGCTCAACGTGGGCAACAGTACGAGTACCTTATCTCCCAGTGTGAACTCCCTAAGGTGCGTACCCTTGTTGTACAGGCGGGCTTGCCGTTCTTGGGCCTGCCACAAATTCTCCTGGGTTAGGTGGGTGAGGGTGTGGAGTTTTGCGTGCAGGTCCATAATGTATTGAATTTCATTTTTGCTTTGTGAAGGTCCCTCCTCCCAATTTTCCCGCAGCACATCTAGAATGCCGCGCGGCTTACGCCCATATAATAATTCGAACGGGGAGAACCCCATGGAGGCTTGGGGAACCTCTCGCACTGAAAACAGCAAGGGCTCGAGCCACTTATCCCAATTATGTGCGTCCTCACTTACGAATTTTTTAATTATATTCTTAAGGGTCGGATTGAACCGTTCCGCTAAACCGTCCGTTTGTGGGTGATACACGCTGGTGTGGATCGGCTTAATCCCCAAGAACCCATACAGTTCGCGTAGTGTCCGTGACATAAATGTGGTGCCTTGATCAGTCAGAATCTCTTTCGGGATTCCAACTCGGGAGATAACGCGGAAGAGTGCCTCCGCAATACTGCATGCTGAGATATTGCGCAGAGGCACTGCTTCCGGGTATCGCGTTGCATAGTCCACCAGAACTAATATAAAGCGGTACCCTCGTGCTGACCGATCTAATGGCCCGACGAGATCCATCCCAATTCTTTCAAACGGGGTCTCGATTAATGGAAGAGGGCGCAAAGGCGCTTTTGGAATGGCCACTGGATTCACTAACTGGCATTCGTGGCATGCCGTACACCACCTATGGACATCACTGCGAATCCCCGGCCAATAGAATCGGGCCATTATTCGGGCTAGTGTCTTATCCTGCCCTAGGTGTCCAGCCATGGGATTAAAGTGAGCCGCCTGGAATACCAATTCCCGGCGGCTCCTTGGAATTAAAAGCTGCATGACTTGCTCTTTAGTTTGAGTGTCCTGCATCACTCGGTATAACCTATCCTTCATAATCGCGAAGTAGGGGAAGGATGGGGTGGCGTTCGGCTGGAGCGTTTGACCATCGATTACTCTCACTTGGTCAAACGCATGTCACAGAGTCTCATCTCACAACTGCTTTAATGGGAACTCTGCGAGGGATTCCCCAATAGAGAGAGGAGGGGCCGGCGGCTCCTCACTCTGACACGGAGATGACGTAGACGGCTCTGTGACAGCTGCTCCCACCAAAGCGACACTGGGACCTCCCCCTGTTAAATGGCAGGACCCACTCTCTACTAAGCGTGTCATTAAACCCCGAAATCCCGGCCAATCAGTCCCCAAAATTAGAGAGTGGGTAAGGCGAGGATTAACCGCCGCCTTCACTATAAATTTTTCCCCTCGGAAAAAAATGTGGACTGACACCAAAGGGTAGCTGTGAACGTCCCCGTGCACACACAACACCTTCACCCCCTGTGCACCCCCCAATGGCTCGTGTTGCACCAGGCTTTGGTGAATTGAGGTCTGATTACAACCAGAATCCACCAACGCCTGATATGTATCCCCTTGGATACTCACCGGTATGCGATACACTCCGGCCTGATCGAGGGCGGCTTCTGGCGCATTGGAGATCCGAACCACCATGCCCACCTCCCTTGCCGTGCACTGCTATTGGAGGTGGCCCAGTTCGCCACAGCGCCAGCAAACCGGCCCGGGCTTCCTCTCTGCACCAGTGTTCTGGGGCTCACTCACCTGGTGGGGGGGAGAGACAGACACAGAAGGGCGAAATGGGAGGGCACCGCGGGTGTGGCGGGCCGGCTGGGGTGGTGCCGGCCCCCGCCTCCGCGGTGGGGGAATGGGGCGAGGACAGGACACAGAAGGAGAGAGAGAGAGAGAGATGGAGAAGAGGAGAGAAGAGAAGAGACTGTCTGCTGTCCTGCTGCCGGAACAGCCGCCAAATGGTCCTCCGCCAGCTCGATGGCCTGATCCAGCGACGCCGGGCGGTGGCACCGGACCCACTCCGCAGTTCCTGTGGGCAAGCGTGCGATGAACTGCTCCAGCACCACCTGATCGATGATCTCTTCGGCGTCGCGGTTGTTGGCCCTCAGCCACCGCCAGCAGGCGTCCCGGAGTTGCTGGCCAAACGCGAACGGGTGGCCGACTTCCTCCAAGCGCAGAGCGCGGAAGCGCTGGCGCTGCTGTTCAGCGGTGCGCCCCACACGCTGGAGGATGGCCCGGCAAAGGTCCGCGTAGGCCAGCCGGCGGTCGGCGGGGAGCTGTAGCACGGCCAGCTGCGCCTCCCCCGTTAGCAGGGGGAGGAGGCGCGCCGCGCGCTGATCCATCGGCCACCCCGAGGTCTCTGCGACTTGCTCAAAGAGCGTGATGAAAGCCTCGGGGTCATCCTGCGAGCCCATCTTTGTCAGGGTGAGGAGGGACGGGCCCGCTGTGGAAGCGTCGATTGTCCCCACCAACGCGAGGAGGTGCCGGAACGCCTGTCAGTCCTCTTGCTGGGCCAACACCAGGGCCTTGAAGCGCTGCTCCTGCTCCTTACGGAGCGTGACGAGTGCCTGGTGCTGGCTTTGCTGGACTGTGGCGAGGGCGTGGACCAGGTCGGCGAAAGGGGAAGACTCCATGGGGCTGTTCAGCGTTCTGTGCTCCAGATCCTGGGTTTCGGCACCACTGTGGCAGTTCCTATGTATGGGCGGAGCACAGAAGATGGCAGGCCAGAACTGAGTTCACAAAACTCTTTTTATTCAGCTTTTCAGCTTATTTAAACACTCTCACACACACGCACACACACATCAGCCGTCTGGTTTGGGAGAGAGCTCCTCTGCTCTCGCTCTCCCTCCTTAAGTAGGGCGCGGTCACTGGGAAGACACACAAACAGGTTAATTGCTCTCAGGTGTAGTGATTCTGCCACTTACCTTCCCTGACTCCGCCCTCCTGTCACAGACTGGCGCTTGACCACGCCCCCGCTGCCACATAGGTATTTCTGGGCTTTTTGTACGCGTCTTTGTGATGGTTGCTAGGACACTACAAGTTTTAGTATCGGGTGTAAACACATCACAGCTGCTCGATTCCCAATCCTCCCTGCTCTTCTCTTCCAGCAAATGATAAGTTTTTTTAATTAAATCACAGAAAATACAGTGAGAAGGTACCTTCCAACATCTAGGCCACAAATCTACACTGTAACGACAATCGTTTTGAGCAATTTTGTACAGATCATAACCACTAATAAACTCTAATTTCCATGTATGTCATGTGATCACCATCTGTGTTTACATCCCTCTGAGGGCAGACGCAGCCGCTGCATGTGAGAGGATTCACTCTGTCACAGCAAGGCTGCAGACACAGCACCTTGAGGCATTTATCATCATTTCTGGGGACTTTAATCATGCTACTTTGGATTCTACTTTGGCTGCTTTTTACCAGGTTGTGGACTGTCCAACAAGGAACAACAGGACAATTGACTTGCTGTATGCTAATGTGAGGGATGCATACAGAGTCACACCCCTCCCCCCACTAGGGAAGTCTGACCATAGCCTGGTTCATCTACAGCTGAAGTACACCCCTCTGGTTCAAAGGCAGCCTGCAACAACTAGCTCCATCAGGAGGTGGTCCCCTGAAATGGAAGATGCCCTCATAGACTGTTATGACACTACGGACTGGGATGTGCTGCTTAGCCCACACTGTGAGGACATAGAAGGGCTGACACACTGTCTGATGGTTTACCTCAACTTCTGTGCAGACGTGGTCTCCCCTGCGAAGACTGTGTGGTGTTACCCTAATAACAAGCCATGGGTAACACAGGAAGTCAAAGCTGTCCTCAACAGGAAGAAAGCCGTCTTCAGGAGCAGGGACAGGGAGGTGATGAAAGCAGCACAGCAGGAGGTGAAATGCTGCATGAGGGAAGCTATGGACAGCTACAGGAGAATGGTGGAGCAGAAGCTGAAGGAGAACAGCATGAGGGAGGTCTGGGAAGGTGTGAAAACCATAATAGGCCACAATGTCTGTGAAGATTCTCAGTCATCCAGGTCATAGTAACTGTGGGTGATAAAAGAGAGCAACTGGACTTGCTTGTGGTTCACCCAGTTCAGCAATGCAGGTCTTCAGTAGTCGGGGACACATCTTATCCAGGCCTGCTGCTTTCCTGGGGTGAAGCTTCCTCAGTTGGCCACAATACAAAGACCAGAGTCATAGGGGGGACAGTGGAGAGGGTGAATGAGCTGAATGACTTTTTCAACTGGTTCAACCAGTCCACGTCCCCCCCTCCCCCTCACTGCAGCCATCTCTCCTTCTTCCCTCAATACACCTCCCCCCAGCCATTGCAGCAGCCCCCCCTCCTCCTCCCTGACCTCAACACGGACTCAACACGTGTCCTCCATGCATCACTGCAGACCAAGTCAGAGGTCAACTGAGGAAGCTTCACCCCAGGAAAGCAGCAGGCCCGGATAAGATGTGTCCCTGACTACTGAAGGCCTGCATTGCTGAACTGGGTGAACCACTCCAATGTATTTTCAACATCAGCCTGCACCTGGGGAGAGTGCCCACCCTCTGGAAGGCATCATGCATCATTCCAGTTCCTAAGAAGAACTGGCCCAGAGAACTGAACAACTTCCGACTGGTGGCACTCACTTCACATCTGATGAAGACGTTGGAGCGGCTCTTCCTCAGCCTCCTCGGACCCCAGGTGCAACACACCCAGGACTGTCTGCAGTTTGTGTACCGGGCAGGTGTTGGTGTGGAAGATGCTATCCTTTACCTGCTACACCGAGTCCACTTGCACCTGGATAAGGGAAATGGCACAGTGAGGATCCTCTTTTTGGACTTCTCAAGTGCCTTCAATACCATAAAGCCCCTTATGCTTCAGGACAAACTGAACAGGATGCGAGTGGACCCTTGCCTGGTCACCTGGACCTCCAGCTACCTTACCGACAGGTCGCAGTACATCAAGCTGAAGGACATCACATCTGACACTGTGATTAGCAGCACCGGAGCACCCCAGGGCACAGTGCTGGCCCCTCTTCTCTTCACCCTGTACACTGCGGACTTCTGCTACAACTCGGAGATGTGTCACATTCAGAAGTTTGCCGATGACACAGCCATCGTTGGGTGTATCAGGGATGACAGAGAGGAAGAGTATAGGAGCCTGATGAGGGACTTTGCCATTTGGTGCAATAGGACTCATCTGCAGCTCAACACCTCAAAGACCAAGGAGCTGGTCATTGACTTTGGGAGGTCCAGACCAAGGTCACGACCAGTTCTGATCAAGGGAGTCGAGGTGGAGGCTGTAGATTCCTACAAGTACCTCAGGTTGTGACTGGACAGCAAGCTGGACTGGACTTGCAACACCAACCACCTGTACAGGAAAGTACAGAGCAGGCTGTACTCCCTGAGGAGGCTGCGGTCCTTTAACATCTGCAGGAAACTTCTGCGAATGTTCTACCAGACTGTGGTCGCCAGTGTCCTGTTTTACACCGTGGTGTGCTGGGGGGGGCAGCACATCCAAGAAGGACACATCCAGGCTGGACAAACTGATCACGCAGGCCAGCTAAGTGGTCAGCATGAAGCTGGACTCTCTGGTGACGGTGGCAGAGAAGAGGACTATGGACAAACTACTGAACATAATGGATGATGCCAATCACCCTCTGCACACCGTCATCAGCAACCAGAGGAGCCTGTTCAGTGACAGAATGCTCCTTCCCAAGTGCAGGACAAACAGACTCAAAAACTCCTTTGTCCCTCACGCCATCAGACTGTACAACTCCTCTTTGGGGGGGAGGAGGGGTAACAGGAGGACAGAGGATGGGAAGGAGCAGTAGCCTAGCCTGACAAAAGCAATGTGCAATACCTCTCCTGTTAGATTTTTTTCATATTTTATTTTTTATATTTGTATATGTTAATACTTAATTTATCTAGAAGTTTTCTCTATTTTCTATTCTCTATTTATTTTGTAATGATGCTGCTGGAATTTTAATTTCCCTGAGGGAACCCTCCCAAAGGGATCAATAAAATTTTGTCCATCCTTCCATCCATCCATCCTTTGCTTCTTTCTGACTTACATTATCCAAGTAATCCAGTAGTAAAACTTTTTTAGCTGTAACTTTCTTTGAACTACAGACATCTGAGATCTTCAATATCGCTTGTCGTCAGTATGTAAACAATGTTCACTTGTCCCCCAGGACAAGAGTAGCAATGGTTGCTAATATAAGTGTGACATCAGTGCAAGGGGTCTATACAGTTTGTTGTTTTGAGAAGGTAGAGTAAATATACATCACTCATCACAGTTAGCTGGCTGGTTGCTAACAAATGATGAACACCGATATGTCTGTGTTTTTTCCTCACTTGACATAAGACGTAATTTCAATCCCTAAGTTTCCACTTCCGAGTTAAATCTAATGCAGCATAACTCATTCTCCTTTTACAGAGTGGCATTACTTTTGTCCTAATCGATTGTAATCTGTTATAAAATTGCAGTTATTCATGTAAACGATACGTTTACGTTAAATGAAGCCGATTAATCGAGGTTCGCTATAGGATCTCCTTATATGAAAAGTCGCACAGTCTCACACATGATATTAATGAACGAACTGGAATTTCACAAGCACCACATTTTTGTGCAAAAGCTACTTTTAAGGATTTACGAATAAATTTCTTTGTATCTAGCTTGATAAATGAGGCCCATTGTGTGTATTTACACATGTGCATGTGTGATTTTAATGTGTGTCTTGACTGCTGAGCAGATTTGGGAGTGGGAACAATGAAGCTTCATGTATACATCATACTGAACAGGGAGTCAGGCATGCGTTGTATCATACTGCAGGAGTTGAAGACTGCGGACAGTCATCGTATCCCCTGACTGCACGCTATCTGGATTCCTCTCCTCCTGCTCTGTTCCTTGCGGACTTGGTTATCCAACTGGATGCGTGGTTTCAGGCTCCAGCCTCGTTTATCCTCCTGCTTATCAGCTCCTGACCTCAGAGTTTGTGCGGACCAGAGATGGTCCTCTGAGTCCAGCCAGTATCTGAGCTTCCTGGGTGGAGATCAGAGCCAAATGCCTGCTTCTCACGTTGGACATGCATAGCTGGAGATAAGAGCTAGGAGATCTGTATATATATATGTGTGTGTGTAAGTATGAAATAACTAAGGAGTGAAAAACTTCATACTATGTAATTTTCTCTTTTCCATTCCTAAGAAACGATCTTAATTCCAGTTCTGCAGATTTAAACACTGGTGTCATCCTTGTCAAACAGAGTGATGAGAGTGTGATGTTGGGTTTTGTGTGTGTGTGTGTGTGTGTGTGTGTGTGTGTCGCAGATGTGGGGTTACGACACCCAAGCACACAGCCAGTTCTTTTCTTTTTCATTATTTGTCTAATGCGCTCTGGCAGGAGCCTGGCTACTGATGCAAGCCTCACTGCAGTTACAACTGAGAAGAGTGAGTGTGTTCCACTGCTGACTGTAGGTATCATCCATGACGTTGGGTCATCAGGACGTGATTTACCCAATACTTTAAATGTATTCATTTTTTGACACAATTTTTATCCAAAATGTCTAAGAATTCAGAGAAGATACAATTCATCCATTGAGGGCAAAAACCTTTATTTATCTTTATTGTTATTGTCACCTCATAGCAAGAAGGTTGCTGGGTTCAAACCTGCTGGCCAACCGGTGCATTGCATGCTCTCCTTGTGCTTGCATGGGTTTCCTCAAGGTGCTCTGGTTTCCTCCCACAGTCCAAAGACATGTGGATTAAGTCAATTGGCTCCTCTAACTTGCCCGTAGGTGTGAACATGAGGGTGAGTGGCTGTCCATATCTCGGTGTTAGGCCTGTGATAGATTGGTGACCTGTCCAAGGTGAACCCCATCTCTCACCCACTGTCAGCTGGGATTGGCTTCTTGCCCAGCTGCAACCCGCAATGGATAAGCAGTATAGAAAATAAGAAAAGAATTAATATTATTTAACAAGGATATTACATGTTAATCATCAGTATTTATAATGGGTTAGATTTAGCCAAATGGCAAATTTTCATCTACCATCCCTAAGCAGGTAGATGTTCAAGGAAAAAAAGAGCAAATTGGAACTAAACTAAATCTGATTTTGAATATTAGGCAGAAAAAAGGTGCTTAGCTTCCTAAAAAGGTTCTACTTGGAAGGTTTGAAATGTGGTCATTGTGATAGATGTTTATTTCTGTAATATCTCTCAAAATATCAGGCCATTCTGTGGCTGGGAAGTTATTTAATTTGAGGGGATTAAAGCAAATAATGTGCATGAAATAATTTGCTTCGCGCAGTCAAGCAGACAGAGGAAGTCCATGTGCACATGAGCAGGTTTACCTTTTTTTTTCTAAAAATTTGACAGTCACAGACCCATAAGGGAAAAATTAGAATTATTAATATAATTTTTATTAGGATACACATAATGGTAAGAGTGGGTTGTAGTTTTCACCACTGTAATAAAACTAGTAAATAACAGGTTTACCACCTTCTTCTTCTTCTTTTGGGTTTTACAGCAGCTGGCATTCACAGTATTGTATTACTGCCATCTACAGGTTTACCTTTGAGCGTGCACTGACAAGTGACATTCCATGTCCCAACAGCTAGCCGCTGTGTTCGGGGATCAGGTCGTCGAGGTCCCTGCCTTCGACTGCCGCCCAATCCACACTGCACCGGCCCCCTACGGCTACCTCTGTGGGTGGTGAACCTACAGGAGGTCGGGCCCACGTCACCGCTTCGGGCTGAGCCCGGCCGGGCCCCTTGGGCAAAGGCCCGGCCACCAAGCGCTCGCATACGAGCCCCAACCCCGGGCCTGGCTCCAGGGTGGGGCCCCGGCTGCGCCATACCGGGCGACGTCACGGTCCTTGATCGATTATTATCCATAAGGGTTTTGGTGAACTGCTCTTGGTCTGGCCTGTCCCCTAGGACCTATCTGCCTTGGGAAACCCTAACAGGGGCGTAATGCCCCCGACAACATAGCTCCTAGGATCATTCAAGCACACAAACCCCTCCACCACAATAAGGTGGCAGTTCTAAGAGGGGACTCTTTGTAAAGGGCTGTCCGGTCCCTGTATGAACAGAGCAGGAGTCTGGTTTGCATTGCCGGCAGTAAGTCAGACCTGTTCCCAGTGCATGTTGGACTCTGGCAGGGCTGCCCTTTGTCACCGGTTCTGTTCATAATTTTTATGGACAGAATTTCTAGACGCAGCCAGGGACCGGAAGGAATCCTGTTTGGGAACCACAGGATTTCATCTCTGCTTTTTGCAGATGATGTTGTCCTGTTGGCTTCTTCAAACCAGGACTTTCAGCATGCACTGGGGCGGTTTGCAGTCGAGTGTGAAGCAGCTGGGATGAGAATCAGCACCTCCAAGTCCGAGGCCATGGTTCTCGACCGGAAAAGGGTGGCTTGCCCTCTTCAGGTTGGTGGAGAAGTCCTGCCTCAAGTGGAGGAGTTTAAGTATCTCGGGATCTTGTTCACGAGTGAGGGAAGGATGGAGCGTGAGATCGACAGGCGGATCGGTGCAGCCTCCACAGTGATACGGTCGCTTTACCGGTCTGTCATGGTGAAGAAGGAGCTGAGCCAAAAGGCAAAGCTCTCGATTTACCGGTCGATCTATGTTCTAACTCTCACCTATGGTCATGAGCTTTGGGTAATGACCGAAAGAACAAGATCGTGGATACAAGCGGCCGAAATGAGTTTCCTTCGCAGGGTGGCTGGGTGCTCCCTTAGAGATAGGGTGAGAAGCACAGTCAATCGAGAGGAGCTTGGAGTAGAGCCGCTGCTCCTCCATATTGAGAGGAATCAGCTGCGGTGGCTCAGGCATCTCTTTCGGATGCCTCCTGGATGCCTCCCTGGGGAGGTGTTCCAGGCATGTCCCCCCGGGAGGAGGCCCCGGGGAAGACCCAGGACACGCTGGAGGGACTATGTCTCTCGGCTGGCCTGGGAACGCCTCGGTGTTCTTCCCAAGGAGCTGGCCGAGGTGTCTGGGGAAAGGGAAGTTTGGGCTTCCATGCTCAGACTGCTGCCTCTGTGACCCGGCCCTGGATAAGCGGATGAAGACGAGACAAGACGTGCACTGACAGTTCTATCATTCTGTCACTAAACGAACAGCTGATCACACCGAGGTGCTCGCTGAGCGCCGATATTTATTAGTTTGGTCCTGCGTTTCCTTTCCTTTGTATATAACATAATGTCTTTTCTTCTCACTTTCTTTCCGTTACTGTCGACGGCCTTTCACGTTTCATTCGCACACTCACGTCCTCCATTTTTCTCTCCTGTTTCAAATTTGTATCCCGCAATGCCTTGCGCAAATGGGGAAAGCCCATCACGTGATGCATGATGTAGTATCTTGAATTGGGTCATGGTGAAGCAGGAAAAAATAGTGGAGAATTTAGGGCCATGTGACTCTAAATTTATTAATTATTCTATTAAAAACAAAAACTAATAAAATTGGAAGTCTGTGATTCAAATTCAGTAGCTTTTGGTCACTAAACAAAAATAATTAGGTGTTGGGAAAATTCTTTTTATGACGTACACTTGAAAAATCTGAAAGGCAGTACAGCTTTAAAGCCTTTTTTTCTTACTCCATATTAATGAATTGTGGCTTTTCAGTAAGTTTTGATTTCAAAATTAGATCAAATAAAATGCCTGCAACCCTGTTGTTCAGGATAAGCGGCTACAGATAATGGATGGATGGATGGATGGATGGATGAAATAAAATGTTCATTACATGCTATTAGAAAGCCTTTAGCAAATCATAGTGCCAAAAAACCCCAAGAATAGTTTGTTTGTTTGTTTGTTTGTTTGTTTGTTTGTTTTTTAAGTAAAATTTCCAGACTTGTATCCAGGATACAAACATTGATGTTGATTTTTAACTTGTGTAAATTCACATTACTGTGCAAAAGTCTTAGGCACCTTAATTTTTTTTTAGCATAAACTTTGTTATATACTTTTATGAATTCTACATTATGGAACAGGTACAAAACCACTTTAGATTTCCAAACATTAGTTGTGCAGCACAAAATGAAATGTTACAGAAAGATGTTTGTATGTCAGTAAAGAAAGTATTATATTACATAACAGACCACTTTTCACATCTGATGAAGACGTTGGAGCGGCTCTTCCTCAGCCTCCTCAGACCCCAGGTACAACATGCCCAGGACTGTCTGCAGTTTGCATACAGGGCAGGTGTTGGTTTGGAAGACGCCATCCTCTACCTGCTACACCGAGCCCACTCGCATCTGGATAAAGGAAATGGCACAGTGAGGATCCTCTTCTTGGACTTCTCGAGTGCCTTCAACACCATCCAGCCCCTATTGCTTCAGGACAAACTGAACAGGATGCAAGTGGACCCCTGCCTGGTCACCTGGATCTCCAGCTACCTCACTGACAGGCCACAGTACATCAGGCTGAAGGACATCACGTCTGACACTGTGATTAGCAGTACCGGAGCACCCCAGGGCACGGTGCTGGCCCCTCTTCTCTTCACCCTGTACACTGCAGACTTCTGCTACAACTCGGAGCTGTGTCACATTCAGAAGTTTGCCAATGACACAGCCATCGTTGGGTGTATCAGTGATGACAGAGAGGAGGAGTATAGGAGCCTGGTGAGGGACTTTGCTGCGTGGTGCAACAGGAACCATCTGCAGCTCAACACCTCGAAGACCAAGGAGCTGGTCATTGACTTTGGGAGGTCCAGACCAAGGTCACGAACAGTTCTGATCGAGAGAGTCGAGGTGGAGGCTGTGGATTCCTACAAGTACCTCAGGCTGTGGCTGGACAGCAAGCTGGACTGGACTTGCAACACCAATCACTTATACAGGAAGGGACAGAGCAGGCTATACTTCCTTAGGAGGCTGCGGTCCTTTAACATCTGCAGGAAACTCCTGTGGATGTTCTATCAGTCTGTGGTCACCAGTGTCCTGTTTTACACCATGGTGTGCTGGGGGGACAGCACATCCAAGAAGGACACATCCAGGCTGGACAAACTGATCAGGCAGGCCGGCTCTGTGGTCGGCATGAAGCTGGACTCTCTGGTGACGGTGGCAGAGAATAGGTCTATGGACAAATTATTGAACATCATGGACAATGCCAGTCACCCTCTGCACACCGTCATCACCAACCAGAGGAGCCTGTTCAGTGACAGAATGCTCCTTCCCAAGTGCAGGACAAACAGACTCAAAAACTCCTTTGTCCCTCACACCATCAGACTGTACAACTCCTCTCTGGGGGGGGTAACAGGAGGACAGAGGACGGGAAGGAGCAGTAGCCTAGCCTAATAATAAGCAATACTGGACAATATGCAATATAATGTGCAATATAAAGTGCAATATCTCTCCTGCTGCCCCCCTTTTCCCCCTTTCCCCCCTCCTCTCTCTCCCCCCTTCCTCTCTTCCCCATATCTTATTCTTTTTATATTTGTATATGTAAATACTTAATTTATTTTAATTTATCTAGAAGTTTTTCTCTATTTCTTTTCTCTGTTTATCTGTAATGATGCTGCTGGAATCTTAATTTTCCTGAGGGAACCCTCCCAAAGGGATCAATAAAGTTTTATCTAATCTAATCTAATCTAATCTAATCTAATCTAATCTAATCTAATCTAATCTAATCTAATCTAATCTAATCTTTTCAGACAAAAACATAATGAAGGCTACTGGATTTTGGTGCAAAATGAAGAAGTGAGTGTGACAAAGTGTCCAGAAGAACTGTGGCTGGTTCTGTAAGATGCTCAGTAAAACCTACAGCTCATTTCCGCATAAAACTGACCTCATTGGACCTGAGACAGATTTTTTTTAAGCAAAGAGTTGTCTCACACCAAATATTGATTTTTTTTTAATGCATTACTGCTTACTGATCTTTATGGTATTTTTTAAATGTAGAAACATTTAATGTTATTATTTTTGAAGGCATCTTTGCGCTACAGCATTTCATTGCATGTACTGAAAACTGTGTGGTTCTGTATATTGTGGCATTTAGCCAGTCAGGATGGATAACAAGAAGCTGGAATTAAGTTGACTTTTCATTAATGTAAATGAAGTACTCCATGCAGGCTGAGGAATGCAGGCAGCGACAAGCTCTGCCTCATTTGATAATGTATTACCCTGATCAAGTCTCGTGTCCATATCCCATCACATAATACTACCTGTGAGAGCAGATAGAGTTCTCTGGAGGTGATGATGTGCTGGCATCATTTCCCATCTAATGCTAATGTTAAAAATAAATGCTAACCTTTTAATTGGCATTTGGTTTTATGTAAACAGATATAAATATCAGACGAACATACAAAACTTCACAGGTTTTCTGCTGTACTCTGAAGGAATGTTTAATGGTCTGGTACAGTATAAAAGCTAAACTCAAAAGATCTGGAAGAACTGGTCAGCAACGGACCATGCTGGAAGGCCATTTCAAATAAAGCCTGTGAAATTTTTGAAACAAACTTGAGGAACCACAAGAAAGAGAAAAGGAGATGCAGAAAGGAAAGACTGGCTACTGGCCATGAGAGGGAACCTGCCATCCAATGCCCTCAATGCCCATGAAAGCTCCATTCTCGTCTCGGCCTGCTCAGTCATCTGTGGGCACATGAGAGGAAAGAGAGAAGATTTTGAAGGAGACCCATCTTCGTTAATGAGGGGACCGATGACGACCATATGAAATGAACTAACTATGCCAGATTATTTAACATGCTGTCAATTTCTTACAGAAGACTCAAAGAAGTCTTCTTAATTTAGATAGTTAGGTCTTCTTAGCTTCAGGCTACGTTCACACTGCAGGCTGAAGTGACTCCGAAAAGATCGGATTTGAGTCACTTCAGCCTGCAGTGTGAACGTAGTAAGGCTACGTTCACACTGCAGGCTGAAGTGACTCAAATCCGATCTTTTCGCCCATATGTGACCTGTATCCGATCTTTTATTGACAATATGAACGACACAGATCCGATTTTTTCAAATCCGACCCAGGCCGTTTGGATATGTGGTCCTAATTCCGATCCCTATCCGCTCTTTTCATATGCGACTTCAGTCTGAACCGCCAGGTCGCATTCATCCGACTTGCACGTAATCAACAAGCCACAAATGTCACTATTCTGCGCTGAAGTAGGCGGCGGGTCTCTCAAAAAAAGTTACAACAACATGGCACATAATCACGGGCGCAGATAGAGGGGGGGACTCGTCCCACCCAGATTTAAATTCACCTTGTTCGGTCCCCCCCACTTATAGGGAGGAAAAAACGTCTATGCTGTCTTTCTTTGTATAAGGCAAACCTCACGGAAAAATCAAAAGACTAATTACCATTCGGTTTATTGAGGTGCACAGCAGTGTATACATAGTTGCAACAACTCACATAAAACAAAGACTGATATTCGGTTGGTTGAGCTGCGCAGACTGCACAGGTTGCGAGCTCGAGCTTGGTTGCTATGGTTACTAACAACAAGTTTGACAGGCATATCGGGGTTGGGGTTGGTTTGCTGGCAGCTTTGTCCCCTCCAGTTTTTTGTCCCTCCCAGTTCAAAAAACGTATCTGCGCCCCTGCGCATGACATCAATGCGAGGGACGCTTCGGGCTGTGAAGGTTCTGAATCTTCTCAATGGAAGGACGCAGAGGTTAGGGAGCTGATTTCCATTTGGGGGGATGCAGCTATTCAAGCTAGATTGGATGAGTCATACCGCAACCGGGCGGTTTTACTTCCGTAAACACTGGCCATGCTCACTGCGTGTGACGTCGTTGTATCCTGCAATGCGCATGCGGAACACTTTTAGGTCGCTTTTCGTTCATACTGAGGATCACATACAAGTCGCATATATTTGTTAATGTGAACGACCTCACAAAAAAATCGGATTTCACAAAAAAATCGGAATTGAGCATTAAGCCTTGCAGTGTGAACGTAGCATAAGAGTGCTACTTGGAATGACTGTTTTCAAATCCTCTGTAGAGCTGGACATAGAAGCATTCCACAACAGCATCACAAACCATCACAGGGCAACGTAACAGCATAACTTGGTGGAAAGCGCTATCTGCCCTCTTCCACATACAGTACATGAGCTCACATATGCCCTTGATTGGCTTGTGAGCCAATCATGCTTTGAGAAACAGGGGAGCGAGAGTAGGTCATCATTCCCACCCGAAAGTGCCATCCACATATAAAGAGATTCACTCGTCGCCCATCACTTTGTAGCTGACAGTTGGTCAATAGTGAACATTCCAGACTCTGGTTGCCAAGGTAACCCTCTTGTATTTATTTATAACTCAGTGTTGGTGTTATCTATCAGTCAATGGTATCCTTCATTCTCATTGGTAGTCATCTCAATCACATCATGAGATTAGTTTAAATCAGTACCTGCCCACTTCACATTGCTAAGAGTTATTGCACCCATCGTCCCTTCAAGTCAACATATTTCATTGACATTCCATGGTCTTTGGGTGGGAAGCCATAGCCAAATGGTTAGAGAAACAGCTTTGGGATCAAAAGGTTGCTGGTTTGATTCCCTGAACCAGCAAGACTGGCTCAAGTGCTTTTGAGCAAGGTGCCTAACCCCCAACGGTACTGGCAAGAGTGATGGTGTATCTTGTGTCTGATTAGCCAAAGAAAAACTGATGATGTGATTATCAGTTTGGGCAAGAAGCTGGCCCTAACTAACTGGGTGCCACATTGTTACTAATCTCTTCCTGTGTGTATGCTCATTAAGAGCACACCCAATTTTGCTCCCGTGAGTGCCACCCACAGATGGCTGTTGAATTATTGGGATTCAAACTTACAGTTTCCCTATGATAGGGCCAGTGATCCTCCGTTTGATACGCTTTGTATCCTGGAAAGAAGGACATCCAAATTCAGCATGGATGCTTCCTTACGGTACAGGTAACCTCAATGGACCATTTGAGCAGCTGATATTTTTGTACACTTTTTTGGCAATGAGATTCAGGATCTAGGGAGGTGTAGTGGTTAGCGCTGTTGCCTCACAGCAAGAAGGTCTGGGTTCGAGCCCCGTGGCTGGCGAGGGCCTTTCTGTGCGGAGTTTGCATGTTCTCCCCGTGGGTTTCCCCCCACAGTCCAAAGACATGCAGGTTAGGTTAACTGGTGACTCTAAATTGACCGTAGGTGTGAATGTGAGTGTGAATGGTTGTCTGTGTCTATGTGTCAGCCCTGTGATGACCTGACGACTTGTCCAGGGTGTACCCTGCCTTTCGCCCGTAGTTAGCTGGGATAGGCTCCAGCTTGCCTGCGACCCTGTAGAACAGGATAAAGTGGCTAGAGATAATGAGATGAGATGAGATTCAGGATCTAATTCATGCAAACAGCTTTTCAGAGCACAACACAGTCACTGGACTGAAAATTCACTAAAAATTATTAAAGAGATTTTCTTGAAGCAATGAGTCATGAGTAAACAAGAAAATCTAGTGTTTATTTACAGGCTATAGAAAAAGGTTTCATGGTCATCTGCTATGCCTCTTTCTGTGAAAACAGGCAGCTCTTGGCCATGTTTCATTATGCATACCAAACTCTCTTGTGAATGTTTGAGATCTGACCTGAGAGACTATGGTGTAGGTCACTTAGTGATGAAAAGAAAGACAAAATGCAGCATCATGGATATGTTATGATGTGGTGATTTTATACCATACAATCTAATCTCATACGCACATAATATTGTTCTTTGATTTTCAATCATAATGCAGCTCTGCTCCGTCGTCCTTGCTGTCTTTTTCACATATAAATATATGAAAAACATAATATGATCGCATTGATGTTTTCTATAAGAGATGCAGAATACCAAATGATGTTGCATGCACGGTCAAATCTGGCATGCCATGAAGCAATGGAATATAAGCTTTTTCAAGTCAAGTCAAAGTCCCTCCCATGCCAGGATCTGGTCTTTGCAGGCAGTCTCCTGTCCCAGTACTACCCAGCCCTTTGAGCCGCATGGGCGTGGTGCCAATCTCCATTTCTATAGTCCTCAGCCTCTTGCTTAATGTATTGCTGGGTTTCAGTCCTGTGACTTTTCTTAGCAGTTTTACCGGAAGTGAAATAGCTGGTGGTCTAAACAGCTGTCGTAGTGCAAACAACTAGTGATAACTTATCAGAGTACGCTCGTAATCTAGAAGCCACTGCTTGCTTTCAGTATATTCAGAAGATTGCTATGTGCAATGGAATCAACCCCTACAGTCTGGGAAAGAAGGATTTGTCATACGGTCTCGAAAACTACCCTTCAGTCGAGTTCCCCGACATCTCCAACTATCTGGTGTTGCAGACGTCCTTCTACACCGCGAAACAGATGAAAGCGTGGAGGAGTATGGAGGCTTACAACTGTTTTATATGTGGCTGGGTAAAGGACCTCGGTATCAAGTCGCTGCACAATGAACCCTGTATTGTTTTTGCCCATGTAAGTATGTTTTTTTAAGCTTTTCGTTCATGTCTTTACAACGAAGCGCTGCAAGTTGAAGTGTAAACAAACAACAGTTGGCATGATTCTCACTTGTGTTGGCTCTTATCTCTCAGCTAAATCATTCACGAAGATCATCAGAAACCCCTTTAAAGACCTGGATCTTAGTTAAACAAGACGGAGAATTGATCATGGCGCATTGTAACTGTATGGCTGGGTAAGAATTTTGTCGTGACCTTCATGCATATGGACTTTGTGAGGAGTGAGGAGTAAACAAAGAAACAGCTGGGGACTTTAGCACTTCGTGACTAAAAAAAGTACCATAAAATAATGACACATAGCAAGAAAAGTACTTGGAAAACACTAAGGCCAGAGCTGAGAGGGAAATACAAACCTTTCACCAAGTGATCACTGCAAACTCGAGCATGCTTCGACTCGGCTCCCTTCGATTTCAGTCAGAGGTTCAAAAGCCACATTTCTCCACGTCTTTTTGTGAAATCTTGTGTTCGTTCACGCTTTTTTATTAGTTCACGGGGAATCCTGAAGAAACTTTTATCAGTTTCACGGTTTGATCGATTCGAACAACCTAAAACAGCGCAAGTGTAAGGCATTTTTCATGCAAGCAATGCACCCTCTCATTACAAATACTTTGTCACCTGAGCTTTGGTAGACCACCAGCTAAACTTTTGAATAACTAATGAGGCGGATGTGACGTCACATGAAACCCAAGAATTGTACAGCTAGGGTTACAATAGGGGGCCAGTCCTTTGGTAACCATGAGAGTTTGACTCCCTACTCACATCTGTATTTCAGCATGCCTCACCAGATAGCAGTAGGTACCATTTTTAATGGGTCTTTGGTATGACCCAACCGCGAGTAGAACTGACGATCGCCCTGTTGAGAGGCGGACATGCTAATCACTCGGCCAACTCACAGTTATATAGACTTTTTATCAGCTATTTATTGTTATACTTGTTGCTAAGTACTCGATGGGTAGTTTTCGCTGATGTCACGGAATTCCAGGAAAAGCCTGAATAAAATTCTTAATTTTTCATAGCTACATAACAATAAGCATGGTGTAGTGGTTAGCACTATCGCCTCACAGCAAGAAGGTCCCGGGTTTGAACCTCACAACCTGTGTGGTGTTTGCATGTTCTCCCTGTGTCCGTGTGGGTTTCCTCCAGGTGCTCTGGTTACCCCCACATCCAAGATGTGCAGTTAGGTTAACTGGCTTCCCTAAATTGCCCATAGGTGTGAATGGTTGTATGGGGTGGGAACTGCTTGATAGTTCCCCTGGAGTAGTTAAGAAATCTGCAGTAAACAGTCAATGCTGACATTGGAGAAATAAAGCTATTTATTTCCACAGTAGGAGTGCTGAGTGAAGAACAAAGTCTGAACCATTTTATAAGTGAATGTTTCACATCCTAGAAAAATGGCATCTGGGAAAAAGTGGATTTCTGATCATACTATTTATTGTAGGCACTATTAGAGAGAAAAATATTCCCAGCAAGATAAAGCCTGGAATAGATAGAAAATGTCCAAATTTTATCAAGCAATGGTATTTTTGCCACAAATGGGACTTCTGGGTGACAGCAAAGTAGTACTGTTTCTGTTATTGCCAAGATGAAAAGTGCTGCTGGATGTGCATCAAGCTTAAACAGGAAATGGATTTGGAGTTGCACTATGGGAGTGTAATCACTTTGTTTAATAGTCCGATCTGGCATTGTGTGTGTGTGTGTGTGTGTGTGTGTGTGTGTGTGTAGATATGAAGTCTCAAGTGATTGACTCCCACCGGCACAGATAGGATCCCTCCTCCTTTTCTCTGAGAAAGCAAACTGATATGAACCAGAAGTGAGTCATTAATGAGCTCATCTCATCTGCTCACTTTAGGTCTCTCTTTGTCTCACAATTGCATGTGGTGTATAGTCTCATGCACCTGGATTGTGTGTGTGAGGGGTATGACCGATGAAGAGACGTACAGCAGAGTGAATGAGTGAAGCTGAGAGTCGTTTATTTCTGGATGAGCCGGGCTCAAGTGTAAATAATCTCAGCCTTACATTATAGATTAATCAGACGCTCAGCTGGATCTCACACACCGTGGAACATAAACACAACTTTGGGATGAACCCACATCTGTGTTTGAGATAGACATAGCTAAAAGGAGAGACTAGACGCTCTTGATGCAACTGTCATGAACACTGTCACACAGTCGTCTCACTTAAATGAGAACATCCTCAGGGAGGTGGGGAAATGCTGGAGTAGTGGGGTGTTTTTTTTCCCCCAGAATAAATAAGTGTAAAAGGGTCAAATTCGGCTTCATTAAAGTACTACTCCAGCACTTTTCAACCATTGCAATTATTATTTGTCATTACACACATGATACAGATGTGGCAGGTAAGAGATTATGTTAAAAAACAATGGTATATTCTTTTAATCAAACTGCATTTACTTTTTTTTTAAATACTTTTCTGTTCTAAAAAACACTCATCCGGCATTTTGTCACCTCCCTGAGGACACTCAGACATTCCTTGTGTGGACAGTGACCTTGGCAATGAGCAGATCCTATGCAGGGGAGTACCCAACATAAACACACACTCAAAGGGCACAGCTGGAAGGCATCATGGTAACATCCGACAACTGATCACCCCTTCACACAGTGCTTGCCCTCTCCTCCCTGTCAACAAGTGTCCCTTTTGGAGAATTCAGTGGCCTTCGGGGTCAGGAACAAGCCCGCTGTGGTCATCCTCTGTGCACGTTACCATTTTTAAGTGCATATTTCCTCACTAAAGTAGGAGTGAAACCTATGACAGTGATGCAACACAGTACTCTCGATCTTTATCCAACTGAATGCGATTGATGTTTATGAAATAGTTGACCTGAAAAGATGTAACTCCACAGCTGTAGATTTGACACATAGACAATTAATTGGATTTGTTTAAAAAAAAAATTGTTGAAAAGTGCATGATCACGATTAGGCAGCGTTAAGATTGAGTGTGTCCGCAGTTGCCACAGTCTGTCATCTTGCTCGTTTAGTGTGTGTGGGCAAATTTCAGGTCTTCTTCGGATGCTAGCTAGTTAGTGTCTAGTTTCAATACCCTTTGACCTTGTCAGGCTAATTAGCGGTATTCCCTTAAAGCTTAACTTCACTCCAAGACTTCCTTCATCAGGCTGTGTTCATTTTGAATATTAACCTCATCGTCACCCCTCACCTGTTCCTCTACATCTGCCACTGCAAGCAGAAAACTTTGATTGTTTGCTCTCGAGTGTTCACCAAAAGTTAATTGGAACTGCGTTCTCTGTTTTGTTTTGCTTTTTTTTGTCTTGACGTTTTTCAATTCCCATAATATTCATACCATAATTTTAATTATGAGCTGAATGTTTTACTCACCAAGTACAGAATCATTGGGTAAATCATCAGTATTGGATACTTCATAATTTCCTTCAACTGACTCAAGACAAAACAGATATAATTTTATTTGATGCTTCAATGAATCATGAGACTTGAGCTGATGCTTACATCCACTCCAAGGTAAATTAACACCAAAAACCAAGTTAGGTTTGTCAGGTCTGTGCTAGTTGTATTAGTTTGACTAATTCCAGTCAGGTTAGTACTAAACAACTACACAAGCTTTGTTCATTCCTGTCAGGGTAGTGCTAATCAGCTATATCCATTTTGCTAATTCATTCATTCATTCATTTATTTATTTATTTGCTAATCAGCTGTATTAGTTTTGTGCAAATT
This sequence comes from Neoarius graeffei, assembly GCF_027579695.1. Lineage (NCBI taxonomy): Eukaryota > Metazoa > Chordata > Actinopteri > Siluriformes > Ariidae > Neoarius > Neoarius graeffei. Next base: position 75,704,275 of record NC_083581.1, on the reverse strand, counting down.
AGTCATATTTGTTTAAATAATTCCTGTCAGTGTTTTGCTAATCAACTCTATCAAGTTTTGCTAATCAGCAATGTTAGTTTACCTCAGTCAAAGCAGTATTTTGCTAATCAGCTCTATCAGTTTTGCTAATTCATGTCAGGTTTTTTGCTAAATCAGCAACATTAGCTTTGTGCTAATCAGCCATATTACAACCCCAATTCCAAAAAAGTTGGGACAAAGTCCAAATTGTAAATAGAAATGGAATGCAATGATGTGGAAGTTTCAAAATTCCATATTTTATTCAGAATAGAACATAGATGAAATGTCAAATGTTTAAACTGAGAAAATGTATCATTTAAAGAGAAAAATTAGGTGATTTGAAATTTCATGACAACAACACATCTCAAAAAAGTTGGGACAAGGCCATGTTTCCCACTGTGAGACATCCCCTTTTCTCTTTACAACAGTCTGTAAACGTCTGGGGACTGAGGAGACAAGTTGCTCAAGTTTAGGGATAGGAATGTTAACCCATTCTTGTCTAATGTAGGATTCTAGTTGCTCAACTGTCTTAGGTCTTTTTTGTCGTATCTTCCGTTTTATGATGCGCCAAATGTTTTCTATGGGTGAAAGATCTGGACTGCAGGCTGGCCAGTTCAGTACCCGGACCCTTCTTCTACGCAGCCATGATGCTGTAATTGATGCAGTATGTGGTTTGGCATTGTCATGTTGGAAAATGCAAGGTCTTCCCTGAAAGAGACGTCGTCTGGATGGGAGCATATGTTGCTCTAGAACCTGGATATACCTTTCAGCATTGATGGTGTCTTTCCAGATGTGTAAGCTGCCCATGCCACACGCACTAATGCAACCCCATACCATCAGAGATGCAGGCTTCTGAACTGAGCGCTGATAACAACTTGGGTCGTCCTTCTCCTCTTTAGTCCGAATGACACGGCGTCCCTGATTTCCATAAAGAACTTCAAATTTTGATTTGTCTGACCACAGAACAGTTTTCCACTTTGCCACAGTCCATTTTAAATGAGCCTTGGCCCAGAGAAGACGTCTGCGCTTCTGGATCATGTTTAGATAAGGCTTCTTCTTTGAACTATAGAGTTTTAGCTGGCAACGGCGGATGGCACGGTGAATTGTGTTCACAGATAATGTTCTCTGGAAATATTCCTGAGCCCATTTTGTGATTTCCAATACAGAAGCATGCCTGTATGTGATGCAGTGCCGTCTAAGGGCCCGAAGATCACGGGCACCCAGTATGGTTTTCCGGCCTTGACCCTTACGCACAGAGATTCTTCCAGATTCTCTGAATCTTTTGATGATATTATGCACTGTAGATGATGATATGTTCAAACTCTTTGCAATTTTACACTGTCGAACTCCTTTCTGATATTGCTCCACTATTTGTCAGCGCAGAATTAGGGGGATTGGTGATCCTCTTCCCATCTTTACTTCTGAGAGCCGCTGCCACTCCAAGATGCTCTTTTTATACCCAGTCATGTTAATGACCTATTGCCAATTGACCTAATGAGTTGCAATTTGGTCCTCCAGCTGTTCCTTTTTTGTACCTTTAACTTTTCCAGCCTCTTATTGCCCCTGTCCCAACTTTTTTGAGATGTGTTGCTGTCATGAAATTTCAAATGAGCCAATATTTGGCATGAAATTTCAAAATGTCTCACTTTCGACATTTGATATGTTGTCTATGTTCTATTGTGAATACAATATCAGTTTTTGAGATTTGTAAATTATTGCAATCCGTTTTTATTTACAATTTGTACTTTGTCCCAACTTTTTTGGAATCGGGGTTGTAGTTTAGCTAATTCCTGTCAGTTCTTTGCTAATCAACTCTCAGTTTTTGCTAATCAGTAATATTAGTTTAACTCAGTCAAGTCAATATTTTGCTAATCAGCTATATCAATTTTGCTAATTCATGTCTTTTTTTTTCTATTTTGTGCCAGGTTTTGTTCTGCTCTTTTGTGTCAGTTTTTTTTACTACTCATTGCGGTGTACATTTAGCTAGTTCATGTCAGTTCTTTTTTCCTCAACAGTTATAGAAGATTTGATTTTCAATCTGTGGTGAATTGTATGGTAATTAGCTTTTTTCCCCCTCTGGCAATGTGTGTCCATTTTATGGTTTTATGTTATGATTTTTGCCTTTGAGCGTAGTGTGACTGGAGCAGTTTGTAATGTGTTTTGGTCTTCATAACGAGAGGTATTATTTAAGCATATTTTTTAAAAAATGTATGAGGCTGTTATAAAATCTTCTGCCTTGTCTGTTCCCATCATGTAGACTAACCGGAATTCAAAATGGCTGCCTAACAACAACGACAACACCAACACAGCATTTTGAGGAAAGGAAAGTTTTGCTCATGTGAGTCATGCTTTGTTTTAGCAAATCTGTGATGATATTTAAGTACTAGATGTGTTTGAGGCATACATTATGTTTACAGAATGGATTTTGGATGAGACAGATGTCCATTCGTTGTTAGCTTTAATCCCCTTTTTGTTAAAGAATCAAATGTCAGCAAGCAAACATGTCTAAATTTAGGGCAAATGGAAAATTGTATAAATGACATTTTTACCACTTGTTTATGACTCTTGGTCTTAACTGTTAGAGGAAGCACTGAAAGACAGCCTGGCCACATGAATAAATTTCTTTACACTTTCTTCCTAATGCTAGATGCTCCAGTCATGTAGAATTGGACCAGCTCCTTCACATATTCCTCTGTGCATAAGGACCAGCATTGATGCGGGAACGATGTGACCTTCATGTAGTTTTGGTCAAGCTGAAGATCATAGTTAATGAACTGACCACGCTCTCACAGGGATTTGGAGTTGAAGATGAGTGCGAGCCAGATCTGTGACTGGATTTGTGGTCCGGGAATACTGGGGCTATTTTAAGCAATCTCTTTAACACTGAACTATCACTATCAATCTTACATCCATTTTTATTTTCCTTTTACTAGCCCACCCATGAGAAAAAGAAAGAGAGAAACAGAGATCATGTCATCACGTTATGGTAAAATAGGGTTTCATTTTGACCCTCAGTTATGAAAATGTTCATGTCACTGAGGGTCAGTAGCAAAGCAAGATATCTACACTGCCTTTGCTTGTCCAATATTTCTTTAGCATCCTATTATGACTGGGAGAAATGGCAAAAATGCTGGCAGGAAAGAGCTACTGCAATTATAACATGGGCTACATCCTTTTTTTTTTTAAGGACAGAACTGTCTGTATGGGTCGTGTTTCACATATAGTACAACCCCAATTCCAAAAAAGTTGGGACACTGTAAAACATAAATAAAAACAGAATGTGAAGATTTGCAAATCATGTAAAGCCTATATTTAATCGAAAGTATTACAAAGACAACATATCAAATGTTGAAATTGAGAAATTTAATTGTTTTTGGAAAAATATATGCTTAATTTGATGTCAGCAACACGTTTCAGAAAAGTTGGGACAGGGACAACAAAAGACTGAAAAAGTTGTGTAATGCTAAAAAAACTAATTTGGTTAATTGGCAACAGGTCAGTAACATGATTGGGTGTAAAAAGAGCATCCCAGAGAGGCAGAGTCTCTCGGAAGTAAAAATGGGGAGGGGTTCACTGCTGTGTGAAAGACTGCGTGGGCAAACAGTGCAACAATTTAAGAATAATGTTCCTCAATGTAAAACTGCAAAGAATTTGTGGATCACATCATCTATGGTCCATAATATCATTAAAAGATTCAGAGAATCTGGAGAAATCTCTGTATGCAAGAGACAAGGCTGAAAACTGACATTGGATGCCTGTGATCTTCAGGCCCTCAGGAGATACTGCATTAAAAGCAGACACGGGTCTGTAGCGGAAATCACTGTATGGGCTCAGGAACACTTCAGAAAACCATCGTCTGTGAAAACACTTCATTACTGCATCCACAAATGCAAGTTAAAACCAGATATAAACAATATCCAGAAACACTACCACCTTCTCTGGGCCCGAGCTCTTTTACGATGGACTGAGGCAAAGTGGAAAATTGTCCCAAGTTCTGACGAATCAAAAGTAGAAATTCTTTTTAGAAATCATGGACGTCACGTCCTCCAGGCTAAAGAGGAGAGGGACCATCCAGCTTGTTGTCAGTGCACAGTTCAAAAGCCAGCATCTGTGATGGTATGAGGGGGCATTAGTGCACATGACATGGGTAGCTTGTACATCTGGGAAGGTTCCATTAATGCTGAATGATATAAATATGTTTCAGAGCAATATGCTGCCATCCAGACAAAATCTTTTTCAGTGAAGGCCTTCCTTCTTCCAACAAGACAATGCCAAACTGATTTCTGCACATATTAAAACTGCATGGCTCTGTAGTAAAAGAGTCTGGGTGCTAAACTGGCCTGCCTGCAGTTCAGACCTGTCTCCCATTTAAAACATTTGGTGCATTATGAAGTGCAAAATATGACAAAGGAGACTGTCAACTGTTGAGCAACTGAAATTGTATATCAGGCAAGAACTGGACAACATTTCTCTTTCAAAACTACAACAATTGGTCTCCTCAGTTCCCAAACATTTGCAGAGTGTTGTTAAAAGTAGAGGTGATGCAACACAGTGGTAATCACGCCCCTGTCCCAACTTTTTTTGAAACGTGTTGCTGACATCAAATTCAAAATGAACATATATTTTTCAAAAAAACAATAAAATTTCTCAGTTTCAACATTTGATATGTTGTCTTTGTCCTATTTTCAATGAAATATAGGGTTTCCATGATTTGCAAATTATTGTTTTCTGTTTTTATTTGCAGTTTACACAGCGTCCCAACTTTTTTGGACTTGGGGTTGTAATGTATAGCATGTCAATCAGGATATGCAGTGTGAACATATACGTTATATGCTTTGGATTTTCAGAACTGTCATCCCGTAAAAGCATCTTGTGACATTTTATTTCATCTATACCACAGCAATTTGCCAACAATTCCAACGTATTATTTATTAAAGAATAAAATGTCATACTTTTTTATCAATTTAATACTGTAGTTACATTTACTGTTGTAGCTAGTCTGCAAAACAAGTTAGATCTTGTTGTGACTTGTCTTAGAATAGCTACAAACAGTTGTTCATTCACTTCCTGATAAAAATAATAAGACAAAAAAATACAGATTTTTACTGACAACCTGCAATATATAACTCCGGTTACAGTTTTAGTGGCTCCAGTGGTGTTTATGTTAAATAAACATCTCTTCACTGAAAACTTCACTACAGTCAGGTCCATAAATATTTGGACAGTGACAGTGAAAATGGAAGGACTATGTAAATATTGGCTGTAATTCCTAAATGGTAGATATGTGGGTTTTGTTTGTTTGTTTGTTTGTTTGTTTGTTTTTGCTAAGTGCCTTGAATTAAAGCTGTAAATCTACATTTCAGTAATATCTTGATTGTTTCAGTTCAAGCCCATTGTGGTGGTGTGCAAAGGCAGAATTATGAAAAGTGTGTCACTGTCCAAATACTTATGCACTTTTTTGCATAATTTTTTTTTGCTGTTGTTAAATAACCACAAATTTGTGCATTAAAATAAACCTGTGACTTGCCTTGCAGCAGGAACTACTTACCATCAGAGCTGCTGTAGTAGAAAACTAGTCAACACCTTCTGACTGGTCAGATTTGAGAATCCATCAGTGCAGGGATATAAAGTCTTATAACCGGCTGTATGAAGAATCTAGATTTGTCTGATTGCAGTCTCTACCTGATTCCTGCACTGAGCCCATGTTTGTTTGTTTCTCAGTGCAACAGCTTACTTCAAGCTATATGACACTGCAGCTAAAAGCAAACCAGGAATAAGCCCCCCCGTCTGGGGAAGGTCAGTAGACGAGCTAATTGGGGCCAGATTAAGGGTGTTTTGATGGCTGAGAGTGATAGAAGGAAGAGATGGCTGACTCAGAGATACCGGAACTCTGAGATGTCAGAGGTCAGATCTCTGGAGGATCATCACCCATCTCCTGTAGCGCCATCTCGCATCTCACACTTGGCAGACAAGCAGACGAGTGGTCATCCCTTGCAGAATAATATTTGACTAATGTCACATGAAAGAAGTAACATGAAAAAGAAAAACAATAATACATACTCCATGGAGAAACATACAAAAACATTTACAATGATGTATGAAATTGTTGAAGAAACTGTTTTGAAGTTAAAACAAATGCTAATTAAGAACAAGATCTCTTTATGGGGGTGGTGTAGTGGTTAGCACTGTTGCCTTACAGCAAGAAGGTCCAGGTTCGAGCCCAGCGGCTGGTGAGGGCCTTTGCGGAGTTTGCATGTTCTCCCCGTGTCCGCGTGGGTTTCCTCCGGGTGCTCCGGTTTCCCCCACAGTCCAAAGACATGCCGGTTAGGCTAATTGGTGGCTCTAAATTGACCGTAGGTGTGAATGTGAGTGTGAATGGTTGTCTGTGTCTATGTGTCAGCCCTGCAGTGATCTGGCGACTTGTCCAGGGTGTACCCCGCCTTTCACCCATCGTCAGCTGGGATAGGCTCCAGCTTGCCTGCGACCCTGTAGCACAGGATAAAGCGGCTAGAGATAATGAGATGAGATGAGATCTTAGCATTTAAGATTAGTCTTAAATGCTAACAAAACTAAGGTTATGCATTTTACAAAATCTCGCTTTCTTCCCACCCCCACTTTACTAAACATCTCCACTCTAGAAGGGAAGTGTATTGAGAAAGTCTTTGCCTATAAATATCTAGGTATTTGGTTTGATGAGAAGCTCACTTTTAAAGTCCACATTGAGAATCTGGTGCGGAAACTGAGAGTAAAACTTGGATTTTATTTTAGAAACAGGTCTTGCTTTACTCTTCAAGCTAGGAAGAAACTGGTCAATGCTACCTTCCTCCCAGCACTGGATTATGGGGATGTCATATATATGCACACTGCCTCATCCACATTAAAAACACTTGACACAGTGTACCATGGTGCACTGCGTTTCATTTTAAATGCCAAATCACATATACATCACTGACATCTTTATGAGATGGCTGGTTTTAGCTCTCTGGCTCTGCGCAGATGGATTCACTGGCATATCTTCATTTGCAAAGCAATTATTGGCAAATTGCCCAGTTGCCTTATTAATCTTCTGACCTGGAAAAATAGCACATACAGTCTGCGTTCAAATGACACTCTGCTGTTCACAGTTCCACGCTCAAATACTGACCTTGGTAAAATGGCTTTCAATTATTCTGCTCCTTCATATTGGAACCTTCTCCAAAAAGACATACCGTACAGCTTAGTGTATTTATTTCACTAGACCACTGTAAACAGCTACTAAAAAACTTGAAATCAGACTGTTGCACATGTTTCCAATGACTTTTACTGATGTCCCCTCTCCCCATCAGATTTCTAATCAATTCACTGCTTTACTTTTCTCTGTCTGTTTTGTTTCTTGTTTGCACTGTCTACTATTTGTAGCTCCTTTTACTTCTTCTGTTTGTTTTGATGTTGTTCTGTATTGTATACTTTTTTTTAACAGTATGTGTTTATATTGTCTATAATTATGTACTCCCAGGGCTCCCTTGCAAAAGAGATTTAATATCTCAATGGGATATCACCTGGTAAAATAAAGGACAAATAAATAAAAATAAAATAAATAAATCACATGAAAAACATATGATCATCTCATCTCATTATCTCTAGCCGCTTTATCCTGTTCTACAGGGTCGCAGGCAAGCTGGAGCCTATCCCAGCTGACTACAGGCGAAAGGCGGGGTACACCCTGGACAAGTCGCCAGGTCATCACAGGGCTGACACATAGACACAGACAACCATTCACACTCACACCTACGGTCAATTTAGAGTCACCAGTTAACCTAACCTGCATGTCTTTGGACTGTGGGGGAAACCGGAGCACCCGGAGGAAACCCACGCGGACACGGGGAGAACATGCAAACTCCGCACCGAAAGGCCCTCGCCGGCCACGGGGCTCGAACCCGGACCTTCTTGCTGTGAGGCGACAGCACTAACCACTACACCACCGTGCCGCCCAGCTTTCGTTCTTTTGAGCATTAATTAGTCTAAGAATATAACATTTAGAGAAATTAAATTCACTTCATTTATACTGAATTTATAATAAGGAAAGGCAAATTTATTCTTTCTGTAAAGTTTTAAAGTACAGTTTATACACTGAACTTGAAGTGTCAAAGAAACAATTAAGTTATTCCATGATATTGAGTCACACATGAGCTGATAGCTATAATCTATGTACAACAAGATTGAGTGAAATAACTGTTTTATTCTATCCACATTCACTGGATTTTGAGAAACGGAGCATTTTTATTTTTATTTTTTACAAATTTGATAAATAAAAACTTTATACAAAACATCCAACAAAATAATTTCTTCTTAGAATGTAAACAAACCGGCGAAATGACAGGAGCAATAATAATTCTTGAATTTTTTTTTTAAAAGATACGTTCTTACCATCAAATACTTTCATTCCATATTTTGTTGCTTTTTTAAATACATTTTTGGGGCTTTGGTTTCGAGTAGAGTTTTTATTTCGTCCTTGGTTGGTTGAGCAACATGTGCCTCCATTTTGTTTTTCTCTACTCACGGTATTCTTGGGTTTCAGTCACGTGACTTTTCTTAGTGATTTCACTTCCAGTAAAACTGCTGGTGTTCTAGCAAACCAAAATAGCTGCTGTAGTGCAAACAACTAGTGATACAGTGCCTTGAAAAGTATTCATACCCCTTGAACTTTTTCACATTTTTCCACCTTACAATCACAAACTTAAAAGTTTTTTATTGAGATTTTATGTGATAGACCAACACAGAGTAGCACATAATTGTGAAGTGAAACGAAAATGATAAATGGTCTTCAAATTTTTAAACAAATAAAAATCTGTAAAATGTGGTGTCCATTAGTATTCAGCCCCCCTGTCCTCTGATACCTCTAAATACAATCCAGTGCAATCAATTGCCTTCAGAAGTCATCTAATTAGTTAATAGAGTCCTACTGTGTGTAATTTACTCTCAGCATAAATACACTTGTTCTGTGAAGGCCACAGTGGTTTGTTAGAGAACACTGAAGAACAAACAGCATCCTGAAGACCAAAGAACTCACCAAACAGGTCAGGGATAAAGTTCTGGAGAAGTTTAAAGCAGGGTTAGGTTATAAAAAAAATATCCCAAGCTCTGAACATCTCAAGAAGTACTGTTCAATCCATCATTCAAAAATGGAAAAAGTATGGCACAACTGCAAACCTACCAAGACATGGCCGTCCACCTAAACTGACAGAGCGAGCAAGGAGAGCACTGGTCAGAGAAGCAGCCAAGAGGCCCATGATCACTCTGGAGGAGCTGCAGAAATCCACAGCTCAGGTGGGAGAATCTGTGCACAGGACAACTATAAGTCGTACTCTCCACAAATCTGGCCTTTTTGGAAAAGTGGCAAGAAGAAAGCCATTGTTGAAAGACAGGCATAAGAAGCCATGTAGGGGACACAGCAAACATGTGGAAGAAGGTGCTTTGGTCAGATGAGACCAAAGTTGAACTTTTTGGCCTAAATGCAAAGGCATTGTGTGGCGGAAAACTAACACTGCTCATCACCCTGCACACACCATCCCCACTGTGAAACATGGTGGTGGCAGCATCATGCTATGGGGATGCTTTTCTTCAGCAGGGACAGGGAAGCTGGTCAGAGTTGATGGGAAGATGGATGTGTTGCACTCTGATGAGTGGAGAAATCAAGAAAGAAAGAAGGAGTCAGGACAACTGCTTTCATTCCGATGCTGCAGGTGTTATTGTGTGAAAATGTAGCAACTTCCTGGCTAGAAGAGCAACGCATTCCCAGCACATTCTCCCGGCAGGTAGCGCCCTCTAGGGGTTATTTGAATGAACTCCAAGGGGCATATAAACCAAGCCACTGCATATAGTATGAATAAATGGCAAATTAACCAAGTCACTACATACTCACCCTCTAAAATAGATGTCATCCCGACATCTTAGTTTGAAACTAATAAAAGCTCTTTCTTGAACTGTGAGTGTGTGTGTTCTTTAATATCAGAAACTCATTTAGCATGTATAAACAAAATATGACTGAAGGGGCTGTATAAATCTAGGCCATGTGGTGTGTAACTTACTGTGAGAACTTATTTCTTTTTGCCTAGAGTTATGGGCACAGCTAATCATGTGACAAGTGGGGATTCCAAGTTGATCATAGGTAAACAGCTTAGGGGGTCGCCTTTCTCTCTGTGGCCTCTGATGCACCCCTTCATCCTCGTCACTATTGTCCGATACCGAAGACTCCTCATCAGGTAATTCATCGTTTGAGCACTGTCCTTCTGTCATCACTTCATCCGACTGCTCAGTTTCATTCTCATCCTCAGAGACAGGTACAGTAACTTCTTTTCCCAGCTCATCTTCTGTAATGTCAGCATCCGAAGTGTGCATGTCTACCTGAGGCTGCCTGACAGGTGAATAATGAACACAGAAGTCATCCTCATCATCTGATTCATCCGAATGCACTGTTTCAATGTTTTGATCTCCTTGCCTCTGTCTCCTTTTCATTGGTTTGTCTTTGATATCCACCAGAACATCCATAGGCAAATGGTCACATGGCAGCAACAAGTTACGATGTATGACCCTTGACCTCCCCTTTCCTTGCTCTGGCTGCACCTCATAGATGGGAAGGTCCTCCTTTACTCATCTAACCACAATGTGGATGGCATCCTCCCAGTGATTCTGTAGCTTGCCTGTCCCTCCTCTCGGTGTCAGGTTCCTGACTAGCACGCGGTCACCAGGAGTCAATATTGTGCTTCTCAGCTTTTTGTCATAGTTCTTCTTGCTTCGTTCACCTGATTTCTTTACACCCTCCCTTGCAATCTCATATGCCTCTTTCATCTGTTCTTTCCATTTTTGCATGTATTCCTGATGACTAGCGGTGCCCTCATTCTCAGTTGGTTCAAAAAGGGTATCAACAGGCAGCCGTGGACTACGCCCATAGAGGAGGTAAAAAGGGGAAAAGCCTGTGACCTCGCACCTAGTGCAATTATAAGCAAATGTTAGCTTATTCAATGAATCCTTCCAATTTCTCTTTTCTCTCTCTGTCAGTGTCTTTAACATCTGTAACAGCGTTTTGTTAAATCTTTCAACCTGACCATTCCCTTGCGGGTGGTAGGGACTCGTGCGGGAACTCATGACACCACAGTTTTTCTTCAACTGAGATATTAGCCGGTTATCAAATTCACCTCCCTGATCATGGTGTATTCGCTCAGGAAACCCAAACTTAAGGGCATAGTCATTGAACAAGCAATCTGCCACTGTTTTGGCAGACTTTGACTTAGTGGCATATACTTGAACAAAGCGGGTGAAGTGGTCAATAATCACTAATATGTATTCATATCCCCCTCTACATTTATCCAAATGCAAGAAGTCAATAGAGACAAGCTCAAAGGGGTGGGTGGTAATAATGTTTGTTAGAGGAGCCCTTGTCTCTCTGCTCAGCTTCTTTTGTTTCAAGCAGGCACAAGTTCTAGTGACATAGTGCTCAATCTCATCCCGCATTTGTGGCCAAAAGAAACAGTCTCTGATCAGTGATAAAGTGCGGTCCACACCTTGATGGCCCATTTTGTTATGCAACTCCTCAATCACACAAGCCTTATACTTGTCAGGTAAGACCAGTTGAGTCCTAGTCGCTGTTTTTCTCCTAAGAATGCCATTTTCATCAACATGCAGCTTCTCCCATTCACGGAGGAGACGTTTACTTTGGGCACTATAGGACATGATTGGGTTCATTGATGGTTTTACACTGGTTATTATTTTAAATCTCATCACTGGCCCAATGTGTGGATCGTCTAGCTGACTCTGTCTGATTTCTGCAAGGGGGACGGGATCATAGTGGGCACTGTTGGTTAGCTGCTGTAAAGCGTTAACTACTGTACACGGTGGGGTATGTTCTTGTACTTCCACAGCCTGTATTAGAGCAGCCACGCAGTCAAATGACAGTTCTTCTGTACATTGTTTCATTATTTCCTCCATGTCAGTCGGCATCCTAGAAAGACTGTCTGCATCAATATTCTCTTCACCTGGTCTGTATCTGATTGTAAAATTATAGTCAGCCAGTTCAGCTACCCATCTGCAACCGGTTGCATTGAGTTTGGCACTAGACATTACATATGTAAGGGGATTATTATCACTGTATACAACAAATGAAGGGGCATAGTACAGGTAATCACGAAATTTCTCAGTGACTGACCACTTTAGAGCGAGAAACTCCAATTTTCCAGAATGAAGATGGTAATTTCTTTCAGCAGCAGTCAGTGTGTAGAATAAAGGGTTGTGAGAAATCTGGGAACCCAAGTATGGGGGGCTTAGCCAGACAATCAATCAGCTTCTCCAGGACCTCCTGGTGCTTGTCTTCCCACACAATGGGCTGGCTTGAAGGGGCTCCTGAATGCTTTTTGTTCTTTCGTGTCGAGTGTTTCTGGTCTTTCCAGTCCTGTGGCCCTGCACCCTTCAACAAGTTGTAAAGTGGCCCTGCTATCCTGGAGAAGTTCTTTATATATTGCCGATAATAACTGAGAAGTCCCAGAATGGCACGCAACTGCCCAACAGTAGCCGGTCTCTTATCTTTCAGAGCTCTCACAGTGGCGGTGTCAGCTGGGTCTATTCTGCTCCCTTCAGCTGATACAATTCTCCCCAGGTAGCGGACCTCTGGCTTAAAGACATCGCATTTGCTTGGCTTGAGCTTGATGCCATAAGATCTTAACTGCTGCAGCACCTTTCGGACATGTTCCACGTGATCTTCGAAGGATTTACTATATACCAATGTGTCATCTAGGTAAGGGACACAGATTTTATCACGTAGGCCCTCTAGACACTCCTCCATACACCTCTGGAATGCTGCAGGGGCATTCATTAAGTCAAATGGAATTCTTATCCATTCATATAAGCCCCATGGTGTCACAAATGCAGTTAAGGGTCTACTCTCTTTTGACATAAAGCCTTGGTGGTAGGCCTTACCCTGGTCAAGCAACGAGAACCATGAGTTCCCACCTAAACCATCAAGGATGTCTTGGACCCTAGGAATGGGCTGTCGGTCTGGATGGGTCTTTTTGTTTAGCTCTCTATAGTCTACACAAAGACGTAGACTGCCATCTTTTTTTCGTACGCATACAACAGGTGACGAATAAGATGATGTTGATTTCTCGATCCACCTCTGAGCAATGAGATCGTGCAGGTAGTCTTTTAGTTCCTTATACAGTGGTTTAGGCACCGACAGGTAAGACCGCGCAACAGGGGCTGTATCCTTCAGGGATATTGTCATTCTTAGACTGTCAATACACCCTATGTCGTCATCTGAACGGGAAAATGAGGCACATTCTTCTCGCAACATCTTACGAACAATCTCCCTCTCAATTTCCCCTAGGTGGCTTAAATCTACAGTGGGGTCCCATTTGCCATCTATATCCTCTTCACCCCTGGACTGAACATGACTCACTGACGCATGGTTTTGGCGGCATTGTTGATCTAAAGGGGAAACAGGATACACAGACTGCACCTCATGCGCAGTGCCAATGATGGTTTTGCCTGGCAAGACTATGTCATGAGTTGAGGAGTTCTGTACGTTCACCATGATGTAGGGAGGGGCATCTGCTTTTAACTGCACCACTGTTTCATTCAATTCTAGCCCTTCTGGCCACTGGGGGTCAACATCTGGTTCAAATACTAAAGTAGTGTCTTCCTCCAGGGGGCTTGTTAACAACCTGCACACGACATGAGTGGATGTCAGCCTAGGGATGACAGTTCTTTCTCTTGTGATCTTCACAGCATACTCTTGAGGCTTTTCAACTCTTACCAGGTCGATCAAAGCCTGAATTTGTGGTGTCTCAAGTCCAGGGAGAGCAGATCTAACTACCTCTCTCAGCGGTTCACTGCTAGCATCAGCACAAAGTTCATTTTCACTGTTCTTCACAATGTGTTCAATTGCATTATAGCCAATAATAGGGTGGGTGAGGCTACCCCCCTTCATGACCAGGACAGGGAGAGTAAGAGTGCATGGCCCATTGGTTTTTTCTGACAATCCAAACAAGATTTCAACCCAACCAAGAAAAGGTATACGATCCCTATTCGCAGCTACTATTGTAAGGGTGTCAAGGGAATCAATGAGGTCAGTGACAGGTCTCAGCTTTACATTTGGGAGGATTTCATTTTTCCAGCTCTCATTTATGAGACAAACTTGGGAGCCGGTATCCCACAATGCTTGAGTTCTGATGCCATTGAAATAGCAGTCAACAAGACACTGTTTCCCCACTAAGGCAGCGACACTTAGACACTTCTTCTCCTTCTTCACTCCTTGCACATGGTTATGTTTCGAACGTGCACATTTTTTCCTATGGACATCCCAGTGACTTATCTGACAGGTTTTAGAGCAATAGAAAGCATTCTGGCAGGGAGCGCATCTTTTTAATTTGTCCCCCTCTCCACTTACACCACACTGCATACAGGTCTGATGGGACACTAGTGTGCTACAGGTTACTCCCGGTCCCATGGGGGCAACCCTCTCTTGTTTAATGGAGGGCCTCTTGGATTCATTTCCCTTGCCCTACATCCTGCAAAGTAGTGCTCATTACTTCCACATGCATAACAATGCGTGCAAATGTCATCAGTGCCACTGCATTGGCAACCCAAGCACCTCCTTGTGCGCCCCCTAGTTGAGGGGAGCAGGTACCGTTGGGGTGCGTAGCCTTGCTGGAATTGTGCGGTTCCACCTCGTCCTCAGCCACCATCTCGCCAGAAGCCTGTGGGTATATATTCAAACTGACGGGTATCAATGCCGGACGTGGACAAATTTTGTGTTAAGGACATTTGTGGATGCTGGATGGAGTCTCGAATCTGACACACTTCAGTGCTTAAGTTCTTCAGAACAGCAATATCTGCTTTAATTTCCTTCAGCTCATCCAGGAGATTAGGCTTGGTTTTGTTTTCTGGCATCTCCTTTTTCTTCTCAGATACAGCTTGAGCCTCAGTGCACTGAGCTGAGTGAACACCTACGGACCGCTGTGGTGGTATCTCTCTTCTTTTGTTCTGTCTCTCTGTTTCAGTCATACAGGCAATGTTTAACTTTTCCAGCAGGACTTCATCATTCACATCTGCTTGCTGCAGGTAAGGCTTCATATCATTTCTTATGTTGTCATTTTGCAGCCCTGTCAGAACTGAATGCAGAAACATGTTCTGCACAAGGATGGGGTCATACCTCAGACCAGACTCGGTCTCTTGAGAGGCGAAAATAATCTTCTGTCTTAGATCAAGCACACGGAACAGAAAGTTCTGCGGCGTCTCTTTGCCATTTTGGGCCTCTGCTGTAAGTTGTTTGTAGAGTTCTGTTGCACCCTTTTCTTGGTAGTGAGATCGGAGTATTCTCCTCAGCACTGGGAGAGTTAAATCTGCTTTGCCCTCCAGGTAGCTCCGCAATTGCATGCCTGGTGCTATGGCCTTTATAACAGCATGGACAATTTCATATTCAGGGACTTTTTTGTTTAATCCAGTTTCAATCTGGTGAGCGAGACTGGAGAATGTAAGCCTGTCCTTTTGTCCTGGCTCTCCAATTTGTCCTGCGATCCTGAATTCCCTATGCCAGGGGCTGAGAACAGATGACTGTGCATAGTCTTGAATAGGGGCATAAGGCTGGGGCGTGTTCTGATTACTGGCTAGTGTTTGGTTCCTACCACCCTGTTGCTGAGATTGTAATGACATCTGTAACGCTAACTGTAGGGCCTCAACCTGTTTTTGGAGTTTTTCCTGTTCTGATAATGGTTCTATCTGTTGTGACTGTGATGGGATAGGGGGCAGTGTGTCTGAAGCTGGTGTGGCTTGATCACTAGGGGGCAGCTGGACTGAGGTGATTTTGTCTTTAAGGCTAAGAAAGAGTGACATACCCTTATCTTCTAGATCCCCTACCTCATCTTTATCCAGGTGTTGTATAATTTGTGTAATCAAAAAGGAACGACCTTTATCAGAAAAATCATCTTGGGCTATTCCCAAAAATTCACACACGTGTACCAGTTGTTCACTAGTGAGAGTATAAAGCAACCCAATTACTTCAAGTCGTAAGTCCTCCAACACATTCATGTTTGTTAAGAACGGATGACCAGTGATGCAGTGAAGCAGAACGTGTACATGGCAAGGTGGAACCTGTGGCTCTCCTGGTCAGTGCGATATAACCTCAGATGACTCACTGTCCTTCTTGCCCGACCACCGTGCTGCTGTGCTCCGCTGATCTTCCAGGTGTAGTGGTGAGTCTGAACGCAGGATGGGGTACTGCCTCTTGAAGTAGGACCTCTCATGCACTCATCCTCGCTGGGGCCTCCAAAATGTTGCACTCTGATGAGTGGAGAAATCAAGAAAGAAAGAAGGAGTCAGGACAACTGCTTTCATTCCGATGCTGCAGGTGTTATTGTGTGAAAACGTAGCAACTTCCTGGCTAGAAGAGCAACGCATTCCCAGCACATTCTCCCGGCAGGTAGCGCCCTCTAGGGGTTATTTGAATGAACTCCAAGGGGCATATAAACCAAGCCACTGCATACAGTATGAATAAATGGCAAATTAACCAAGTCACTACAGATGGAGCTAAATACAGGGCAATCCTGGAAGAAAACCCGTTGGAGGCTGCAAAAGACTTGAGACTGGGAAGAAGATTCACCTTCCAGCAAGACAATGACCTTAAACATACAGCCAGAGCTACAATGGAATGGTTTGGATCAAAGAATATTCATGTGTTAGAATGGCCCAGTCAAAGTCCAGACCTAAATCCCATTGAGCATCTGTGGCAAGACTTGAAAATTGCTGTTCACAGATGCTCTCCATGGCGGCACGGTGGTGTAGTGGTTAGCGCTGTCGCCTCACAGCAAGAAGGTCCTGGGTTCGAGCCCCGGGGCCGGCGAGGGCCTTTCTGTGTGGAGTTTGCATGTTCTCCCCGTGTCCGCGTGGGTTTCCTCCGGGTGCTCCGGTTTCCCCCACAGTCCAAAGACATGCAGGTTAGGCTAACTGGTGACTCTAAATTGACTGTAGGTGTGAATGTGAGTGTGAATGGTTGTCTGTGTCTATGTGTCAGCCCTGTGATGACCTGGCGACTTGTCCAGGGTGTACCCCGCCTTTCGCCCGTAGTCAGCTGGGATAGGCTCCAGCTTGCCTGCGACCCTGTAGAAGGATAAAGCGGCTAGAGATAATGAGATGAGATGAGATGAGATGCTCTCCATCCAATCTGGCTGAGCTTGAGCTATTTTGCAAAGAAGAATGGGCAAAAATTTCAGTGTCTAGATGTAAAAAGCTGGTAGAGACATACCACAAAAGACTTGCAGCTGTAATTGCAGCAAAAGGTGGCTCTACAAAGTATTGACGCAGGGGGGCTGAATACTAATGCACATCACATTTTTCAGATTTTTATTTGTTTAAAATTTTGAAGACCATTTATCATTTTTGTTTCACTTCACAATTATGTGCTACTCTGTGTTGGTCTATCACATAAAATCTCAATAAAAACTTTTAAGTTCGTGGTTGTAAGGTGGAAAAATGTGAAAAAGTTAAAGGGGTATGAATACTTTTTCAAGGCACTGTAACTTATCAGAGTATGCTCATAACCTAGAAGCCACTACTCGCTTTAGATATATTCAGAAGATTGCTACGTGCAATGGAATTGACCCCTACAGTCTGGGAAAGAAGGATTTGTCATACGATCTTGAAAACTACCCTTCAGCCGAGTTCCCCGACATCTCCAACTATCTGGTGTTGCAGATGTCCTTCTACACCGCAAAACAGATGAAAGCGTGGAAGAGTATGGAGGCTTACGACTTTTTTGCATGTGGCTGGGTAAAGGACCTCGGTATCAAGTTGCTGCCGAATGAATCCTGGATTGTTTTTGCCCATGTGAGTATATATATTTTTTAAGCTTTTCGTTTGCGTCTTTACAACAAAGCGCTGTAAGTTGAAGTGTAAACAAACAACAGTTGGCTTGATTCTCACTTGTGTTGGCTCTTATCTCTCAGCTAAATCATTCACAAAGATCATCAGGAACCCCTTTAAAGACCTGGATCTTAGTTAAACAAGATGGAGAATTGATCACGGTGCATTGTAACTGTACGGCTGGGTCCGAATTTTGTCGCGACCTTCATGCATATGGACTTTGTGAGGAGTGAGGAGTAAACAAAGAAACAGCTGGGGACTTTAGCACTTCGTGACTTAAAAAAAAAAGTACTGTAAAATAATGACACATAGCAAGAAAAGTACTTGGAAAACACTAAGGCCAGAGCTGAGAGGGAAATACAAACCTTTCACCAAGTGATCACTGCAAACTCGAGCATGCTTCGACTCGGCTCCCTTCGATTTCAGTCAGAGGTTCGAAAGCCACCTTTCTCCACGTCTTTTTGTGAAATCCTGTGTTCGTTCACCCTTTTTTATTAGTTCACGGGGAACCCTGAAGAAATTTTGACCAGTTTCACAGTTTGATCGATTCAAACAACCTAAAACAACACAAGCGTAAGGCATTTTTCATGTGAGCAATGAACCTTCTCCGTCCAAACGTTTTGTCAGCTGAGCTTTGGTAGACCACCAGGTAAAGTTTTGAATAATTAATGAGGTGGATGTGATGTCACGTGAAACCCAAGAATATGAGGTGATAGCCTAGTAGTCCAGTAGAGTAGCCAATCATTCCTGTCTGTTTGGCCACATATTCTCATCGACATCAGAACGGATATTTTCTCTTGCAATGCAGCGAGGAAAGTATCTCCTTGAGTGGCAAATCCATCCTCTGCATGAATCTGCAGCGATGTCATCACATGCTGCATCCATGGCTGCTAGCAGGGTCATTTGTGTATGTGGACACCGGTCATACACCTTCCACCTCCAGGCAGAGAAAAACTCCTCTATGGGATTAAGGAATGGGGAGTAGGGAGGGAGATATTCAACCAGCATCCTCTGCTGTGCTGCAAACCACTGTGTGACCAGATGTGAGTGGTGAAAACAGACATTATCCCACACAACAACATACTGGTTGAGTTGGCCTTCACCCCTCTCATTCTCAGGGACTATGTCCCTGTAAAGAGTGTCTAAAAAAGTCAGCAGATGTTGTGTATTGTATGGACCAAGAAGGGGGATATGGGTGAGGACACCATTGTCTGAGATGGCTGCACACATTGTAATATTCCCTCTGCGTTGGCCTGGGACATCAGTGGTTGCTCTCTGTCCAATGATATTTCTTCCACGCCTTCTACCTTTGGCCAGATTGAAACCCGCCTCATCAATGTATATGAATGTGTGCAGTGGTTCCCTGGCTTCCAGCTCCAGTATACGCTTTAGAGAGAGAGAGAGAGAGAGAGAGAGAG
Organism: Neoarius graeffei; assembly: GCF_027579695.1. NCBI lineage: Eukaryota > Metazoa > Chordata > Actinopteri > Siluriformes > Ariidae > Neoarius > Neoarius graeffei. Next base: position 75,684,953 of record NC_083581.1, on the reverse strand, counting down.
AGAGAGAGAGAGATGTAACAACTTTTCTTGTGTAACATACTGTAATGCATTTTGAAAAATACAGTATACAGTATGTTCTGTGAATACATATACAGAATTGCATGAAACTACACAAAGTAAAACTGTTTACAGTGCTGAACATTAGAGTATACACAAAAGACATGTTTTACCTGTACATACTGGTGACGCATCTCCTTCACTCTCTCACTGTTCCGTTCAAACGGCACTTTGTACAGCTGTTTCATGCGCATTTCATTTCTCCTGAGCACTCTGTCAATTGTTGCAACGGACACAGATTCAATATTGGCAAATACATTGTTATCTTCTATGACAGCACTTTGAATTTCTCTCAACCTTATAGAGTTGTTTGCAACCACCATTGCACAAATAGCTTCCTCCTGCTGTGGGGTAAAAAGGGGCCCTCTTCCTCCACCTCTGCGAGGTTGTCTATCAATCCTATGTCATGCAGAGTAAAATTTCAGTAATGTACAGTAAACATGAGATACTGTATTACAGTATGAGATATTGGATTACTGCCCAATACTGTACTATACATACCTGTTCTCCCTACGAAATGTTTGAATGATTGAATTCACTGTGGTTCTTCCAACATTTGGTTGGACCCTCCGACCAGCCTCAGCCATTGTGAGGCCGTGATTGATCACATGGTCCACAAGTGTAGCCCTAATTTCATTAGGAATCTGCCTATGTACTTGACCTCTTCTCCCTCCTCCCCTGTTTTGTGCCCTTCCTCTTCCCCTTCCCCTTCCTCCCCGCATCCTCACCCCTCTTCCACGATGCTGACCTTCCATTTCTATGTCACAGAATTGTAGAAAAGGTACACACTGTGTCCTGCTCGGTTCATACTGTATATTCTTGCAAATGGGGGTTCATGGGATTCCTCCCTGAGTGATTGTGAACAAGCGGCTTGTCATTGGTTACAACTAATACTTCACACACCTCCTCGTGAGTGAAAGCTGAAGTTCACCTGAGAGCAATTGTTCAATTTAGGAGACATTTCCAGTAAAAAATGATAAAGAAATGTATAAAATTTGCTTGACAGAATTTGACAACGAGTTCAACAATTTTGTATGTAATGACTCAATCAATGAAACAAAGACTATTAGTTTTATTGTGAATGACTATTCAGCATCCATAAGTATAGTTCATTTTGACTGACATGACATAAGCAAATGATAATGTTATAAAACAGCATTGTATTGTATGAAAGCACCTGATACATGTCCAAAGTCATTTGCAATTTGTTCAGAGGAAGGAGAAATTGCTACTATGATGTGCACAAATAACTAAATGTTGTGGAGGTTGAACTAATGGTTATGAGAATTTACATTCTGATCTGAGAATTGCACCAAAGCGACTGAGAAAAACTGTAAATATAGAAATGCATTTTTGATCGCTATTTTGTCACTGCTATAGCAAGTTATGAGTGTTTGAAATATGCTCTGTAATATATCAGTCCATATGGCAAAGCAATGGCTGTAAACGAGATTCACTGAGACCTGTGCAAGACATCGTAGGACGGAAGTAAAACGTACAGCGGAAATCAAAGTGACCAACATCCGCCAACGTTGTCAAAAACACGCGCGCCCTCTTTCGAATGCTGATGTAATCAAGCCGGAAGTTTTGTTTGTTTTGATAGCAATCAGGAAAGTTTGAAAAAAGTAGGCAGTAATCGTCATTTAAACTCGTTTTTGTGCAATACTTCGTTTGGAAAACAGTTTTCAAAATGGCGGCACTGACACCTGGCTGACACTTCACGTTTCGAAGTCTCGCACAAGTCTCGTGAAGATCACGCGGATAAGCGACGCCTGCCGTGGACCAAACGAACTAAATTCAACACGGCTAAAAAGCGAATAGGCCGATAAGTATAATATTTAATTGCAATTAGTTGCCAATACAAGTCATGATATAAGGTTACTAAAACCAAAAACATAATTGAATAACACGTTAATTAAGAAATAAAGCAAGTTTAAAAATGACTTCAGTTCCCGTTGAATTTAATGTGAAGTAACAGATTTTAAGTTTTTTTTTAAAAGATTGTTTCTATATTTTTAGTGTATTGTGTTTGTAATTATTTGTATCTGTACATGCACGACCCCATCAGCTCTGCTAATCAATGTCTGTGAAGATTCTCAGTCATCCAGGTCATAGTAAACTGTGGGTGGTAAAAGAGAGCAACTGGACTTGCTTGAAGATTCTTGAAGACGTTTCACCTCTCATCCGAAAGGCTTCTTCAGAAGAACGATGAGAGGTGAAACGTCTTCAAGAATCTTCAAGCAAGTCCAGTTGCTCTTTTTTCCCACCCACAGTAATCAACTTATCGTGTTTAAATAAAGTCATTCATTCATTCATTCATTCATTCATTCATTCATTCATTCAAGTGGCACCATCTTTCAGGTGGCAAACAAGATATGGGCGAGTTGTTGAGTGTAATATTTGGTTAGATGTCATATTAGAACCATGGGCCACAGATGTATGGCTGGTCTTATCCCAGAGTTAAAAAATACTTTTTTTTTTTTTTAAATCAAGGTGCCAATATTTTCATACACATAGCCCACTGTTTCTTCCTTACTTACTGGTTTTAATGCTTTTAAGTTCATCCATCCAACAATAAATGTTGGCCCAGTTTAAAAAAAAAAAAGCATAATTCGTGTATGCGAACCAAAGCCCTGTTTTCTCTCCAGTGATGTCACAAAGTGCGATCAATCACACTCCTGATGTTAGACTGCTTCTTTTTGGACCTGTAGTGCACTAGACACTGTTTCACACCCAGACTGAGTGCACTCATCGAGTGAGCACAGTGCCGTTTTCATATTCGACCTCAATCTTCATGCACTAGACAGACAGAGTGATCTAATTCCCTGCAGTGTGTGTTGTAGCAGTCATCACCCCACCTCCAGCTTCTCTCAGAGCTGCTCTTTAACCGTGCCACTTCCACACCGCACGCGGGATGTTTTGGCTCGCGCAGGGCCAGGTGTGGGGGAGTTAAAAACCCGACCTGGGGGTGCCATTACAAATCCAAACACTGTGTTGTGGGATATCAGTTACACCCGAGTGCTCCGAGGCGCCAGGGCTTCATCCGAGCCTCTCCTGTGGAGGGGGGAGGTGTGTGTGGGGGGTGTTATTGAAACTTTACTGCACTCTTAATTCTAATTACTCTACACTGTATGACATCACACCAGCACGTGTGTGTGTAAATGGTGTTTCCGGTGACGTGACGTAGCCTCGCTGTCTAATTTTAAGTTCTCATCATGCCACCTGTTCAGTCAATGGCGCGAGCAGGTGCACTCACACTCGCTTCCGGTCAAGCTTCACACGCTCTCTGGATATTATGTGCACCATCATCATCATCATCAACAACAAGATCATTTTCTGTTGAAATGCTGAGCAAAATAGACCGGCAGCTACAATTATTGACACCTGAACGATCTTTTGGCCGTTGCAAAAGTAGAAAAGACTTTCAATATGTAAATTGTGCATGAATAATTACTCAAATTTCCACTGGAAAAAAATGAGTTGATTCCCGATTACTTAGCGTATCAGATCACGTGACACCATTAAACAATTATCGACACCTTTGTCCACAGTTATCGACACCGTTCCACAATTATTGACATCCAGATGATTCTCATCTCATTATCTCTAACCGCTTTATCCTTCTACAGGGTCGCAGGCAAGCTGGAGCCTATCCCAGCTGACTACGGGCGAAAGGCGGGGTACACCCTGGACAAGTCGCCAGGTCATCACAGGGCTGACACATAGACACAGACAACCATTCACACTCACATTCACACCTACGCTCAATTTAGAGTCACCAGTTAACCTAACCTGCATGTCTTTGGACTGTGGGGGAAACCGGAGCACCCGGAGGAAACCCACGTGGACACGGGGAGAACATGCAAACTCCGCACAGAAAGCCCCTCGCCGGCCCCGGGGCTCGAACCCAGGACCTTCTTGCTGTGAGGCGACAGCGCTAACCACTACACCACCGTGCCGCCCATCCAGATGATTATTTATAAAAAAATAATAATAATCGGTATGTGGTATTAAGTCAACAAAACAGTTTTTATTTAAAATGTGTTTTACATAGACTTATACTGAGTACAAAATATCTTTTATATAAATATATGGATGTCGGTGTTTACGTAAATGAGGAAGTAATTCTAATGTTTGTAAACAAATGAACTGATAATGTTTAACCTGCATCAGAAAATCTTTTTGTTCCATTTTCTAAGTATTTTCATAGATCACATTTTGTTAATCATTCGTTGTTTGTATTAGTTTCTAGTTTTGTAGTTTACCAATAAATGTCAACAGGTGATTGATATTGTAACCACATGGAAATCCAGGTCAAAGGTCACATGTGATTCCTCGAACCAAAATATAAAATGTTTACTGATATTGTAATATGTGGTCGATATTTACAACAAACTGCAAAAAAAAAAAAAAATTCTGAATGGAATAGAAAAACGTGAATATTTCAAGCATGTAATTTTTTATATGGTAGGAATTTAATTCTGGTCTAATTCTATTTATTGCAATCGGACTCCAAATAGTTTATAAACATTCCATTCTGTTATGAATAAAAAAAATTATTATACATCACAGCACTTTTATTTTTTTAAAGTACTTCATCTACTTCAACAATGTTACACAAAGATGGATCCATAACAGTTGTAAATGTCCCTTAATCCCCCAGGGTGTCAATAATGGTGGACACCGGTGAAAGTGATCACTATTATCGACACCTCACGTGATTCTCAAACGCGCGTTTAGATACAAAATGGCGACTGTCAAATGAAAGAGAAAGAAACAAAGTAGGTTTCAACGAGGAGATCATGAAATAATAGTGAACCTGCTCAGTAAAAACATGTCCATGATCTTTCCACCATGCTTACCTGTGATGATAACGTCCGGGTTTTCATCAAATTGCTGATCGTACTGAAAAAAATTCCATCTCAGGTAACGAATTGTGTCATCAGACAACAAGATCAAAGGGCAAGGGCGGTCTTTGAGTTGATTTAATTAACCAATAATAACTGTTGGAACTGAAACTCACCTTTGTAAAATTGTTTTTTATTGGTAAATCTGAAAAGGTGTCGATAATTATGGACTGTCGATAATTGTAGCCGTCACACTAGTGATTTTCAGAAAATTAAGAAAATATTTCTTCTGACCTTTTGTGATTATTAAATATTTAAAATATTTCTTAAAATATGCTACGTATTTTATAAAATATTTGCAATTTAGTTGAAAAAATAATGATATTTTTGCATATTTAAATATTATTTTTAAGCACTGAAAAGTAAGATTAACTTACTATACAATATATACTTATTATTTAATATGTACAAATTTTTAAAATATTTATTAAGAGAAAGAAACCTTTATTTGTCACATGCACACTTCAAGCACAGTGAAATTCATCCTCTGCATTTAACCCATCTGAAGCAGTGAACACACACACACACACACACACCCAGAGCAGTGGGCAGCCACACCAGAGCACCCGGGGAGCAGTCAGGGGTTCGGTACCTCGCTCAAGGGCACCTCAGCCCAAGGCCGCCCCACGTTAATCTAACTGCACGTCTTTGGACTGTGGGGGAAACCGGAGCACCCGGAGGAAACCCACGCAGACACGGGGAGAACATGCAAACTCCACACAGAAAGGCCCTCACCGGCTACTGGGTTCGAACCCGGAACTTTCTTGCTGTGAGGCGACCGTGCTAACCACTACACCACCGTGTATCATTTATTTTAAGCATAATTAAATTTTGAAAAGATTCTATTTATTTATTTATTTATTTATTTACTTACTTACATATTTGTTATATTATTACATATGTAATAATAACAAGTACTAACTTTCATGATTGACTTATTATACATAGTATGATACCAGTGGTTCTCAAAAGTTCTCACATAAGTCAAGTCAAGTTTATTTGTATCGCACTTTTAACAACAGATGTTGTCGCAAAGCAGCTTTACAGAAAATTAAATACTTTAAACAAATTAGCTAATTTTATCCCGAATAAATGTATTTATCCCCAGTGATCAAGCCTGAGGCGAAGGTGGCAAGGAAAAACTCCCTCAGACGGCATGAGGAAGAAACCTCGAGAGGAACCAGACTCAAAAGGGAACCCATCCTCATCTGAGTGATAACAGATAGTGTGATTATAAATAACTTGCATCTATAGCAGTGTCCTATAGAGTCACAAAGTATAACTGTGAAACCAGGAAATTCACTGTAGTTTTAACCTGAAGTCTGTTTTGTTGAAGTTATAAACTGTTCATTGATGGAGACTTGAGCACAAAACTGTTCATGACAACTGCAGTCCTGAAGTTAGCAAGTCAACTGTAATCTTCAGGCATAAATGTATTACTGTCAGTGTCCAGACCGTCTTCCAAGTGCGACTTTCGACTGTCCATGAGACCGTCCTAGACATAAGGTCCAGGAAGCATAGCCAGATAACCTTTACCAAGGCTATTTTACGAATTAATTATGAATTTCTTACAGTTATTCACCTGTTTTCTGGTCACGCTGGGTTTAATCCAAATCTCAGTGACTGAAAAACTTGCATCTATTTTTTTTTTATGTTCAAGTGCTTCTGACAAAGCACTGTAGCTCTAATAATTATCCAGAATATTTTATGCATGTCTGAATGAATAATAAACCTAATATTTGAACATGTTCATAAAATAAATCTCAGTGGAATTAAGGAGTCCCTGGCTGCAAATAGTTTGAAGATATCTGATGTACAATATGCCTTATAGATACAAATGATTTTTCTGGATCATAAAAATGATCTTCAGTGCATGAATTAGTTATTTGCTTGTGGATTTTTTTGTCTCTTATTGCAACATCATATAGGCTTGTAGTATTCGAGTCCAGGACTCAGACTTGAGTCCGACTCGTGCCCTAATTTTAAGGACTTGTGACTCAACTTGGACTTGAGCACTGATGACTCTGACTCGTGCATTAACTGCATTCAGACTCGTAAATTAGAGATGAGGACTCGGATTTTTTCTTTATTTTTTGTAACATGGCATAATAATTTGGCATAAGATATTTATATCGACATTCATTTTTGTACTAATTTCGTGCAAGAATGTCACATCTGCGCGCCTTGGCGCATGCATCAGATAGACTCTCGGGTGCGCTCCGGACAGCACACGTGCCATGCGGACTCTCGCACACATGCCGTAAATAGTTTCATATACAGTAAAGGCAGCAACAGCCATTATCAAATGGTGCGGTTGGAGTCTTGTTCTCAGACTCGACTCCAAATTTTCTTTAATGACTTGGACTTGAACACTGGGGACTCAAGACTGGACTCAGACTCGAAGTTTAGTGAGTCGACAACAACACTGTAGGAGTGTGTCATTATGAATGATGTCACTCAAGGCCTACATGGTCATTCTCTGTATTTTAACTTTCTGTTTATGGATATGAAGTCCATGTGGGTTAAATCGCCCCTGGAGTTTCTCTGAAAAAAGTCTGTCCCTCAAAATTAATTCTCGATATTTCTAGCATGCTGTGTCTTTAGTAAACTTTAAATCCTGAGACTCAAGATTTTGAGAGCGACTTAAGAAAATGGACAATAAAGTGTGATTTACCCAACATAGATATTTTTGCATATAAAACCATGGATTCAGTGCTTCTTGAAGGTGTGAAAGCTTTTCTCAGGAGTCCAGAAACAAACTCGAGATAGAACTTTATGTGTAATTATTGTTGGTGAACCATGAAGTACACAAAGCATAAAGAAATAATTGCTGGGTTTCACATGACATCACATCCGCCTCATTAGTTATCTGCCTCAAAACTTTAGCTGGTGGTCTACCAAAGCTCAGTTGACAAAGCGTTTGTACGGAGAAGGTTCATTGCTCGCATGAAAAATGCCTTACGCTTGTGTTGTTTTAGGTTGCTCGAATTGATCAAACCATGAAACTGGTAAAAGTTTCTTCAGGGTTCCCCGTGAACTAATAAAAATGGGTGAACGAACACACAATTTCACAAAAAGACATGGAGAAAGGTGGCTTTTGAACCTCTGACTGAAATCGAAGCATGCTCAAATTTGCAGTGACCACTTGGTGAAAGGTTTGTATTTCCCTCTCAGCTATGGCCTTAGTGTTTTCCAAGTACTTGTCTTGCTATGTGTCGTTATTTTACAGGAGTTTTTTTAGTCATGACACGCTAAAGTCCCCAGCTGTTTCTTTGTTCACTCCTCACAAAGTCCATATGCATGAAGGTCGCGACAAAATTCTTACCCAGCAGTACAGTTACAATGCGCCGTGATCACTTCTCCGTCTTGTTTAACTAAGATCCAGGTCTTTAAAGGGGTTCCTGATGATCTTTGTGAATGATTTACCTGAGAGATAAGAGCCAACACAAGTTAGAATCAAGCCAACTGTTGTTTGTTTACACTTCAACTTGCAGCACTTCATTGTAAAGATGCGAACGAAAAGCTTAAAAAAACATATTTACATGGGCAATACAGGATTCATTGGGCAGCGACTTGATACCGAGGTCCTTTACCCAGCCACATACAAAAAAGTTGTAAGCCTCCACACTCTTCCACGCTTTCATCTGTTTTGCGGTGTAGAAGGACGTCTGCAACACCAGATAGTTCGAGATGTCGGGGAACTCGGCTGAAGGGTAGTTTTCGAGATCGTATGACAAATCCTTCTTTCCCAGACTGTAGGGGTCGATTCCATTGCACATAGCAATCTTCTGAATATATCTAAAGCAAGCACTGGCTTCTAGATTACGAGCGTACTCTGATAAGTTATCACTAGTTGTTTGCACTACGGCAGCCTTTTAGACCACCAGCTATTTCACTTCCAGTAAAACTTTCCGCTGAGAAAAGTCACATGACTGAAACCCAGCAATAGTAAGAACCAGCAGTGAAACACACACTAGTATGATCCTAGAGACACTAATAAGCTACCCACAGTACCCACTACACACAATTCCAGTCTTCTGGACGTTCATTCATGTCCATTACCTGCTTTATTCTGATCAGGCTCCTCGGAACTCTGGTCATGAGGCAGGGATACATACACTCTGGAATGGGATCCCAGTCCCAGTCAGCGTTCTAGTTTATCCCAAAGGTGTTCAGTTGGGTTGAGGTCAGGTCTCTGTGCAGGACACTCAAGTTCTTCCTCTCCAACCTTAACACACCAAGTCTTCACGGATCATCACTATTCTGGAACAGGTTAATAATTCCAGTGAAGAGAAATTGTAATGCGACAGCATACAAAGACATTCTATACAATTCTCATCTCATTATCTCTAGCCGCTTTATCCTGTTCTACAGGGTCGCAGGCAAGCTGGAGCCTATCCCAGCTGACTACGGGCGAAAGGCGGGGTACACCCTGGACAAGTCGCCAGGTCATCACAGGGCTGACACATAGACACAGACAACCATTCACACTCACATTCACACCTACGCTCAATTTAGAGTCAGCAGTTAACCTAACCTGCATGTCTTTGGACTGTGGGGGAAACCGGAGCACCCGGAGGAAACCCACGCGGACACGGGGAGAACATGCAAACTCCACACAGAAATAGTCTGGCTAACGTGACTTCAAAGCTCTGCGAGCATTTGGTCTGGCAAAGATATTAAGCCCAACCGTTTCCCAAAGGCGTGGTTGACCCGCCTCCCTGAAATGCCTCAGTTTGCTACTGGTCGAAGCCAGAAAAGGCTGTGACGAAGCTTAAACCAATCACATCACTCTTTCCTCTGACGTATGTGACGCGACGGAAACTGCTTGAGTAACAGGAAGAAGATAAATACCTCCAGGGCTGCTCTTTGCTCCGTTTTCAATGAGAACTTCCCGTTGAATGCTTTCAATACAGCATCTACCGCTGTGTCAAAGGCTTGCCGCTGCTCCATGTTCGTAATGTTTCTAGTGAATGAAGTGCTTCCGGCATAGATTCTGTAAACAATCTATGGCTTCCGGTCACAGTTCTACTACGTCACTGCCTTGAACACGCCTCTACCCAGGGCCGTTGGAGATGCTCAAAGTTGATTGGCTCCCGATTTTTCGGGAGCTTTGAAGAGCTGGAGATAGCTTGCCTTGCCAGACTAAGCTCGCAACAGGCCCTCGTGTTGCGTCACACTTAGGATGGGTGGGCCCAGGCTAGCACAGAAAGGTCCTCGTCGGCCACGGGGCTCGAACCTGGACCTTCTTGCTGTGAGGCAACAGCGCTAACCACTACACCACCGTGCCGCCCGTGGTAAATGACTATTCTAGCTAAATTCTACTAAATGTCTGGTTTTTAGTGCAATATCTGCATAGGTGTATAGAGGCCCATTTCCAGCAACTCTCACTCCAGTGTTCTAATGGTACAATGTGTTTGCTCATTGCCTCAGAAGGCTAATGGATGATTAGAAAACCCTTGTACAATCATGTTAGCACAGCTGAAAACAGTTGAGCTCTTTAGAGAAGCTATAAAACTGACCTTCCTTTGAGCAGATTGAGTTTCTGGAGCATCACATTTGTGGGGTCGATTAAATGCTCAAAATGGCCAGAAAAATGTCTTGACTATATTTTCTATTCATTTTACAACTTATGGTGGTAAATAAAAGTGTGACTTTTCATGGAAAACACAAAATTGTCTGGGTGACCCCAAACTTTTGAACGGTAGTGTATAAAAAGAAAAGTGTACACTTGAAGGTCGCGTACCAGAGGCAGTGAAAGGTATAGTTTCGTGCCCTGTGTGCTGAGAAGGTGATGGGTTTGAGACCCTGGGATGTGTTGGAGTGAAATCATTAATAAAGCGCACTGGAACTGAGCACCAGTTTGCGCGTGTGTGTGTGAGTGAGTGGGTGATTGTCTCCTCTGTGTGATGCGCTGTGATGTTGTCCCGTCCCGCCCCTGCGCGCGTCAAATAAATAGCCAGTTCCGACAGTCCGGACTGATCCGCGTTCCGCTGATCTCACACACACCCGGAGCGCGCGCCCACCCCATCAGGCACATGCTTTAACACAGTGCACAGCTCCAATCATGTCCACCGGCTCCATCAGCGACGCGGACGAGTTCCACGACGCGGAACTGCTAGACGGTCTGCTACCGTTCGGTTCGGCCGTGGACCCGGCGGCGGGCGCGTCACGAGAAAGCGCCGAGGACAGCTCCAACGGCGAGGGGTCCGCGGCCACCGAGCTCACCGGACACGCGCCGGGCAAGCGGCGCAAAGCGGCCACGTCCTCGCGCAGAGCGGTGTCCGGTGGAGGCGCGGCCGTGTCGGCGGCCCACGAGGGCAAACAGGTCCAGAGGAACGCGGCGAACGCGCGCGAGAGGGCGAGGATGCGCGTGCTGAGCAAAGCGTTCTCGCGGCTGAAGACCACGCTGCCGTGGGTTCCACCGGACACCAAACTGTCCAAACTGGACACACTGCGGCTCGCCTCGAGTTACATCGCCCACCTGCGCCAGATCTTAGCCAACGACAAGCACGAGCACGGATACATCCATCCCGTGAACCTGGTGAGAGGCGCACGGTGCAGCGAGCTTTACAAACAACACACAGCAGAGGCACTCATGCTGATTTAACACCGCCACTGATCAATTTTAAGACCATTTCTTTTACCTATTTATTATTATTATTTTTTTTTTACAGTAGGATTTAAACCCGACAATATTAAATCTTAGTGTTTTGTAAACACCTCCTGCTCTTTGTGTGCGCACTGGGAAACACTGCGTGTGTGCGCGCATGGGTGTGGGTGTGTGCGCGCATGGGTGTGGGTGTGTGTGCGCGTTTCAATCTAATATAGAATGCTGAAAGTTGTAAATGTCATTTACACCGAGAGAGAGAGAGAGAGAGAGAGAGAGAGTCCAGGGAACAGTTTATCAGTTTGTTAAATTCTTCTTTTTTCCTTTTTTTTTTTCTTTTTTTGCTTTACACTACCGTTGAAAAGTTTGGGGTCACCCAGACAATTTTGTGTTTTCCATGAAAAGTCACACTTTTATTTACCACCATAAGTTGTAAAATGAATAGAAAATATAGTCGAGACATTTTTCTGGCCATTTTGAGCATTTAATCGACCCCACAAATGTGATGCTCCAGAAACTCAATCTGCTCAAAGGAAGGTCAGTTTTATAGCTTCTCTAAAGAGCTCAACTGTTTTCAGCTGTGCTAACATGATTGTACAAGGGTTTTCTAATCATCCATTAGCCTTCTGAGGCAATGAGCAAACACATTGTACCATTAGAACACTGGAGTGAGAGTTGCTGGAAATGGGCCTCTATACACCTATGGAGATATTGCACCAAAAACCAGACATTTGCAGCTAGAATAGTCATTTACCACATTAGCAATGTGGATTTCTGATTAGTTTAAAGTGATCTTCATTGAAAAGAACAGTGCTTTTCTTTCAAAAATAAGGAAAGTGACCCCAAACTTTTGAACGGTAGTGTATGTGTACAATATGTGCTGAACTGAAGGTTTTCCAAGTCAGTATTTAAATAATATTACTACTTATAATAATATATTTTTTTAAATGAATAAATGTAAAAGAATAAAGAATTAGAGGGAGGGAGGTAGTTTGGTTATCCTTGAAGGTGCATGTACAGCAGGCCTGCATGCCTTATTCATATAAACAGGCAAAAAAACACAAACGCTGCATGTATTTTATTTTCATTTTAATTATTTATTTTTTCATTTTGTGTTGTATTTACAGTCAATTCCACTTTTAAAAAAAGAGGCACATTATCAGTGTTTCTTTTTTTCTCTAGCTATAACTAAATTTTTGAGCATGCAACTCAATTAAAAAAACCCTCTATAAAAATAAAAGACAAACAATTTAAAATAATTTCAACATTTCAATTATTTATTCTTTTTTAAATTTATTTATTTATTTTTAAATTTTCCGCAGACGTGGCCGTTCATGGTGGCGGGGAAACCAGAAAACGAGCTGAAAGAGATGCTGAACTCCAGCAGATTATGTGGCACCACTGCATCCTGAGAGGATTTTAACCTTAAAAACATGGACAAGTTTTTTTATTTCTTTATTTGTTTCTTTTTTTATAAATATAAAATATCCTGTTTTTTTTTTTTTTTAAATGTACTGAAAGCACATCATCTCCAGTCCAAACCCGAAAACGCCCGCGGTGAGAATTAACGGAGGGACCGTGTGACCCAGAGGCGCGTCTCCATGTACAGAGAAACTGTAGCTATGGTTTTTGTGGGGTTTTTTTTATTTAAAACAACTCACATTTCTTTCCTTGCTGGTTCGAGGAAGTACAATGTGTATGCATTTTATGCATTTTTTTTCTATCTAGATGAATCTAGTTTAATCACTTTTTAATACAAAACCATATGTATATAGGCTCTATAGATAAGCTTTATGCTTTTGGTGACGTATGTTGTCTCCAAGTGCAACCTGCTGCAGTAAACATTTTGGACGGACAGCATTATATATATTATATATATATACAGGCTATTGTGAATAAAATATTTTGATATTTGACATTTCGGTGGCGCAGAGTGCATGGATTTTTTTTTATCATTCTTGAAGGATAGTTCTTGATGGATCTTAGATAGTTGGTGTTTATTTATCTTTTCTGACCCGAGTGAACTTTCTTATCTTGTCCTCCTAAAGCACGGTGTTGCATCAGCAAGTGAGAAGAAGAAAAGACACCATGTACTGCAGGGAGAGAAAGACTTATTATATACAAAGAAAAGCCTAAAATCAATAAGAGGTTGGGGGTTTTTTTTTGCATTTAACTGGATTTATTCTATCTCTACTGTTTTAAAGAATCGGTTTGGTGCAAAATGCAAAAAAAAAATTGGATTTGGATTCATTTTGAGTGCTATATACAGACAGTATCACGTAAATCAAATGCGAGGCTAGTTTGCATTTTAATTCATAACTAAATTATGAATTTTGCTTTCCTTTTTTATATTTATGCCACTAATACAATACAATACACTCTTCTTTGCTTCTTTGTTGAAGTGATAGTGGTCGATGTGGTACCTTTTAATATGTGCCTTTCGCGTGGAAATGTGGATATAGTGTACCTTTAAAAAGATTTAAGCTTAAAGATTTATGTAAAAGTGACTAAAGGGACAAACTAGACAGTACAAGGAATGGTCCAGGCGTGTGTGTGTGTGTGTGTGTGTGTGTGTGTGTGTGTGTGTGTGTGTGAAGCAAACTCGTCCAAACCAAACCAAATAGTCTGAGACGGTATGTTGTATTGTATTTCATAATGTTTACCTTTAATTTCTATCTTTCTCTTCAATCTATGGATATAGTGTGTCTTTAAAAAAAAAAGACATAAGGTATATAATTAGACTGTAATTATCTTTTAATGTAAATTTTTAAGCCTGAAGTAAAAGAAGTACAAAACTAACTCCAAAAGGTACACACTTGATCTTTCCACCTTCGTGACAAGGAACGGTATGGTTTAATACCCTGAGAGTGTACTGTATTATTTTGCATATAATTCCAGACTGCTTTATATATATATATATATATATATATATATATATATATATATATATATATATATATATATATATATATATATATACCACTAACAGATCAGCAATGAGTTTAACCTGCATTGTAAACCTATTTTTATCTGTAAACTTTTTATCAAATCAGTTTAGGTTTGAAGCTGGAAGCTGGAACCACCACGATCTGAGCTTCATTACAAGCACAACTGTAACAAACAACCCAATAAACGCAGGTCAGTGATGTTATCTGCTGGTGCTTTAAGAAGGAGCAGAGAATCAAAGAACTAAAACGAAGTGATGTGGCATGGTGGCTGTTTGCAGTGAAGCGGTGTAGAGCTCTTAATCTGGTTGTTTAATTTGGCTCGGGGTTGTGACCGATCTGTTTATACCGCGCAGACAGATATTTATGCCGCACTTCTCTGAGGAGGGGAGTTGCCGAGAATTACAGAGAGGACGGCCAATGTCACCTTTAACTCACTGCACAGCAACGGTCGAGTTCACTTATAAAGCAACATTCCTGGGGGTTTGTTTTGTGGTTTTTTTTTTTCTTTTTTGCATTTTAGGGTTAGTCTGTGCGCTTGTTGAGAAATGCATGCTTAGCAGTAACACAATTCAGAGTGCATTTTGAAATTGTACAATATTTCTAATAATGCTCAAATATTGTACTAGAGTTGTGTTTTATTTATTTTACTACACTAAAAAACATACTAATCATTTTCATTGCTGCTAGAGTGGTATTGTCAAGCGTACACTTTTATTTTGAAACATTTAATATGTAAGTTTTATTCAAAAAGATGCATCTAGTTAGCCTTTAAAGCTTGAGTCTAATACTTTTTTAAAATGCATGTTATGGTTGGAGAGTTAAGTGAAAGTAGTTAACACCGATGCATAACACCTCCTGATGGAGGGGCCCCGCTGTACCAGTGCAACCAGTTGAGGATAAGGGGCCAAAACTGGCTGGTACGGTATCCTCCTGATGATGTCACTAATCAGATCCAGGAACGAAGCTGTTAGCGATGAAGCTAAATCTCTGGGAGGTGTTTGTGACTCCACATTTCCAGATGAAAGGATCATATTAAAAGCAGAAAAGACAAAGGGACATTTTAGTACATGAATTTCAAAGACATATAAGCTTCAATTCAATACAAATTGTCATTTAGGATTTATATATTCTATTATATGTATATGTTATATTATTCAGTGTTGTTGTTGTTATTATTATGGGTTTTGTTTTTCTTATAGCCAAAAAACAATCTCCTTGCTAATAATTTAGGCGTGCACTTGACAGAATGTACCTTCTTAACAACATTAATCTCATCGTTCCAGTGCAAACCTAAAAACAACAAACACGTCTTGGATGATCGACTACCGTGCATGATGTGGGGAAATGGAAAACGGTGTGAATTTCAATTCTGGCCAAACTGTTTCTTTTTTGTACAGTTGCACGTCCTGTACGTGGAAGAATATCGAAGGGAATTTATTCATTTATCAAAATCATAATTTACAAGAAAAAAAACTAAGACAGAAATCCTGTGAAGTGAAGCTTTTTTATTTCAATTCATACAGCAGCAGGGATTTTCGCCTTGATTGTGCCACTATGTAAAGGACTGCTCCTTCTTTCGAGGTTGGTTTTCTCTGCCCTCTCACTGCAAAGACCAAAATCAGTGAAGGAGTAAAAGATCTGATGGCGCAAAGACAATAACAAGCTTGCCGCCACCATCCATCACGTTGTGTTATTATAAGGAGAAGCTGTAGGGCTGATCTGAGACTGTGGAGAGCGAGGGAGGCTCTCTCTCTCTCTCTCACACACACACACACACACACGGCTAAGCAGTGAAGCAACATTGATCATCCTGAAATCTGTTGATAAGTCTTGAAGCGAGGTGTGATAGGAAGGGATTTACTTTAGCACAGCGGGGCTTTAAGCACCGTGACAGGTCTCTTTGATTTCATTTCACCGTGATAGACTTTATTTATAGATCATATAAAATAGCAGCTCTTTGCTGTTTGGATTATTATCGCTGGTTTAGTGGCCTAATTAAGTGCAATAGAAAAAAGAGCTGTCCCATATGTATAAGTTATAGCCTACATGAGGTCATTTTTCATGTATTTTTTTTAATAGAGTCATCACGCTGGTATTTTGCAAGTGTGCACGCTTTGTAGTAATAGTGTCATTTTCCAGGAAAATTTATTCAGTCAGAATTTTTATTCCATGGTATTTAGATGGATGCAGTCAAACAACTCTAGGCTAGATATGGAGAGATACAGATGATCATGGTGTCTCCTGGAAATCTGTTCACTAAACCAAGGTACTGTAATTCACTTTCGATGGCTAGTTACAGTATTTATTCATTATTCATTATTCATTATCTTAAAGGGCTTTTCCCTGACACCCAATTATTTTTGTTTAGTGGACCAAAAGCTACTGAATTCAAATCACAGACTTCCAATTTAATTTATTTTTTGAATAGAACAATTAATGAATTTAGAGCCACATAGCCCTAAATTCTCCACTATTTTTTCCTGCTTCACCATGATGCAATTCAAGATACTAAGTCATGCATCACATGGTGGGCTTTCCCTGTTCACGCAAGGCATTGTGAGATACAAATTTGAAACAGGAGAGAAAAATGGAGGACGTGAGTGTGCGAATGAACTGTGAAAGACCGACTACAGTAATGGAAAGAAAACGAGAAGAAAAGACATTATGTTATATACGAAGGAAAGGAAACGCAGGACCAAACTAATAAATATGGGCGCTCAGCGAGCACCTCGGTGTGATCAGCTGTTCGTTTAGCGACAGAATGATGGAACTGTTAGTGCACGCTCAAAGGGAAACCTGTAGATGGCAGTAATGCAACACTGTGGATGCCAGCTACCATAAAACCCAAAAGAAGAAGAAGGTAAACCTGTGCATGCGCACACGGACTTCCTCTGTCTGCTTGACTGCGCGAAGCGAGCGATTTCATGCACATTATTTGCTTTAATCCCCTCAAATTAAATAACTTCCCAGCCGCAGAATGGCCTGATATTTTGTGAGATATTACAGAAATAAACATCTATCACAATGACCACATTTCAGAGGGAATTACATTTCACAGATTTTATGAAATCGAAAGGCTGTCTAGCTTTCAGTAACTGCTTCCTGGTTAGGGTGTGGTAGAACCATTTTGTTCCCTATCCCTGGAATACTGGGAAATGAGGCAGGAATACACCCTGGATTCAGTTTGTGATCTCCAGACAGACATTTGCACTGGCTAGTTCACCTACTGGTTTGGTTTGGAATGTGAAAGGAAACCCACACAGACATGAGGACAACATGTGTAACTTCACACAGACTAACCCAAGTTAAGTCCAGAACCATGGACCTGTGAGACAGAAACCTTACCGGCTGCACCATCACGCTCTCCACGCTAACTTGCTTTGAAATAAAGATAAATGGAATTGCACTAAGGGTCTGTTAGTGAAGTTAGTTAAACGTCATAAAATAAAATGCGAGCTAACAGTGGCACAGAATAAGAATTATAGAATAATAGATGGAAAACTTGACACTGAGGGGTTTTCGCTGAAGGTAGATAACTAATAACAGTACCAGTCAAAGGTTTGTACACCCCCACTCTACTTATTCAGAGGTTTGTCTGTATTTTGTATTTTCTTCTTTGTAGAACAAAACTGAAGACATCATAACTATGAAATAGCATATGGAACATATATGGAATTATGTGGTAACAGTAAAGTATAAAAAAAGAAAAGTTTTCTGTTTTAGATTCTTCAAAGTATCGAGCTTTTAACTTGACGACGCTTTGCACACTTTTGGCGTTATCTTAACCAGCTTCATGAGGTAGTCACCTGGAATGCTTTTCAAGTAATAGTTGTGGCCTCGTCAAAAGGTAATTAGTGGATGAGTTTCTTTCTTTGGGCAGCACAGTGGTGTAGTGCCGTTGCCTCATAGCAGGAAGGTCCTGGGTTCAAGCTGAATGGCTGATGAAGGCCTTTCTGTTTTTTGTGAAGTTTGCACGTTCTCCCCGTGTCTGCGTGGGTTCCTTCGGGTGCTCCGGTTTCCCCCACAGTCCAAAGACATGCAGGTTAGGTTAACTGGTGACTCTAAATTGACCGTAGGTGTGAATGTGAATGGTTGTTTGTCTCTATGTGTCAGCTCTGTGATGATCTGGCGACTTGTCCAGGGTGTACCCCACCTCTCACCCATAGTCAGCTGGGATAGGCTCCAGCTTGCCCGCAAACCTGTACAGGATAAGCAGCTACAGATAATGGATAGATTTCTTGCCTTCTTAATGCGTTTGAGATCAAATAGTAAATCAGAAGAAGAAGCCTTTATTTGTCATGTGCACACTCAAGTACAGTGAAATTCGTCCTCTGCATTTAACCCATTTGAAGCAGTGAGCAATGAGCACACACGCATACCCAGAGCAGTGGGCAGCCATACTACAGCACCCGGGGAGCAGTTGGGCATTAGGTGCCTTGCCCAAGGGCACTTCAGCCCAAGGTTGCCCCATGTTAACCTAACCTGCATGTCTTTGGACTGTGGGGGAAACCGGAGCACCTGGAGGAAACCCACGCAGACACGGGGAGAACATGCAAACTCCGCACAGAAAGGCCCCCGCCGGACACGGGGCTCGAACCCAGAACCTTCTTGCTGTGCGGTGACATTGCTAACCACTACACCACCATACCGCCCAAATATACTAATACAAATAATAATATAGCATAATTCAACAACTGTAGTAATCCATACAGTATTATATAAAGAACCGCTCAACTAAGTAAAGAGAAATGATATCCATCATTATTTTAATACACACTGTTAGAAATAGGGGTACAGTAGGAGTCCATTTCTGTACCCCATGGTACAATGTACCCCCTTAGGGCTCATTATTGAACCTCAAGGTAACTATATGCTCCTAAATGGTATATAAAGGAGACAAATAAATACCTTAGAGGCGACTGAGCCAGTGAAAAGCTGTTACTGTATATCCCAAAGGTACAATAATATACTTTATTTTCTTAGAGTGCATGAAGTATCTTTTAATTAGAAAATAAAGAAAAGAATGCTGAATTAGAAGGTGTGTCCAAACTTTTGACTGGCTAGTCAGCACGTATGTTTGTTACTATCACTCTGTAAAATGAAGTATTGCATGTAGTATAATGGCGTATAAGGTAAGGTGAAATTATACCTCGAGACTATCTGTGTATAAGATGAACTTTATTTTAAATGAAATGCTTATCTTATCTGTAGATAGCCAGCGATATCCACACTGTAACTTGGATGAGATCCTTTTGTAAGAATGATGTCAAGAGTGACGAGCTTGGAAGGGAGGATTGTTTTGGACACTGCACCTTGCACATATGATTAACCACCAGTGTAATTAGGGAGTGAGAGTGGAACCTAACCTTCATGTTTTGGCACTCACTTCAAGCACAAGTACAGAACTGAAATGTCCAAGGAAGAATTAAATAAATGTCTAAAACCTAAATTCTATTCCTTGGCACGACAACAAGGCAGCACTTTCTACAAAAAAAAACAACAACATTAAAGTCAATCCGTGCCGCCATCGATAGGTTTTTAAGAAGTCTGCCTAAGTGGAAAAGATTTTGACGGACGTTTTGTATAAAGTTTTTATTGATTGACTTTGCAAAACATAAAAATAAAAATGTTCTGTTTCTCAAAATCCAGTGAATGTGGATAGAATAAAAAGTTATTCCACTCAATCTCGTCATACATGAATTACAGCCGACTATCAGCTCATGTACGACTCGATTTCGTGGCATAATTGTTAATTATTCTATCCACATTTACTGGATATGAGTAATCGTGCACTCTGACTGGCTACTCTACTAGTAGGATATCAGCTCATATACCGTGAGTAGAGAAAAACAAAATGGCGGAGTGTGTGGCTGAACCAACCGAGGACAAAATAAAAACTCTACTTGAAAACAAAACATCAAAAATGTTATCACATATTTAACAGAAACAGAAATAGCTAAGGGCGGCACGGTGGTGTAGTGGTTAGCGCTGTCGCCTCACAGCAAGAAGGTCCTGGGTTCGAGCCCCGGGGCCGGCGAGGGCCTTTCTGTGTGGAGTTTGCATGTTCTCCCCGTGTCCGCGTGGGTTTCCTCCGGGTGCTCCGGTTTCCCCCACAGTCCAAAGACATGCAGGTTAGGTTAACTGGTGACTCTAAATTGAGCGTAGGTGTGAGTGTGAATGGTTGTCTGTGTCTATGTGTCAGCCCTGTGATGACCTGGCAACTTGTCCAGGGTGTACCCCGCCTTTCGCCCGTAGTCAGCTGGGATAGGCTCCAGCTTGCCTGCGACCCTGTAGAAGGATAAAGCGGCTAGAGATAATGAGATGAGAAATAGCTAAAAGAATATAGTTTTTTACCACAATATCTCCTGTTCCACACTCCAGCCCAGTCGATGGCGGTAATGCATTTTTAAGTTGGGTTGCCAACTGCCAAAAAAAACCTAAAGAAGAAGAAGACAAAAAAAAACCCAAAATGCAAAAAAGCAACAAAATATGGAATAAAAGTATTTGATGGTAAGAACGGATTTTTTATTTTTCAAGAATTATTATTATCATTGCATTTCTCACAAATTGTTCCTGTCATTTCGCCAATTTGTTTACATTCTAAGCAGAAATGATTTTGTCGAATGTTTTGTATAAAGTTATTATTTATTGAATTTGCTAAAAATAAAAATGCTCTGTTTCTCAAAATCCAGTGAATGTGGATAGAATAAAACAGTTATTCCACTCAATCTCATCGTACATGGATTATAGACATCAGTTCATATACGACTCGATTTTATGGAATAACTGTTAAATATATAGTTAGTACAGTGAAAATAATAGAAATCATTTGTAGTTATGAGAATGAGGAATGTAACTCCGGACCTACCAAAGAGGTTGAAACGGAAATTAAATTTATCAAAGTGCTGTGTTGGAAGAGGGAGGACGACTGCATTTGGACATGAATTTGCTGACAATGGAAACAAAATGAAGATAAACAGGAACGTCTGATCACCACCAAAGTTAGCACTGATTTATCACTGAGTTACTCTGCATTTTCACATTGCTGGGTTTTGTGGTTATGGTGGTTGCTTGACTGTATGATAGTTTTGTTCTTGACTGAAATATCCTGTTCCTTGAACAGTAAGTGTCCTTTTTTTTTTTTAGAAGGTTTGCATGTTACTGTATGTAAGGAATAAAACATGATGAGGTGTTCTGTTATGGGAAATAATCAACAGTGGGATGGAAGCAATCATAAAACATAGAAGTTTGCCAAAGCTTTTTTTTTTTTTTAAAGTTGTACTGCCTTTCAGATTTTCAAGTGTAGGTTGTAAAAATAATTTTCCCCGACACTTAATTATTTTTGTTTAGTGACTGAAAGCTACTGAATTCGAATCACAGACTTCCAATTTTATTAGTTTTTTTTTAATAGAACAATTAATGAATTTAGAGCCATGTGGCCCTAAATTCTCCGTTATTTTTTCCTGCTTCACCATGACCCAATACAAGATACTACATCATGCATCATGTGGTGGGCTTTCCCAGTTCATGCAAGGCATTGTGGGATACAAATTTGAAACAGGAGAGAAAAATGGAGGACGTGAGTGTCTGAATGAAACGTGAAAGACAGACTACAGTAACGAAAAGCAAGAAAAAAGACTATGTCACAGTTTATACGAAGGAAAGGAAATGCAGGACCAAACTAATAAATATTGGCGCTCAGCGAGCACCTCGGTGTGATCAGCTGTTCGTTTAGCAACAGAATGATGGAACTGTCAGTGCACGCTCAAAGGTAAACCTGTAGATGGCAGTAATGCAACACTGTGGATGCCAGCTGCCATAAACCCCTAAAGAAGAAGAAGAAGGTAAACCTGCACATGCGCACACGGACTTCCTCTGTCTGCTTGACTGCGCGAAGCGAGCGATTTCATGCACATTATTTGCTTTAATCCCCTCAAATTAAATAACTTCCTCACCACAGAATGGCCTGATATTTTGTGAGATATGACAGAAATAAACATATATCACAATGACCACATTTCAGACGGAACTAAATTTCACCAATTTTATGAAATCGAAAGGCCATCTAGCTTTAATTAAAGAAATACATTTTACTTTTTATCAGTTTACAGTAGTGCTTGAAAGTTTGTGAACCCTTTATAATTTTCTATATTTCTGCATAAATATGACCAAAAACATCATCAGATTTTCACACAAGTCCTAAAAGTAGATAAAGAGAACCCAGTTAAACAAATGAGACAAAAATATTATACTCTGTCATTTATGTATTGAGGTAAATGATCCAATATTACATATCTGTGAGGGGCAAAAGTATGTGAACCTTTGCTTTCAGTATCTGGTGTGACCCCCTTGTGCAGCAATAACTGCAACTAAACGTTTGCGGTAACTGTTGATCAGTCCTGCACACCGGCTTGGAGGAATTTTAGCCCGTTCCTCCGTACAGAACAGCTTCAACTCTGGGATGTTGGTGGGTTTCTTCACATGAACTGCTCGCTTCAGGTCCTTCCACAACATTTCCATTGGATTAAGGTCAGGACTTTGACTTGGCCATTCCAAAACATTCACTTTATTCTTCTTTAACCATTCTTTGGTAGAACGACTTGTGTGCTTAGGGTCGTTGTCTTGCTGCATGACCCACCTTCTCTTGAGAGTCAGTTCATGGACAGATCTCCTGACATTTTCCTTTAGAATTCGCTGGTATAATTCAGAATTCATTGTTCCATCAATGATGGCAAGCCGTCCTGGCCCAGATGCAGCAAAACAGACCCAAACCATGATACTACCACCACCATGTTTCACAGATGGGATAAGGTTCTTATGCTGGAATGCAGTGTTTTCCTTTCTCCAAACATAACGCTTCTCATTTAAACCAAAAAGTTCTATTTTGGTCTCATCCGTCCACAAAACATTTTTCCAATAGCCTTCTGGCTTGTCCACGTGATCTTTAGCAAACTGCAGATGAGCAGCAATGTTCTTTTTGGAGAGCAGTGTCCTCTGTCCTGAAGAAATGCTGGAAAACTTTACAGCTTTAAATAAAGTTATCTGGTGGTTACAAAATGCTGACACTGGAGACTCCTTCCAAAAATATTAAATAAACATCTCCTTACAGAAAACTGTTTGTCATGTGTCAACCATACAAGTCCACGTGTAAGTGGTCAAGTAAGTCATGACATTTTTAGATAGCTGGTGAAATTTATGCATCACATTCATAAACATTAATACGGATCCCGCTGCGTATATTTTCTACAAGTTAGCTCACATTAATACTGGGTTCTGACCTTTTAAAAAATCTTCCTGGATGATCCCTGTCTCACTCTCTATCTCTCTTTATCCTTCTCTTTTCCTCTCCTCTTGTCTTGCTTACACATACACACACTAACTGTTGCTTTAAGAGCATCCTCCTGACTTCCTGGATACAGCTCATCCTATACATCATGGCTGGGGTGAGACGCTCCAACACAAAGGGACCACCGCTGTGAACACTGGGTTTTGGCCGAGCATTGCCTGTGGACTGGAGGAGGAGGAGGAGGAGGCAGAGGGCAGTGCTCATTAGGACAACGCAGGGGCCCAGGATTCCCATGCACTGAGAGAAGATGTCTTAATTGTTTTGCTGGACGGTTGCCCAAACCTCTTGAGAAAGAACATTGTCATTTGCTGTAACTGCACACACACACTGGAGAAGTGTGTGTATGTGTGTGGGTTAAAGTTTATGATGGGCGCTTAGGGCTGGTATTAAACAGGACAGACATTAAATCTCTGTGTCTGGTCTCTGTCGGAGGTCTCGGTCTGCCGCTGATCATCCTAACAGTCTTTGTGCTTTAAATGATTTTCAAAGGGTTTATCTCTGTTATATGTAGAAACAAAACTAATAATGATTATTATAAATATGGATGGACAACACATATACTGGTAATGGGTATCTGTGAATAATATGCTCATTTACTTGTAAAAATGCTCTGATACCAACATCCAATATTGACTGATAAATAATATTGTCTGGCTTTTTTTCATGGTCTATCAGATATATTCCATTCAGCTAGCATGACACTGAACAAGTCGAAGACAAGTAGCTGAATGGAATATATCTGATATACCATGAAAAAAAGCCAGACAATATGATGATAATAATAATAATTATTATTATTATTAATATTATACATACACATGGGCGGCACGGTGGTGTAGTGGTTAGCGCTGTCGCCTCACAGCAAGAAGGTCCTGGGTTCGAGCCCCGGGGCCGGCGAGGGCCTTTCTGTGTGGAGTTTGCATGTTCTCCCCGTGTCCGCGTGGGTTTCCTCCGGGTGCTCCGGTTTCCCCCACAGTCCAAAGACATGCAGGTTAGGTTAACTGGTGACTCTAAATTGACCGTAGGTGTGAATGTGAGTGTGAATGGTTGTCTGTGTCTATGTGTCAGCCCTGTGATGACCTGGCGACTTGTCCAGGGTGTACCCCGCCTTTCGCCCGTAGTCAGCTGGGATAGGCTCCAGCTTGCCTGCGACCCTGTAGAAGGATAAAGCGGCTAGAGATAATGAGATGAGATGAGACATACACATGCCTTTCAGATGTTCAACATGTCTTTCTCTTTCAAAATTTTCTCAAAATCTTCTGTATTTAACAAAGCAAACCTGGCGGCCATGTCTGTTTACAAATTGTCACAGTCACTCGCTAGCATGGAAGTTTTACATCTCCAACATGTGACGTCATGTTGTCTTAACAACCGTGCAATATCATAAACCATATTCAGCACTCATTCTCCATTGGGTAGAGTGACATAATACATGTAGAATAAGCAATATGCTAACAATATTGCATGCTATTGAACCAAATGAATGAAACCTGCTAGTAGGGAATTGAACACGTTTTTATTCCATTGAAAAAGTGTCCTGCGTGTATAATAATTAGTGTTGTTGTTCTTGTTGACATGTTTGGCTGATGATCTCTGAGAATATGATTATTGGCGTAACAAGTGCACGCTAGTTTGCTAGTGGTTAGTCAGTTAGCTAGCTAGTATAATGGATATCAGAAGGCTATAGGGGCGTTTTTCCCCGCTAGAAGGGAATAGAATACATGTTTTTATTCCATCGAAAAAGTTTCCTGTATGTATAATAATATGTAAAATACAATAAGTCTATTATGCAGATGACACATAATAATGACAGCAGCTTGGCTGTACTTCAAGACTAATGATCAAGATGATGTATTACAGCTACATCTTCTGACGATACAAGGAACCAGATCAAGCTTTTAACTCTGTTTAAATAATATTATTAATAGAGAGTGTAAGTATGGGCAACATGAGTGCACAAAGCAGTATCAGTATGCATAGTCATTAAGAATAAGCACAAGGTGCCAGGAATTGCGCTCACACATTACATTAATGACACTTAGCAGATGCTCTTATCCAGAGTGATGTGCAACATACCCAGAGCAGCCTGGGGAGCAGTTTTAGGATTAGCTGCCTTGCTCAAGGGCACTTCAGCTATTTCTGCTGGTCCAGGGAATCAAACTAGCAACCTTTTAGTCTCAAAGCTGCTTCTCTAACCATTAGGCCATGATGTTTGTGAGTGTGGGACAGAAACTCTTTCTGTGGCAGAATGATTGTATTACATACATCTCTAATAGAAAAAAACAACAACTAGAACATGGTGCAAAAGTTTTAACTTATCTTTGGTTTTCTGAAATCAACACAGGGTGAAAAATACACATCCGGCACGCCTAATATTTGGTTAAATGTCCCTTAGCAAGTTTCACTTTGACCAGGCACTTTTGGTAGCCATCAACAAGCTTCTGGAAGAATTCTGGTTGGATATTTGACCATTCTTCTTGGCAGAATTAGTACAGAGTTCAATTCAATTTGTGTGTTTCCTGGCACAGACCCAACTTTTAAACAGTTCAAATATTTTTGACAGGGTTGAGGTCAGGACTTCTTTTCAATTTAATGTTAGCCTGCTTTATCCATCCCACAACCTGCTTTGATGTGTGTTTGGGGTCGTTGTTCTGTTGGAATACCCAATCGTGTTCAAATTTCTGATGGTTTGAGGTTATGCTGAAGAACCTCCTTCTTTATTATTCATCCCACTTATCCAGTTTTATTATGTTCAGTATCTATTATCCAGTTCTGTTGGCAGCAAAGCAGCCCCAGAGCATGATGTTACTACCACTAGTGTTCCTCTGTACCTCTGGTCATTGTGGTCAAACAACTCAATCTTTATTTCATCTGACCATAAAACCTCCCTCCAGAAGTCTTTTTCTTTGTCCATGTGGTCAGCTGCAAACTTTAGATTTTGGAGCAGGGGCTTCTTTCTTGGACAGCAGCCTCTTAGTCCATGGTGATGTAAAACTAGCTTGATTGTAGACAGTGACACTGATGTTCCTGCAGCTTCCAGTTCATGGCAGGCCTGTGCCTTGGTGGTTTCTGGATTGTTCCTGACCATCCAAACCAATTTCCTCTCAGCTGAGACTGATAGTTTGGGTCTTCTTCAAGCAAAGTGACTCTACCTCCTGATAACTTGTACTTACATACAGTTGTTTGAACTCATTATTTGGAATGGGCAATTGTTTAGAAATGACTCCAAGAGACATTCCTATAATCCTCTTGCTCAGATCTGCACTGAGCTGCTTGGACTTTATCATTGTACTGTGTGTTGGTCAAACCAATGAGTCTCAAACAAACCATTTTTATGTTGGCATGGAGAAGTGAGCAGCTGTAGTCAATCTTGATGACTAGCAGGAATTTAAGAAACCCAAAATACAGCGCAACACTGAATTAATAATCTAAGTGGGCGTATATTTTTGACTCTGTGTTGATTTCATCCATCCATTATCCATAACTGCTTATCCTGTGCAGGGTCACGGGCAAGCTGGATCCTATCCCAGCTGACTATGGGCGAGAGGCGGGGTACACCTTGGACATGTCGCCAGATCATCACAGGGCTGATACATAGAGACAAACAACCATTCACACTCGCATTCACACCTACGGTCAATTTAGAGCCACCAATTATCCTAACCTGTATGTCTTTGGACTGTGAGGGAAATCGGAGCACTCAGAGGAAACCCACGCGGACATGGGGAGAACATGCAAACTCCGCACAGAAAGGCTCCCGTCAGCCCCTGGACTCGAACCCAGAGCCTTCTTGCTGTGAGGTGACAGTATTAACCACTACACCACCATGCCGATTTCAGAAAACCCAAAATAAATTAACAGCTTATTCATGATTTCCAAAAATAATTTGAAATGTGGACTTGTCAGACCACAGCACACTTTGCATCAGTCCATTCCAGAGAATTCAGCATTAAAGGATGTTGTTGATAGTCATTAATTTTCTTTTGTTACAGACATGTAAAAGTTTTTCCTTTACATGTCTGTAACAAAATAAATGACGATTTAATAAGAAGACATAATGAACGTGACACATCTATTGATGTTGTTGATATATGGCTTTCACTTTGCATGCTAGATACAGCGATGAATTGTCTTTAGCAACAACAGTGTTCCAAAGTGTTCCTGAGCCTATTGGGGCTTTTCCACTACCAACGCGGCTGAGTTGGGCTGAGCCGTGCGGTGCTGAGTTGGGCTGAGTCGAGCTGAGTGGGGCTGTTGGGGTTGCATTTCGACTACAACCGCGCTGAACCGTGCTGGCTGGATGTGGGTGGACACATTGGGTGGAGTTAGCGAAAGTGGGTGGACGTCACGTGATGTTGTTAGGCGGTGCAAACAGTGACATCAGTGACCTTTTAAGTGGTAGTCTCACGACCCAGATAGTAAATAATAAACTGGCTGGCCTTTTCTCACTTGGGTTGGTCTTCCATCTTCTAGTTTTCTGATCTTCTTCTTCTTCTTTGTCGTAATTCTTCTTCTTCCGGGTTTACGGTGTTTACAGATCCCAGTGTGCTCGCAAGGCGTGTGTGGGCATGTGAGGGCACTCCTCCTCACCAATCAGTGCACAGGGGAGTGTCTCCTCACGCCCCTAGCCCCACTCGGCTCGGTTGAGCTCACTTCAGCCCCACTCCAAAACCGTGCGAGTTTTGGGTGCTGAGTAAGGCTGAAGTGAGCTCAGTCATGCTGCTCTGAGGTAGTCGAAACGCGAGCCGTGTTGGGCTGAAGTGAGCTGAAAAAGGGTAGTGGAAAAGGCCCATATGTGGTAATATTCTTTATACAATCATGTCAGTTTTTAATGTAGTGCCACATGAGGGATCGAAGGTCACGGGCATTGTATGTTGGTTTTCAGCCTTGCTCCTTACACGCAGAGATTTCTCTGTATTCTTATATTATGGATTGTAGATTGTGAAATCCCTATATTCCTTACAATCATTGAGAACTGTTGTATGGACTATTTGCCCATGCAGTTTTTCACAAAGTGGTAAACCTCACCCCATCCATGCTTGTGAACCCCTGAGCCTTTCCAATTACCAATTAACTTGTTTACTTGTCAAATGTTCCAAATAGGTGGGATTTTTTTTTTTTTTGAACATTCCACAACTTTCCCAGATTTTTGTTGCCCCTGTCCCAACTTTTTTGGAACATGTTGCAGGCACCAAATTCAGAATGAGTGTATATTGACAAAAAGAATAAATCTGAATAGTTTGAATGTTAAATATATTGTCTTTGTATTGTATTCAATTGAATATAGGTCAAAAAAGAATTTGCAAATCATTGCATTCTGTTTTTATTAACATTTTACACAGAGGCCCAGCTTTTTTGGAATCGGGGTTGTACATGCAGGTTTTGGAGCAACATATGCTGCCATCCAGAGGACATTTTTTTCAAGGATGTATCTGCTTATTCCAGCAAGACAATGCCAACCCATGTGCAATCTGCACATGTTACAACAGTGTGGCTTTGTAGTAAAAGAGTGTGGGTGCTAAACTGGCCTGCCTGCTTCCTCTTGAAAATGTGTGGCGCATTATGAAGTGCAAAATATGACAATGGAGACCAGACTGTTGGGCAACTGAAGCTGTATATCAAGCAAGAATGGGATAGAACTTCATGTTCAAAACTTCAACAATTCGTGTCCTCAGTTCCCAGATGTTTACTGAGTGTTGTTAAAAGTACATCCTTACAAAATGTAGCAATTCTGACGGGTGGGTGGAGCACAGAAGGACGGCAGGCCAGAACTGAGTTCAACAAAACTCTTTTATTTTCCACTTTTCAGTGTACTTATTTTCCACTCTCCCAGCCAGATACGCACGCACGCACACACACAAGGTGTCTGGTTGGGGAGAGAGCTCCCTTCCTCTGCCCTCTCTCTCCTTATATAGGGCGCGGTCACTGGGGAGGACACACAAAACACATGTTAACTGACATCAGGTGCAGTGATTCTGCCACTTACCTTCCTTGACTCCGCCCTCCGGTCACAAACTGACACTTGACCACGCCCCTGCTGCCACATACCCCCACCGCCCGACTCAGGCTGGGTGGCCGTCCGGCCTGCAGCCGTCTCCTTCTCGATGGTGCTGTAGCGCCCGTCACGCACCGACAGCTTCCTGCTGATATACAGCACTGGACGATCCTCCCCCTCCACCTCCTGGGACAAAACAGCCCCCAGCCCTCTGTCCGACATGTCTATCTGCAACATAAAGGGGAGAGAAAAGTCAGGGGAGTGTAACAGTGGCCCCCCGCACAGTGCAGCCTTCACCTCAGAAAAAGCCCGCTGGCATTGCTCCGTCCACTGGACCGGATCTGGTGCCCCCTTTTTAGTGAGATCAGTCAACGGGCTGGTGACATCCAAATAATTAGGTATAAACCTCCGATAGTAGCCAGCCAGCCCCAGAAACTGTCTCACCCCCTTTTTGGTCTTGGGCCTCGGGCAGGCCGCAATCGCTGCTGTCTTGTTAATTTGGGGATGCACCTGCCCATTGCCCAAGTGGAAGCCCAGATACCGTACTTCCACCCGCCCAATCGCACACTTCTTTGGGTCGGCCGTGAGACCCGCTCACCTCAGCGACCTAAGGACGGCCCTTAGGTGTTCTAAATGCCGCAGCCAGTCATTACTATAGATTATGATATCATCTAAGTACGCGGCCGCATAGGTGACTTGGGGGCAGAGGACCCTGTCCATAAGCCGCTGGAACGTAGCAGGCGCCCCAAACAGCCCAAAAGGAAATGTAACAAATTGGTGTAAACCAAACGGTGTGGAAAAGGGCATTTTTTCTCAGGATAGTGGAATCAAGGGGATCTGCCAATAACCCTTTGTTAAATCCAGTGTCGAGTAAAAGCGAGCTGTGCCTAGTCGATCCAGCAACTCGTCAATACGAGGCATTGGGTATGCATCGAATTTAGACACCGCATTGACTTTTCTATAGTCCACACAGAACCGGACCGACCTGTCGGCCTTGGGAACCAAGACCACTGGGCTGCTCCAGTCACTGTGGGACTCCTCAATGATGCCCATTTCGAGCATGGCCTTAAGTTCTTCCCGAACCACTTTTTTCTTGTGTTCGGGTGGCTGCGGACTACCACCCCCAGGGGGCATCTTGATGTGGTGTTCTATGAAGTTGGTGCAGCCGGGCAGGGGCAAGAACACGTCCAAAAATTCGGTCTGCAACTGGGCAACCTCCGTGAGTTGGGTCGGGGAGAGGTGGTCTCCACAGGGGACCGGAGAGGTATGCGATGTCAATGTTCCCTTTTGAACCTCTGGCCCCAGCTCCGCCTTCTCCAGAACCACTGACACCAACGCCACGGGGACCTCCTCATTCCAGAGTTTGAGCAGATTGAGGTGGTAAATCTGTAGCACCCCACCCCTGTCCGTTCGCCTCACCTCATAGTCAACGTCCCCGACTCGCCGTGTGACCTCAAAGGGTCCTTGCCACTTGGCGATCAATTTGGAGCTCGATGTGGGCAACAGTATGAGTACTTTATCTCCCGGTGCGAACTCCCTAAGGCGCGTACCCCTGTCGTACAGGTGGGTTTGCCATTCTTGGTCCTGCCGCAAATTCTCCTGGGTTAAGTGTGTGAGTGTGTGGAGTTTTGCACGCAGGTCAATAACATATTGAATTTCATTTTTGCTGGGGGAAGGTCCCTCCTCCCAATTTTCTCACAGTACATCTAGGATGCCGTGCGGCTTACGCCCATATAATAATTCGAACAGGGAGAACCCTGTGGAGGCTTGTGGGACCTCTCGCACTGCAAATAACAGGGGTTCGAGTCATTTATCCCAATTGCGTGCATCCTCATGAACAAATTTTTTAAATTATATTCTTGAGTGTGCGATTGAACCATTCGACTAAACCATCTGTTTGTGGGTGATAAACGCTGGTGCGGATTGGTTTAATTCCCAATAACCCATACAGTTCTCTCAGTGTGCGTGACATAAACAAGGTGCCTTGATCAGTCAGAATCTCTTTGGGGATTCCGACTCAGGAGATGATGCGGAAGAGCGCCTCTGCAATACTGCATGCTGAGATATTGCGAAGAGGCACTGCTTCCGGGTATCGCCTTGCATAGTCCACCAGAACTAAAATAAAGCGATATCCTCGTGTTGACCGATCTAATGGCCCAATGAGATCCATCCCAATTCTTTTGAATGGGGTCTCGATTAATGGTAGAGGGTGCAAAGGCGCTTTTGGAATGGCCGCTGGATTTACTAACTGGCATTCACGGCATGCCGTACACCACCTACGGACATCGCCGCAAATCCCTGGCCAATAGAACTGGGCCATTATTCGGGCTAGTGTCTTATCCTGTCCCAAGTGTCCAGCCATGGGATTAAAGTGAGCCACCTGGAATACCAATTCCCAGCGGCTCTTTGGAATCAAAAGCTGTGTAATCGGCTCCTTAGTCTGAGTGTCCTGCGTCACTCGGTATAATCTCTTATAATGGAGAAATAGGGGAAGGACGGGGTGGCATTTGGCTGGAGCGTTTGACCATCGATTACTCACTTGGTCAAACGCATGCCGCAGAGTTTTGTCTCATGACTGCTCTAATGGGAAATCCACAAGGGATTCCCCGAGAGAGGGAGGAGGACCCTGCGGCTCCTCGCTCTGACGCGGAGATGACATAGACGGCTCTGTGACAGCTGCTCCTGCCAATGCCACACCGGGACCTCCCCCTGCTGAACTACGGCAGAACCCACTCTTCACTAAATGCCTCATTGACTTCCGAAATCCCGACCAATCAGTCCCCAAAATTATCGAGTGGGTAAGGCGAGGATTAACCGCCGCCTTTACACTAAATTTCTCCCCTCGAAAAAGAATGTGGACTGACACTAAAGGGTAGTTGTGAACATCCCCATGCACACACAACACCTTCACCAATTGTGCTCCCCCCAATGCCTCGTCTTGCACCAGGTTTTGGTGGATTGAGGTCTGATTACAGCCAGAGTCCACCAACACCTGATATGTATCCCCTTGGACACTCACTGGTATGCGATACGCTCCGGCCCGATCAAGGGCGGCTCCTGACGTGTCGGGGATCCGGACCACTGCGCCCACCTCCATTGCCGAGCACTGCTGCTGGAGGTGCCCCGGCTCCCCACAGTGCCAGCAAACCGGCCCAGGCTTTCTCTCTGCACCGGTACTCTGGGGCTCACTCACCTGAGGGGGGGAAGAGACAGACACGGAAGCGGGAAACGGGAGGGCACCACGGGTGCGGCGGGCCAGCTGGGGTGGAGCCGGCCCCTGCCTCCGCGGTGAGGGAACGGAGCAAGGATGAGATACAGAAGGGGAGGGGGAGAGAGAGAGGAGAGGGGAGAAGAGGAGATCTGCTGTCCTGCCGTCGGAACAGCCGCCAAATGGTCCTCCGCCAGCTCGATGGCCTGATCCAGCGACGCCGGGCGATGGCACTGGACCCACTCCGCGGTACCTTTGGGTAGTTGGGCAATGAACTGTTCCAGTACCACCAGACCGATGATTCCCTCGGCGTCGTGGTTGTCAGCCCTCAGCCACCACCAGCAGGCGTCCTGGAGTTGCTGGCCAAACGCAAATGGCCGGCCGACTTCCTCCAGGTGCAGAGCGTGGAAGTGCTGTTGATGTTGTTCGGGGGTGCGCCCCACATGCTGGAGGACGGCCCGGCGGAGGTCCGCATAGACCAGCCGGCTGTCGGCGGGGAGTTGTAGCGCGGCCAGCTGCGCCTCGCCTGTTAGCAGGGGGAGGAGGCGTGCTGCACGCTGTTCCACCGGCCAGCCCGAGGCCTCTGCTGCCTGCTCAAAGAGCGTGAGGAAGGCCTCGGGGTCATCGTGCGGGCCCATCTTCGTTAGGGTAAGGTGGGGAGGGCCCGCAGCGGTGGAGGTAGTGGACCCCGCTGACGCGAGGAGGTGCCGGAACGCCTGATGATCTTCCTGCTGCGCCAGCATCAGGGCCTCAAACCTTTGCTCCTGCTCCTTCCAGAGGGCGATTAGCACCTGGTGCTGGCTCTGCTGGGCCGTGGCGAGGGCGTGGACTAGGTCTGCAAAGGGGAGGACTCCATGGGGCTGTTCTTCTCTGTTCTCTGATCCCAGGTTTCAGCACCACTGTAGCAATTCTGACGGGTGGGTGGAGCACAGAAGGACGGCAGGCCAGAACTGAGTTCAACAAAACTCTTTTATTTTCCACTTTTCAGTGTACTTATTTTCCACTCTCCCAGCCGCACACACACAAGGCGTCTGGTTGGGGAGAGAGCTCCCTTTCTCTGCCCTCTCTCTCCTTATATAGGGCGCGGTCACTGGGGAAGACACACAAAACACACGTTAACTGACATCAGGTGCAGTGATTCTGCCACTTACCTTCCCTGACTCCGCCCTCCGGTCACAAACCGACGCTTGACCATGCCCCTGCTGCCACACAAAAGTAAAGCTGTAACATTCAATTTTCCATCATGAGAAAGTTTTCATGATGTATGGCTTTGCTGTGTTTCACTAACTGGACAAGCTAAGGGTTTTGTTTGTTTGTTTGTTTTTCTTTGTTTGTTTGTTTGTTTGTTTGTTTGTTTGTTTGTTTGTTTGTTTTCCCCCTGACATCAAGCTAATGAGGTAAATAAATAACTTTTTCTAGTTATAAATTTAAACTTATAAAAATTATGTGTTGTTCTTTATTTATTAGGTTTATGACTGTTAGCAAATACCAAAAAAGTTGTCATAAGAGGAATAAAACTCTTCAAGATGTGTTATTATAGGAAACTTTGGGATAGTAACAGTAACTCTGCAAGTTCATCAAAAGAATTTTGAACCAGTTCGCCATTTTGACAACGCGCGTCTAGTCAGTGGGAAAAGACCGGGAGTGACAACATCGGAGTGAAATATAGGTAACTCTGCTTTGCATTGGGCCTCATCACACCACCCTGTCATTAATTATTTTCACATAACAGCATCCCCTGCACTGTTCACATCTTTTATTGCCAGTCGCCTGATACAACTGGTTCCAGACAATCAGAACTCTGGTTCTGGAAGAAATCCAATTTTGCCATCCAAAGAAACATTTTTGTGTGTTGGAAAAGTGTGGAATGCTTTCGGATTGGGCTCAGACACCTTGTAGATGGTTGGAGAGGGGTTTCCTGGAGGTTTATGAGGTTTGCACCTGTGTCCTAATTGTCCCAAAATTCATACAAATTTTGATTTCAGCCCATATGTTTCAGACAAAAGTGTCTACTGAATGAATAAAATTTAAATCTCTAGATGCAAATCAGTCAATCTGGAAAAGAAAATGACCTGTGACTTCTGGAAATACTTCACTTACAATAATATCTCATTTTATTTCCCAGTAGTGGATCTTAACCCCAGCCTTGGAAACATTCCAAGCCCTGACTAAGGCAAATACCTTCTTTGTTCTATAGCTTTAACTGGGCCTGGAAAACTAAGAGCGGTGCGACTTCTGATTTTTCC
This sequence comes from Neoarius graeffei, assembly GCF_027579695.1. Taxonomy (NCBI): domain Eukaryota; kingdom Metazoa; phylum Chordata; class Actinopteri; order Siluriformes; family Ariidae; genus Neoarius; species Neoarius graeffei. The sequence goes on along the minus strand of NC_083581.1, from coordinate 75,649,636 downwards.
AAGTGTCTGATCTGTCCAGCCTGATCCAGAGGGGGGCATCACAGGACCGAAGCAGATCTCTTATCCTGACTGTTTCGACTATATTCATGGTTGTGTAATACACACAATAAGCACTATGAGGCAGTGAGATCACAGTCGAGATTCTTCTCTTCAGCACTGTCTTCATTTTAGCTTTAAAATGTTCAGAAAACAAGATTCATGCCACCAAGGTTTGAGCACACATCCAAAACACATCGGTGAATATTTCAAAATGATTGCAATGCTATATAATATATATTGTATATAATTAGAAATGAGTATTGAATTTTATTATATAGTGTTACTTGAGTATTAACTAGTAAATAAAGAGCATTTACGGTGTATTAAATCTTTGTAAAAGACTGAGAACAACATGGAATTGCATATTTGACTACTAATTCCACAGCTTCATATATGTATATAGACATTTTACAAAAAAAAAATACTCATAACCGATAGCAATTAAATAATGAAAAAATATTCAATTATTATTTTTATTAAAGCCAGATGATGCAGTTAAGCTCATAGATAAATGACTTTTAGTCAGTACTAACATTAACAAATAGCTGTTGTCTTCTACAAATGCCTAATTAATTATAGTATTTCAATTAGTTTTTTTCTTTCTTTTGTTCATTAAAATACAGTCACAAATATTTTCCAATTCACTTCTACTGATTCTTCGCTTCATTCCAAAAATAATATTGTTGAGTATATTGAGACTATTATTAATATAAAGTCTTTAGAAATATTAATATTAAAATCATCATCGATAGAAAGTTAAGGCTTCTGCGTCAATCTGTGCATTTTCAGCTGGTTTCAGAAGTATTGGCACCCCAAACAAATTTAATAATATGCAAATAAACGCACTGAGCTTTTTCTTGTAATGTTGAAAAAGTTAGATAATTTCATAATGTTCTAAACTCAAATCCACATGTTCGGCTCCCATATATTCTTGGATATGTGCATGTGGTTTGTCCAGAGGGTTCAAATCCAGACATTGAGATGAACGTAAAAGAACTTTGATTTTTGTGTCCCACTGCCATTTGTTCATTTGGATGTACTTTTTTTGTTTCGTTTTTTTCCAGATGCATGAATATCTTTTTGACAGATCAGTTTACAACCAGATTGTAACCTCTTGGAAGAGGCAACATGGTTTTGTTTTGAAAACTCCTAGTTGAATTAATCCTAGTCTTCACAAAAACCACCATGAACCATCATCCACAATGCTCAGCTCGAAAGTGTTCAATAAATGATGTCACTACATTTTACATTGAGTTTGGGGGCTTTTTTTTCCTTGGATGCAGCCATCTTTTTTTTTTTTCTCCTGATGAATCCTGATGTTGTGCATGGCCAAAAAATAAATTTTGGTGCCTGACCACAACACATACAAATCAAATTTGCTGAGGTTTAGCTGCTTTTTAAATGGTGTATTCATTTCCATGTAAACCACAATTTGAAAATATGTAATTTACAAACGTGGAAACATGTAAAGAAAAAACACACACTGTGTGTGCATGTGTGTGTATCTGTGTGTAGCACCATCTGAAGTGAGAATTTAATTGCTTCCACAAGAGTGAACGTGAGAGCAGCACCGCCTTCTCGCCTTCTCTCTGGCCGCCATCTGTACCCTGAACATCGAGCTGTAAATTTCAAACAGGGGCCAGCAGGTCTTCAGACACACACACACACACACACACACACACACACACACACACACACACACACACAGAGTCACTCAGTGTCTCCATCACACACTATATCAGTGCTTTTCTAACACACACACACACACACACACACACACACACACACACACACACACACACACACACCCTAATTAAATAAGTGTGCATGGCTGGATTATAGCTAATTCTTATAAACCTTGTCAGATGTGAAGGGTCTTGAGATGTTTTAGCGGATCACACAAGGCAAATATTAGCAGACTGTGTATATATACATTTGTGTGTGACGGAAAGTGAGAGTTTATGAGGTGTGAAATGTTTGCCCAGGTGGGGGTAATTATTGATTGTGGGGTGGGGTAGGAAGGGGACCTCCCTCTGAAGTCTTTGAGAAGAAGTAGTGTTTTATATTATACAGTTATACTCCCTCCTATATGTTTCACTTCCACTGTCTTCCTCCATCATCATTGTTTATTCTCCTAATTTACACTTCTGGGTAACACTGAATTTGAATCTTTGTTATAGATTTCTATTTTATGACTTCTGGATTATCGAGTCAATAACACAAAAACATTTTAGAGTTCCAAACGTTCATTCATTTAAATGTTACAGGGAAAAAAAATGTTTATATCTGAGCAGCATATTCTATCAGAGAGCACTTTTCAGATTAAAAAGGAAAACATAATTCATAAGATCATTGCTGTATTAAAATCTATCATCACACTGAAATCTGCTCTGAAGTCACACAGACCACAATCAATAACATGTCAACCTACCTACATCTTGTGCAATATTTATATTTATGGTTATTTATCTATTCATCTATTACCAAGTGCAATATCCTTCAGAAGGTCTCAGCGTATATAATGTGAATGTCTTAGTATATCTTTCGTGTTTGTACATTTTGTCTCGATCTTGTAAATTTGTAAACCCTTACGTCAGTACATCTTCATGTTTGTCAAGCTTGTATCTTTTACAGTACATAAATCTCTTTTATGTACAGTATATATTGAGGACCGTTTCATAAAGCAGCGCACTGAATTTTCTTGTGGCTCTTACACAATGACAACAAAGCAATCTTGAATCGTGAATCTTGAATTTTATAAGAATAAGGGCTTTAATAAAAACCTGCAGTTTGTAGTTGGAACTACAGTCAGAGCTCCAGTTAGAGAAAATTAATCAACACCTTCTGACCAGTCAGATTTGAGAATTCAGCGGTGCTGTGGTATAATTTAAATGCAGTTTAATTTTGGATCCAAACCTAATACATAAAAAAGTAAACTTACTACATAAAATAATAATAATAATAATAATAATAATTATTATTATTATTATTATTATTATTTGTAGTAGTAGTATTTATATTCTCTATAGAAATATTCCATTCACTTAACAAACTGGATATTATATTTTATTTGGAAAGCGCTCTTAACAATAGATATTATCACAAAGCAGTTTTACAGAAATCTGGATATAAATTTTAGATTTATAAATTTATTGTGTGATAATGTTGATGCATATTCATAGATTGTGGGTTTATATATATATGTGTGTGTGTGTGTGTGTGTGTGTGTGTGTGTGTGGGTAGTTATATTTATTTATTCAATATATAGAGGATATTACATGGTGGTGCAAACATATGAAGTTTATCATTGAGTGGTGAATGTATATTTCATGCGTGAGCAAAGCGAATGAGCAAAATATTTTTCAACATGACAAGATAAACTTCATATCTTCACACCACCATGTAATGTTCTTTATATTACATGGACACATACACACACAGAAAAAAAAACCACAAGTTAATCAAAAGAATTTAAATTATGAACCGGTTCTCCATTTTGACGAGTCAGTGGGAAAACACTGGTAGTGACGTCATCAGAGTCAAATATCATGAATTATTCTATCCACATTCACTGGATACAAGCAATCGCGCGCTCTGATTGGCTACTCTACTACTAGGACATCAGCTCATATACTGTACTGTGAGTATAGAAAAACAAAATGGCGGTACGTGTAGCTGAACCAACCGAGGACGAAATAAAAACTCCACTCGAAAACAAAACCACAAAAAATACAAAAAAAAGCAACAAAGTATGGAATGAAAGTATTTGATGGGAAGAACATATCTTTTTTATTTTTCAAGAATTATTATTTTTATTGCATTTTTCACAAATTGCTCCTGTCATTTCGCCAGTTTGTTTACATTCTAAACGGAAATTCTTTTGTCGGACGTTTTGTATAAAGTCTTTATTTATCAAATTTGTGAAAAATAAAAATAAAAATGCTCCAGTTCTCAAAATCCAGTGAATGTGGATAGAATAAAATAGTTATTCCACTCAATTTCGTCATACATGGATTATAGACAACTATCAGCTCATGTACAACTCGATTTCTTGGAGTAACTGTTAAATATGTCACTCAGGTCCTCAAAGTATTTCATATGAAAAATACAAGTGTTTCAACACGAGAAGTTAAACTTCACATCTTCAGGCCAGTGCGTGATTTTCTTTTTATTATATCGACACATTCACAAACAAAAAGTACCCAAATGTATCAAAACAATTCATCGATTTCCTCATGAATGAAGATATTGGAAAATATGCTACTCAATGTCCCGGATGTAGTTCATATGAAAAATAAGAGTGACGTATTTCCCAGCAAAACACTCCTGTCTTTGTAATAAAACATTTTCTTATCTTTATCACATATTTATGTGTATTTTATTATTATAACCATTAGTGCAAGACATCATTGGATAAACAGATGTAGAACACAATTATAATATTTTGTCGAATGTTATATGACTGTAAATGTGAGTAAATATATATGTGCTTATTGATTGTTCACTGAGACATTAAGTTCAGGTCACTCCACTAAGAATAGTGCTAATGCTAACACTGACGGCCTCAATATTGCTATCGGTATTGAGAGAGTGAGGAAGAAAGAGATAGACCTTTGCATACACTTGATCTTTGATTTGCTATAACTGGTCCATGCGGGACACCTGTCTCTTTTTGTCCTCCAACATCACCAGATCTTGAGTTGTTTTTTTTTCCTCCCCAAAGATGCAAGTCATTCCTCTTTGCAGCTTTCTGATATTCCGTGGTGTTCCCAACCCGGTCCTCCACAAAGGCAGTGGGAGTGTGTGTGTACTAGGATGTGTGAGTATGTGTGTGGGCATACAGTGCGTTTGCCTCAGCAATGTGTGTGTATGTGTATGAGGGGGATTTCAGCGGTAATTGGGAACAGCTGAGGCTTCCATCTTCAGCTTGGAGTTCTGAGATTGGACTGTTTGGGCTGAGCGAGGGAGAGAGAATGTCTGATTTTTTGTCGAGTTTTTTTTTTTAAACAAAAGTGAGCACTGCTCTTATTTAAAACAGATGGTGAAGGTCAAACTAAGCAAACAGAGAGAGCGAGAGGAAAGACAGAGTGAGAGATGGTGGGAAAGAAGACAAAGATGTGACATATTGCGCAAGAGATACAAAAGGAAAAGGAGTGACTCCTGAATGATGGGCAATCAGTGTTTAAAAAAATAAACTTCTGTAATTTAGTTTTTTCTTCTTCTATATTTCACTGAACTGAAAAAAAAAACACTCTAAGCTGTAAACTAGCTTTTGGGTTTTTCAACCTGCTAGTGGTCTTTCTGTGATTCTGCAAAATAAACATGGTTTCTTGAAGTCAGACACAGACATGGATCAAGATATCCTTCAGGGCTGTTTTCCCAAAGCAGATTCAAAAACCTACCCAATCAAAACCAACTTGGGGTTGGAGTTGTAAGTTTATTTTCCCGAAAAGAGAAATTGGACTGAACATAATGACGATAGTAAATGTCATTAGCATTGAGTAATGTTCAACACAGGTATTCTGAAGTTCAATTTTTTTTTTTTTTTGGATTTATATAGCATATTTGCCTGATTGGCCGTTTGGGTAATCAACAAAAATTCCAGATAAAACACCTGATTGATGACGGGTTTTTAAATTCCATCAATCTTTAATGGCGAGAGAAAAAATGCGTACTGTGATGAAATGATTGTTGGAAATCTGACGAAATGAACATAAAACTGTGCTCGCACATTTTCTCAAAGCTGTGAAATAAATTCTGGTTTTGATGTTACAGTACAGTAGTATCAAAACCAGCTGCATGACAAATTAAAGGAAAAACAGCCTCAATGAGGCTGGAGCTCATACCTGCCACTGTTGTTGTGTGTGAGTTTGAAATCTGATCAATCCTGTGGGAGGAGTAGTCATTTTTGTGAAATTGCATTTGATCCCTGTGTAGCTGCATCCATGGCAGCTAGTGCCACCTGGTGAACAATTCTTGTTGGAATATATCTTTAGAGTCTATTGGGTGAGTTTCAGTGAAAACATCCTAGCAGTTTATGAACAGCCATGTTTGGTGTGACGAGTCACCTAAACTTTTCAAACGCCCATAAAATGTTAAATATGGCAGGTGGTGCCACTGTCTTGACAACTTTTATTCATACCAACCTGGGGAACATTCCATACAAGTTTGATCCAAATCTGATTACTCCTGTAGGATGAGTAGTGATTTTCATGAAGTTGAACGTGACCCCTCTGTAGCCTCATTCATGGTAGGTGGCGCCACCTGGAGAACAACTCTTGTTGGTTTATGTCTTTAGAGTCTTCTGGGTGAGTTTCAGTGAAAATGTCCCAGCAGTTTACAAAGAGTAGCTTTTAATGTGATGAGTCACCCCAAAATTTCAGATGCCCATAAAATAGTAAATATGACAGATAGCGCCACCATCTTGACAAATTTTATGCACACCCACCTGGGAACATTGTATGTGAGTTTGATCGAAATCTGATCAATCCTGTAGGAGGAGTAGCGATTTTTGTAAATTGTGGACGGACAACGACGACAGATGACAGATGGATGATGTGTGATCACATAGGTCATCTAGTCTGGCCTACAGCCGGATTAGCTAAAAACCAACGTGAAGTGTGTTATTGTGCTGTAAAGTTGTTCGGCCACCACAAACCACTAGAAGAACTTCAAATCACATTGGTATCAATTCTCCAAGACTCGTGAACTGTACTGGAGTTCCACCAAAAGTTAGCTCCTGAAGTTGGCGTTTTGATGATGACAGTGGTGAAGAGCTCTGTCTAACATGTCAATCAGTGTTTACGTGGGTTGAGATCAGTTGACCGTTAAGGCCATAGCATATGATTTATGATTCATTTTCATCCTCATTAAACCATTCACTGGAGCTAGACTGCTATCCAAGTCCTTCCCATGCCACAAGGCACATTGGGTGGTGCCAATCTCCGTTTCTGTAGCCCTCGGCCTCTCGCCTATTACATAGCTAGGGTTACAGTTGGGGCTGGTCCTCTGGTAACCACAATAGTTTGACTTTCTATTCACATCTGCATTGCTGCGTGCCTCGCCAGATGGCAGTAGGTCCCATTTTTATGATGGTCTTTGGTATAACCCGACCGTGAGTAGAACTCATGATCTCCCAGTCGAGAGGCAGACATGCTAAAAACTGCTATCCAATGGCAAAATACACTTCCTTTTTTCTGGTACCAAAGGTGTTACTTGTTGTTATAGTGTGTAATGTTGTAGTCAAGACCACCTAAACCGAGACCAAGTCATAACTAAGACCAAAGTGTATCAAGACCAAGACAAAACCAAGATTTTGAGAAGTTGAGATCAAGTCAAGACCAAGATCAAGGTAGGGCGAGACTGATTGACCCGAGGTGAGAGAGCAGTTACAATGGAAATAAATTTTGAGATGAGGAGGTGAAAGACCTGAACAGACTAAAGGGCTAAAGTGCTGCTGCGTCGTTCTCTTTAGGTAGAGATGAAGCAAGAGGAGTGAAACCAGAACCAGACCAGTGTGTGATGGGGGGCAGAATTAGCAATGAGTCACGTTATTGGTCGCATTTGAAGCAGGAACTTTTACATCCAATCACAGTAACAATGTTAACAAATAAATCAGACAATTCAGTGCACAGTTAGTCAAATCCCTACAGTTGTGGTTTTGACCGGTCTTGAAATAAAATCCCGAATTCTCTATGCCTGAGACCAAGACAAGACCAACTAAAAGTGCAGTTGATTCTGAGACGAGACCGAGACCTTCAAAAAGTGGTCTTGAGACCGGTCTGAAGTACTACAACCCTAATATTGTGCACCTTCTTCTCCTCCAACACCTGAGCCATGGTTGGGTTCTAGATACGGCAGCTAGTGGATAGCTCCAGACTCCAGTTTACAACATTACAAACTTGATTATTTGTTGAAAATATTGAAACATTGGGACGTTTGATAACATTGACACATTTGGATGCAGTCAACCAAATCACACCCCAAATAACACTTCCAATGGTCGTGATTCCTTAAAATAAATTTTAAATGTTAACATTAACCTGTGTCTGATTTCATAGTTCAACTTTATCTAGTCTTGTTCCTGGACTTGTGTTCTTGTACAGTACATTTTAGTGTTATCCCATTTCTCCACTAAATAGCTCACAAAGGGAAGGGTTCATTAAAATTGTTCATTCTGGTGTGATTTTGCTGGTTGTTGCTGTATTTTCATTATTGCTGTCAGAGGTTAAAGATTGCGTTCTCTTTGTCCTGATGTCATGGAGGAAATGTCTTGTGCAGTTACAATGGAAATAAATTTTGAGATGAGGAGGTGAGAGACCTGAACAGACTAAAGGGCTAAAGTGCTGCTGCATTGTTCTCTTTAGGTAGAGATGAAACAAGAGGAGTAAAATCCCACTGCACCACTATCAGCAGAGAGCTGAATGGACTTGTGGGTAATGTAAGACTGGTATCCCGAGTGTCAATGAAAGAAGGTTCAACTAAAGTAAACCAACTTAGGAATTCATACCAAAATAGATTTATACAACTATACAAGTTGTTCAAGATGAATTAGGTATGTTGATGAACAGTGTGTGCACAGTGAACAGGTACTAGGATTCAGAAACATGGCTATAAACTAGACGCAATGCTCCATCTACACACCCATGATGTATTTCATTCTATTTTGGAGAAAAGAACTCATTACCCTGCAGCAGTCTTTCAACAAGACCTCCAACCCATCTTCCAACTTTTGTTCTCCATTTGTCCATCTGTGAGGCCACGACGCCCTTCCGGGAGCGGTCAGGATCACTTTACACGCGACACCGGATCTAGAGTCTCCCTCCTGCAATGAATATTTAATCAGACCCCGCGCTCGCACTGGACAAATGATTTTTTATTTCTGACAGTCGGCTGAGAGCTCGAGTTACACGCGGCAGCAGCAGCAGGCGGCTGCCGTGAGCTAGGAACAGGGCCTCCTCCTCCTCCTCCTCATAGCCTCGACTCCCAGGTGATACACTGTCACCTGGATCTATACCACGAATCCGTTCAACTCTTTGGCCTTGTCGATTCATGTCGCATATACTCCATCCTTTGTACAAAAATGTCTATAAAATCATCCTGGTTGCTCAAACTAATGTAAACATAATAATGTGACTCTGAATATGGCGCTCTAACATACAAGGCTTCAAATGGCAATATTTATGTCTTCCGTTTACACGAAGCACTCAGGAGAACCACTGGCCCCCTAATTTAAAATTGTCTATAACTTCCACTGAGACTGAACCATTTGTGACTTTGAATAAGGGGAGATAAATCCCTCGAGACTTCAGTATTTATTATGGATGGAAAGTTCAGTCATTCAACGTATTTATTCTGCCAATTCTAGTTTATTTATGACTCTAATTAGTTTAAAAAAAAATAAAACTGGAGACCAAAACAAACATTCCTTTCCAGGATTTTTGAAGGCCTGACTCCCATTAGGGCAGGTTCATTATGCCCCCCCATTCTGATGCAACTTATAGCAAGTGTCTGTGTTAGGGTGGTCATAGCAACTAGTAGATTTATCACGTTAATATACGTAAGTCTGCTGGGATTTAAAAAAAAAAAAAAACCCTGAACCCAAATAATCACATCACCAGTTTTTCTCTGGCTAATCAGACACAAGGTACACCACCACTCTTGCCAGAGCAGTTGGGGGTTAGGTGCCTTGCTCAAGGGCACTTGAGCCAATCCTGCTGGTCCAGGGAATCACACCAGCAACCTTTTGGTCCCAAAGGCTTCCCCCTTTGGAATGAAACATACTTCCTGAGTCACATCAAACATGTTTCATAGGAAGCAAAAATATTTCTAGGGAACATACTAAAAGGTACAGGGTACTGCCTTACTTCTCTCAAAGTTTCAGAAGCTAAATATTGTGAACACTGTTTGTAACAAACTGGGCCTTATGTACTGCATGTACATGTACTAAAAACATAAAAACAAACATATCATTATACACAGTAACAGAAGTTTGGACACACCTTTCTTTATTTTTATTAATTAAAAGTAACTTCATGGCTTAAACTAATGATGGATGTCGTTTCTCTTTACTTAGTTGAGCAGTTCTTGATATAATAGGTGTGGAATAGGACTATTTATTGTCTTTTTATTATTTACTATTTACTGTTTGATCTCAAATGCCTTCTTAAGAAGGTAAGAAACTCGTCCACTAATTAACTTTTGACGAGACACACCTGTTAACTGAAAAGCATTCCAAGTAACGACCTCATGAAGCTAGTTAAGATAATGCCAATAGTGTGCAAAGCGTCATCAAGGTAAACACTGGTTAAGCTGAAGAATCTAAAATATGAAGCCAATTTTGCTTTTTAACACTTTTTTATGTTATGTTCCATATTCTATTTCACAGTTGTGATGTCTTCAGTATTGTTCTACAATATTGTTCTAGAAAATACAGAAAAACCTATGAGTGAGTAGAGTAGGGGTGTACAAACTTTTGACTGGCACTGTATCTAAACATATAATACGCTTGTTATGCAAACAAACACATTTCCGGGTATTTTAATGTGTATTATAAAATATATAATATCTTGCCAATGTTCCTTATGTTGAAGCTGCATTTATTGCACATTGTCATAATCGACAATAACCAACACGTTTTTATTTATATTTTTATTGGACATTATAGAAATACACAAGTGATAGGTACACTACTGTTCAAAAGTTTGGGGTCACCCAGACAATTTTGTGTTTTCCATGAAAAGTCACACTTTTATTTCCCACCATAAGTTGTAAAATGAATAGAAAATATAGTCAAGACATTTTTCTGGCCATTTTGAGCATTTAATCGACCCCACAAATGTGATGCTCCAGAAACTCAATCTGCTCAAAGGAAGGTCAGTTTTATAGCTTCTCTAAAGAGCTAAACTGTTTTCAGCTGTGCTAACGTGATTGTACAAGGGTTTTCTAATCATCCATTAGCCTTCTGAGGCAATGAGCAAACACATTGTACCATTAGAACACTGGAGTGATAGTTGCTGGAAATGGGCCTCTATACACCTATGGAGATATTGCACCAAAAACCACACATTTGCAGCTAGAATAGTCATTTACCACATTAGCAATGGATAGAGTGGATTTCTGATTAGTTTAAAGTGATCTTCATTGAAAAGAAGAGTGCTTTCCTTTCAAAAATAAGGACATTTCAAAGTGACCCCAAACTTTTGAACGGTAGTGTATATACATATATCCCCCTCTTTAAACAATAATCAAGTCAGAAATCAAACGGGGTTACAGATAATTGAGGTGAAAGTTTGTTGAAAGGAGTTAGTGAGTATAGTAGGGGTGTACAAACTTTTGACTGGCACTGTATCTGACAAAGGAGTATGGAAAAACTCACTTTTTTAGTGCTTGTGCAAATACATTTGGGTATCTGGAGTGAATAACATGACCCAGTCAGTTTGTTTATTACCCATTTCAGAAAACACGAGCTTCAACAAGCCATTCACATTCAGCTCCTCTTTCTATGTCACAAGTGGAGCTCATTAGAATGATCCCACCCCCTCATCTGAGTATCTCCACCCATCGCTTGAGAACTGCTTTTGTGAATGAGTATTCATTATGATACCCTGTGTCCAAAATCACTCACTCGTTCACTACTCCCTGCTCACTATATAGGGAATTACTATATAGAGGACTATACAGTGAGCTCATTGGTAAAATGAAAAAACACTTTCGGACACTATTCCGTCACACCGTTATTTACATCATTACTGTCGCACAATTAAAACGTGCCACATCAGCTAGCTGGTGGGTTTTCAAAATAATAAATACACGCATGTAAAGTACTTTTGTGATAAATCCATATTATACTGAGCGTATTTCCCACATTAATAAATACAAAGTACTTTGTGTCTGCTGCGTCTTTCAGTTCTTTTAAATCAAGGCTGAATACTTTCTTTCTTCTTCACCGCTGCCTTTTATTCAATCAAATTTGAGGCTTTTGATTTGATTTATTTCAGTGCGACCGAAATGCATGATGGGATATATTGCTTGGTGAGTGACCATCGGTTGTACACTACTTTCTGTGATGCATTGTGGGATACTTTGAGTCCACCATCTACAGTTAGGTCCATAAATATTTGGACAGAGGCAACATTTTTCTAATTTTGTTTCTGTACATTACCACAATGAATTGTGAACAAAACAATTCAGATGCAGTTGAAGTTCAGACTTTCAGCTTTAATTCAGTGGGTTGAACAAAATGATTGCATAAAAATGTGAGGAACTAAAGCATTTTTTAAACACAATCCCTTCATTTCAGGGGCTCAAAAGTAATTGGACAAATTAAATAATTGTAAATGAAATGTTCATTTCTAATACTTGGTTGAAAACCCTTTGTTGGCAATGACTGCCTGAAGTCTTGAACTCATGGACATCACCAGACGCTGTGTTTCCTCCTTTTTAATGCTCTGCCAGGCCTTTACTGCAGCGGTTTTCAGTTGCTGTTTGTTTATGGGCCTTTCTGTCTGAAGTTTAGTCTTTAACAAGTGAAATGCATGCTCAATTGGGTTGAGATCAGGTGACTGACTTGGCCATTCAAGAATATTCCACTTATTTGCTTTAATAAACTCCTGGGTTGCTTTGGCTTTATGTTCTGGGTCATTGTCCATCTGTATTATGAAACGCCGACCAATCAGTTTGGCTGCATTCGAGCACACAGTATGTCTCTGAATACCTCAGAATTCATCCGGCTGCTTCTGTCCTGTGTCACATCATCAATAAACACTAGTGACCCAGTGCCACTGGCAGCCATGCATGCCCAAGCCATCACACTGCCTCCGCCGTGTTTTACAGATGATGTGGTATGCTTTGAATCATGAGCTGTACCATGCCTTCGCCATACTTTTTTCTTTCCATCATTCTGGTAGAGGTTGATCTTGGTTTCATCTGTCCAAAGAATGTTCTTCCAGAATTGTGCTGGCTTTTTTAGATGTTTTTTAGCAAAGTCCAGTCTAGCCTTTTTATTCTTGAGGCTTGCACCGTGCAGTGAACCCTCTGTATTTACTTTCATGCAGTCTTCTCTTTATGGTAGATTTGGATATTGATACGCCTACCTCCTGGAGAGTGTTGTTCACTTGGTTGGCTGTTGTGAAGGGTTTTCTCTTCACCATGGAAATTATTCTGCGATCATCCACCACTGTTGTCTTCTGTGAGTGTCCAGGTCTTTTTGCATTGATGAGTTCACCAGTGCTTTCTTTCTATCTCAGGATGTACCAAACTGTAGATTTTGCCACTCCTAATATTGTAGCAATTTCTCGGATGGTTTTTTTCTGTTTTCACAGCTTAAGGATGGCTTGTTTCACCTGCATGGAGAGCTCCTTTGACCGCATGTTTTCTTCACAGCAGAATCTTCCAAATGCAAGCACCACGCCTCAAATCAACTCCAGGCCTTTTATCTGCTTAATTGAGAATGACATAACGAAGGAATTTCCCACACCTGCCCATGAAATAGCCTTTGAGTCAATTGTCCAATTACTTTTGGTCCCTTTAAAAACAGGGTGGCACATGTTAAGGAGCTGAAACTCCTAAACCCTTCATCCAATTTTAATGTGGATACCCTCAAATGAAAGCTGAAAGTCTGGACTTTATGTCTATGTCCATTATATAACTATAACTTGAATATGTTTCAGTAAACAGGTAAAAAAACAAAATTTGTGTCAGTGTCCAAATATATATGGGCCTAACTGTATATAGGCTGTAACACTATACATTTGAACAGCACTACAAAATGGCATCCTCACTATAGAGTCCACTATACAGTGAGTAGGGAGTGATTTTGGACACAGGGAGAGTGTTATCTGATTGACAGGCAGATGAGGTGGGCAGGGTGAGCAGTGCCTCATTATCATTTAAAGGAACAGGCCGCTCCTCAAATCGACTGTTTTGAACAGGGTTGTTTAGACTGGGTGAGAAGGAAGCTGTGGTGTTTTATCCTTGTGGTATTTTGACCAAAGTGTGTCATTGACATTTCATTCAGACCTCAGGTAGCCGTGTCAACTTGTGGAAAAGGGGTATAATATGCCACCTTTAAGTTACGCTATAAAAATATCCAGAAGCTTATTATGATTTATAGAATTTGTGTGTGGGGCCAATTGGTCTATTGTATCCCTGACATTAAGATGACAAGCCAGGGATGTTTTGATTACAGTATTTAGGTTATGGGTGATTTCAAATGTAAATGAATTTATCCTACGAGACACAAAGCCAATGGGATTATGATTATCTCGTCTCGTCTTGTCTTCTTCCGCTTTATCCGGGGCCGGGTCGCGGAGGCAGCAGTCTAAGCATGGAAGCCCAAACTTCCCTTTCCCCAGACACCTCGGCCAGCTCCTCGAGAAGAACACCGAGGCGTTCCCAGGCCAGCCGAGAGACATAGTCCCTCCAGTGTGTCCTGGGTCTTCCCCGGGGCCTCCTCCCGGGGGGACATGCCTGGAACACCTCCTCAGGGAGGCATCCAGGAGGCATCTGAAAAAGATGCCTGAGCCACCTCAGCTGATTCCTCTCGATGTGGAGGAGCAGCGGCTCTACTCCGAGCTCCTCCCGAGTGACTGTGCTTCTCACCCTATCTCTAAGGGAGTGCCCAGCCACCCTGTGAAGGAAACTAATTTCGGCTGCTCGTATCCATGATCTTGTTCTTTCGGTCATTACCCAAAGCTCATGACCATAGGTGAGAGTCGGAACATAGATCGACCGGTAAATTGAGAGCTTCGCCTTTTGGCTCAGCTCCTTCTTCACCACGATGGACCGGTAAAGCGACCGCATCACTGCGGAGGCTGCACCGATCCGCCTGTCGATCTCACACTCCATCTTTCCCTTACTCGTGAACAAGATCCCGAGATACTTAAACTCCTCCACTTGAGGCAGGACTTCTCCACCAACCTGGAGAGAGCAAGCCACCCTTTTCCGGTCGAGAACCATGGCCTCGGACTTGGAGGTGCTGATTCTCATCCCAGCCGCTTCACACTCGACTGCAAACCGCCCCAGTGCATGCTGAAGGTCCTGGTTTGAAGAAGCCAACAGGACAACATCATCCGCAAAAAGCAGAGATGAAATCCTGTGGTTCCCAAACAGGATTCCTTCCGACCCCTGGCTGCGCCTAGAAATTCTGTCCATAAAAATTATGAACAGAACCGGTGACAAAGGGCAGCCCTGCCGGAGTCCAACATGCACTGGGAACAGGTCTGACTTACTGCCAGCAATGCGAACCAGACTCCTGCTCCGTTCGTACAGGGACCGGACAGCCCTTAGCAAAGAGCCCCGAATCCCATACTCCCAAAGCACCCCCCACAGAATATCATGAGGGACATGGTCTAATGCCTTCTCCAGATCCATAAAGCACATGTGGACTGGTTGGGCAAACTCCCATGAACCCTCGAGCACCTTATGAAGGGTATAGAGCTGGTCCAGTGTTCCGTGACCAGGACAAAAACCGCATTGTTCCTCCTGGATCCGAGGTTCGACTATTGGTCGAATTCTCCTCTCTGGTACCCTGGAGTAAACCTTCCCTGGGAGGCTGAGAAGTGTGATTCCCCTATAATTGGGGCACACTCTCCGGTCCCCCTTCTTAAAAAGAGGGACCACCACCCCAGTCTGCCACACCAGAGGCATTGTCCCCAACTGCCACGCGATGTTGCAGAGGCATGTCAACCAAGACAGCCCCACAACATCCAGAGACTTGAGATACTCAGGGCGGATCTCATCCACCCCTGGTGCCTTGCCACCGAGGAGCTTGCAAACCACCTCAGTGACTTCGGCTTGGGTAATGGACAAGTCCACCTCTGAGTCATCAGCCTCAGTCTCCTCAATGGAAGACATGACGGTGGGATTGAGGAGATCCTCAAAGTATTCCTTCCACCGCCCGACAATGTCCCCAGTCGAGGTCAACAGCTCCCCACCCGCACTGTAAACAGTGTTGGCAGAGTACTGCTTCCCCCTCCTGAGGCGCCGGACAGTTTGCCAGAATTTCTTCGAGGCCAACCGATAGTCCTTCTCCATGGTCTCCCCGAACTCCTCCCAGTTCCGAGTTTTTGCCTCCGCAACTGCCCGAGCTGTGGCACGCCTGGCCTGCCGATACCTGTCAGCTGCAGGACCTCAGGAGTCCCGGAGGTCAACATGGCCTGATAGGACTCCTTCTTCAGCTTGACGACATCCCTTACTTCTGGTGTCCACCACCGGGTTCGGGGATTGCCGCCACGACAGGCACCGGAGACCTTGCGGCCACAGCTCCGAACAGCTGCATCCACAATGGAGGTAGAGAACATGGTCCATTCAGACTCAATGTCCCCCACCTCCCTCGGAAGCTGGGAAAAGCTCTCCCGGAGGTGGGAGTTAAAGACCCCCCTGACAGAGTGCTCGGCCAGACTTTCCCAGCAGACCCTCACCATACGTTTGGGCCTGCCAGGTCTGTCCAGCTTCCTCCTCCGGCAGCGGATCCAACTCACCACCAGGTGGTGATCAGTTGACAGCTCAGCCCCTCTCTTCACCCGAGTGTCCAAGACATAGGGCCGGAGATCAGATGAAATGACAACAAAGTCTATCATCGACCTCTGACTTAAGGTGTCCTGGTTCCACGTGCACTTATGGACACCCCTATGTTCGAACATGGTGTTTGTTATGGACAAACCGTGACTAGCACAGAAGTCCAATAACAAAACACCACTCAGGTTCAGATCAGGGAGGCCATTCCTCCCAACCACACCCCTTCATGTGTCACTGTCGTCGCCCACGTGAGCATTGAAGTCCCCCAGTAGCACAATGGAGTCCCCAGTCTGAGCACCCCTCAGTACCTCTCCCAGGGACTCCAAGAAGGCCGGATACTCTATACTGCTATTCGGCCCATAGGCACAAACAACAGCAAGAGCCCTCTCCCCAATCCGAAGGCGCAGAGAGGTGACCCTCTCGTTCACTGGGGTAAACTCCAACACATGGCGGCTGAGCTGGGGCGCTATAAGCAAGCCCACACCAGCCCGCCGCCGCTCACCATGGGCGACTCCAGAGAAGTGGGGAGTCCAGCCCCTCTCGAGGAGCTGGGTTCCAGAGCCCAAGCTGTGCGTGGAGGTGAGCCCGAATAAATCTAGCCGGTACCGCTCAACCTCCCGCACAAGCTCAGGCTCTTTCCCCCCCCCCCCCAGCGAAGTGACATTCCATGTCCCAACAGCTAGGCGCTGTGTCCAGGGATCAGGTCGTCGAGGCCCCTGCCTTCGACTGCCACCCAATCCACACTGCACCAGTCCCCTACTGCTACCTCTGTGGGTGGTGAACCCACAGGAGGTCGGGCCCATGTCACCTCTTCGGGCTGAGCCCGGCCGGGCCCCATGGCCAAAGGCCCGGCCACCAAGCGCTCACATACAAGTCCCAACCCCGGGCCTGGCTCCAGGGTGGGGCCCCGGCTGCGCCATACCGGGTGACATCACGGTCCTCAATTGTTTCTCCATAAGGGTTTTGGTGAACTGCTCTTGGTCTGGCCTGTCACCTAGGACCTGTCTGCCTTGGGAAACCCTGACAGGGGCATAATGCCCCCGACAACATAGCTCCTAGGATCATTCAAGCACACAAACCCCTCCACCACAATAAGGTGGCAGTTCTAGGAGGAACTATTTATTATTATTATTATTATTATTATTATTATTATTATTTCTTAAGATAAAGACACATAAGTTACAAACATTAAACAGCTAAAAATATTAAAATATATACAAAACACGTGTGTAAAAAAATATAAAAATGCAACAAATATCCTGTTTACAATTTATACTTAAAAATGCATCTATTTACATAAGAATTCTTAAATCTGTTGGAATGTATTTGAGGGTGGTGGCTACTGCACTTCCTGAGGTTATATGATGTTTCTTTCCTTTTTGGTAAAATAGCGTATGACAGGGGCGGCACGGTGGTGTAGTGGTTAGCGCTGTCGCCTCACAGCAAGAAGGTCCTGGGTTCGAGCCCCGGGGCCGGCGAGGGCCTTTCTGTGTGGAGTTTGCATGTTCTCCCCGTGTCCGCGTGGGTTTCCTCCGGGTGCTCCGGTTTCCCCCACAGTCCAAAGACATGCAGGTTAGGTTAACCGGTGACTCTAAATTGACCGTAGGTGTGAATGTGAGTGTGAATGGTTGTCTGTGTCTATGTGTCAGCCCTGTGATGACCTGGCGACTTGTCCAGGGTGTACCCCGCCTTTCGCCCATAGTCAGCTGGGATAGGCTCTAGCTTGCCTGCGACCCTGTAGAAGGATAAAGCGGCTAGAGATAATGAGATGAGATGAGCGTATGACGGCTGGGACGGGGCTAAATTATATTTTATTCTACAGCTAGTAATAGTCTGTTGGGACACTGAAGACAGTGAGATGGGGACATGGCTATAAACATCTAGTGTGTCTGAAATAGTGTCAAAAATATTGGTCCAAAATTTTCTACATTTTGCTCAAAACATACAGCATGTGTCAAGTTAATTCAGAGAATTGCACAGCTGTCACTTATATTTTGTAACAATAACCAGCATTACAGATGTTAATGTTAGCTTCATAGCAGTGTATTTACTAGAGATGTCACAGATCTAATACCCAGGATCAGTATAAAAAGTACTGAATCTGATCCTGTTATAAAAAGGAAAAGAATGGAATTTTTTAAAATATTTTTTTAATCCAGAAATGTTTACACTGACAGTTCAACTGACAGACAGCTGATATATACATATACAGATACTCTATCCACATTCAGTGGATATGATCAATCGCACACTCTGATTGACTACTCTACTACTAGGATATCAGCTCATATACTGTGAGTAGAGAAAAACAAAATGGTGGTGCATGTCGCTGAACCAACCGAGGACGAAATAAAAACTCTACTCGAAAACAAAAACCCCAAAAATACAAAAAAGCAACAAAATATGGAATGAAAGTATTTGATGGTAAGAACATACTGTATCTTGTTTTATTTTTCAAGAATTATTATTATTATTATTATTATTATTATTATTATTGCATTTTTCACAAATTGCTCCTGTCATTTCGCCGGTTTGTTTACATTCTAAGCGGAAATTATTTTGTCAGATGTTTTGTATAAAGTTTTTATTTATTCAGTTTGCAAAAAAATAAAAATAAAAGTGCTGTTTCTCAAAATCCAGTGAATGTGGATAGAATAAAACAGTTATTCCACTCAATCTCGTTGTACATGGCTTATACAGTAGACAACTCAGTGCTACACGACTCGTCAGCTATCAGTTCATGTACAGCTCAATTTTGTGGAATAACTGTTTTATATATATATATATATATATATATATATATATATATATATATATATGCACGCATGCACACAGGGTAACAAGACAGAAACTACTACACAGAAAAAAATGATAAGGTGAATGTTCAGGGTGCAACTCTATCAGGAGGAAGCAGGAACTGTAGAAAATCAGGAAGTAACATGGAAGCCATGTGATATAAAGGATCTGCATGATTTTCTGTCCATCAACGTCACAACCGACCAGGAGCTATTATACTTGAGTTCAAAGTAACATTTTCCAGAACCCAGACGTCCTTGTGGATGTCCTCAGGTGTGTTGGACCGAGACCTCCTCAAATCCACAGGCATCCTATAGCTTGATTTAATCCTCTGCTTTACACTGCTTATCACTTAAACCCATAAAGTGGTATGCTTCAGGGGGAGAGGGAGGGCGGGGGTGACTGGGCCACTTTCATTAATTTGGGATTACGGAGCAGTTTCGTTCTAATTGATATATCACTAAAACAGAATCACTTAAACAAACCACTCTCTTATTCAGCTCGACTTCACATTGCAGGGGAATCTACCCTTATTATATATCCAGTGCAGGAGTACAGTAGCCTTTTAGATACAGAGTTGTGAAAAAACTTTCAAACATTCCACTACTTTTCTTTATAGTTTCTAGATGCTACAGTGCATTACAACTTTTGTGCAACTTACAGTCTGTTAGATTCATTTTTGAAAGGTAAGGAATTGAGTATTTTGTGGTGTTGAGGAACAGGGGCCCTCATCTTTTATTTCTTTTCAATTTTTCAGGCATCCGAAGACCAAAACCAGAAAAACACCAAAACAACTTGGAGACAAAGACGAGTAACCACGAACTAGGAAATTATAAGAAATTTGATTAACAACAGAAAAAGGTAGTGCTTTTGTTTGTTTGTTTGTTTGTTTGTTTGTTTGTTTGTTTGTTTGTTTGTTTGTTTTTTAATCACTGACTTGTGTTTTCTTGCTGTATGAACTTCCTTCCAACAGAGCTGAGCTCAATGGTATTCTTAGACCATGACTTATTGAACTAGCACGCAGATGTTTTTGATGGAAAGAAAGTCACTCTGGATAACAGAATCGACTAAACACTTTAAAGTTAATAAAGAACAGAGAAAACCTGGGAAACAAAACTTAGGTGCAACTTTGTAAAGCAGACACACAAACTACAGAATAAACACCAGAGGCTTGGTGCCTCTGGGGAAACCTTTGGTTTGTGTAGAGACCGACAACACAATATTTCCTTTCAGAAAAGATTCAACATTAATAAAAGCTGTTAACTATCCAGCTGTTAACAATCCTTTTATCACTTACATGCTTTTATCCAGCTGAGCAGTTGAGGGTTAAGGGTCTTGCTCAAGGACACAACAGTGGCAGTTTCGTGGTGCTGGGATTGCAGCTCTCAATCTTCCGATCAGTATCCCAATGCCTTCAACACTGAGCTCCACTGCCCCGCTGTTCCTGTCATGGGTTTTTTTCCTCTGTCTTGGAATTAATAAGACCAAAAGAATGCAGCTTGTCATGCTTTATTATTCTCTACAAAAAGCAGAGTCTGCTGTCCTGAAGATTTGTCTGTCCTGTGTCAGAAAATGGTTGCGAAGTTCTGACACTGGAGGATCCTTCAACAAGCCCAATTCCAAAAAAGTTGGGATGCTGTGTAAAACATAAATAAAAACAGAATATGAAGGTTTGCAAATCATGGAAACCCAATATTTCACTGAAAATAGTACAAAGACAACATATTAATTGTTGAAACTCATTCATCTCATCTCATTATCTCCAGCCGCTTTATCCTTCTACAGGGTCGCAGGCGAGCTGGAGCCTATCCCAGCTGACTACGGGCGAAAGGCGGGGTACACCCTGGACAAGTCGCCAGGTCATCACAGGGCTGACACATAGACACAGACAACCATTCACACTCACATTCACACCTACGCTCAATTTAGAGTCACCAGTTAACCTAACCTGCATGTCTTTGGACTGTGGGGGAAACCGGAGCACCCAGAGGAAACCCACGCGGACACGGGGAGAACATGCAAACTCCGCACAGAAAGGCCCTCGCCGGCCACGGGGCTCGAACCCGGACCTTCTTGCTGTGAGGCGACAGCGCTAACCACTACACCACCGTGCTGCCCAGAAATTTTATTGTTTTTGTAAAAATATATGCTCATTTGGAATTTGATGTCAGCAACACGTTTCAGAAAAGTTGGGACGGGGCAACAAAAGACTGAACACACTAACTTGGTTAATTGGCAGCAGGTCAGTAACATGATTGGGTATAAAAAGAGCATCCCAGAGAGGCGGAGTCTCTCAGAAGTAAAGATGGGGAAGGGTTCACCACTCTGTGAAAGACTGTGTGGGCAAACAGTGCAACAATTTAAGAATAACATAACATTCTCAATATACAACTGCAAAGAATTTGTGGATCACATCATCTGTGGTCCATAATATCATTAAAAGATTCAGAGAATCTGGAGAAATCTCTGTATGCAAGAGACAAGGCTGAAAACTGACATTGGATGCCTGTGATCTTCAGGCCCTCAGGAGACACTGCGTTAAAAGCAGACACGGGTCTGTAGTGGAAATCAGTGTATGGGCTCAGGAACACTTCAGAAAACCATCGTCTGTCAAAACACTTCATTACTGCATCCGTAAATGCAAGATAAAACCAGATATAAACAATATCCGGAAACACTGCCACCTTCAATGGGCCCGAGCTCTTTTACGATTGACTGAGGCGAAGTGGAAAACTGTCCCAAGGTCTGACGAATCAAAAGTAGAAATTCTTTTTAGAAATCATGGACACCACGTCCTCCAGGCTAAAGAGGAGAGGGACCATCCGGCTTGTTATCAGTGCACAGTTCAAAACCCAGCATCTGTGATGGTATGAGGGGGCATTAGTGCACATGACATGGGTAGCTTATACATCTGGGAAGGTTCCATTAATGCTGAATGATATAAATACGTTTCAGAGCAATATACTGCCATCCAGACAAAATCTTTTTCAGTGAAGGCCTTCCTTCTTCCAGCAAGACAACGCCAAACCGCTTTCTGCACATATTAACACTGCATGGCTCCGTAGTAAAAGAGTCCAGGTGCTAAACACATAACCAAACCTCCTACATTTCACTTATTTCCAAACTTTGTATCTTGGATTGATGTAGATCTGATCGTCCAAGGACTCAGGAATCACTATCTGAGGATCATCTTTTGATTTAATTATTGAGGATCATCAATTTTATTTAATATTGACACAACATGTCTAAATTAGAGTGCTACACATAATTTGTGTAATTTTCTACACATTCCTTGTAAGAGTGTGATTTGAAATGAGAGTGCGTCAAAAATGACACACATATCATTTTCTTTTTTTTTCTTTTTTTTTGCCATAAATGTGAGCTATGTGTTAATTTCAGTTTACACATCACAAACTTTCCAGCTGATTTTCTCCAAACTTGATTGTCTGTTAAGATGATGATGATGCCTTCAACATTTAGTTAATTTCTTTAGATTGGCTTCACCAAATTTAACAAATGACTCTTTATTTTAAAGATAATTAACTGTAGATTTAGAATATCCAATAAAAACATTTTTCTTTTTTTTTGACCAGATGGACTCATTTTATGGTAACACACCCCAAATGTTTAATTGTCTATTATACTAATACAATAATATAATATAATAACAATAAAACTGACTCTCCTTAGGGTTGCTTTTGGTCCATTAGAGGATAAATACCTGGAACTCCCCATGAGTCAGACAGAACTGAAGAAGCTTTTCAGATGAGAGGTGAAACGTCTTCAAGTATCTCAAGCAAGTCCAGTTGCCTTCTTTAGCACCTATGGTTTACAATGACCTGGATGACTGAGAATCTTCACAGGCATATTTCCATGCACTTTAGAATGAGAACCCTTCGACTGGTGCGAGAGTATGAGAGGACTTCCAGAAAACTTGCAGAACCCACAGAAACCACCTGCATTTCAACCTAAGATGACGATAATCCAAGATTATCCCCACAAGCCTATGCCTGGATTCCACCATCAAAAGACACAGAGCAGAAAGGATACTCCAGAAGGCCCAGAACCAGCTTCTCAATTAGAGAGTGAGACAAGTACAGTTCACCATTGATGACCTCCAAGCCAAGACTGAAGTGATGTTTGAAGAATTGACAGCACTTCTTCCCAGTGAAGTTTTGGAACCAGTCTCCCAGGTCATTGAGAAGGCATGGAGCTCACAGCACAACGAAGAAGAAGAACTTTATTTATCACATGCTTGTGAAATCCCTCTCTGCATTTAACCCATCTGAAGCAGTGAACACACACACATGCACACACACATGAACAATGAGCACACACACATACCCAGAGCAGTGGGCAGCCATGCTAACAGCACCCGGGGAGCAGTTGGGAGTTAAGGCCAATTTATGCTGACAACCCAGTCCTCGCAGACAGCATCGCAGATGGCGTCTGCGAAGCCCCCCCCCCCCCCGCTTCACAGACGCTCTGCGCGCACCTCCCAAAATTTGTGACCACCGCAGACAGCCTCGCAGACAGCGTCGCACACAAGAGGGCTCTGATTGGTCCACTCTACATCCGCTGTACACGCACTTCCGCTTCCCTACTTCCCCGGTTTGGTTTGTTTTCACGACCGCCATTTTTAAAAACATGAGCGAAGATGGAGCAGCACGAAGAGCGGTTGGTCGAGGAAGTGAGGAAGTAAGTACATCTATACAACTCCAGTTCTAGTCATTATAAGGACAGCACATTATAAGGACAGCGGTGTTGAATGACCTGTTGCTCAGTAACCGGAAGATAAACACTCCACTAACCACACCCACCAACTACTCCTAGCGATTTCGCGACTTCACGCCCCCTTGCATTGTGGCGGTGAGTAACATCGCGCACGCCTATACACGCCTATACTCCCCGCTCAACGATAAATTACAACTGTCTGCGAAAAGCTATCTGCGAAAGCCTTGTTGCAAGAGCATGCAGAGGCCTTTAGGTGCCTCGCTCAAGGGCACCTCAGCCTAAGGCCGTCCCATATTAACCTAACTGCATGTCTTTGGACTGTGGGGGAAACCGGAGCACCCGGAGGAAACCCACGCAGACACGGGGAGAACATGCAAACTCCACACAGAAAGGCCCCCGCCAGCTGCTGGGCTCGAACCCAGAACTTTCTTGCTGTGAGGCAACTGTGCTAACCACTACACCATCGTGCCACTCACAAAGGCAAGGAACGACAGATATGCACATTTCAAACACTGCTGTCTAAAACTACCTCTTCTCACAAGACAGAAGTACTGACTTGAAGGAAGAAACACAACCTGGCAACCTAACCAGGCAACACAACCTGACATCCAAGAGAAGTGGGTGAAGAACTTATCTGACAGGGAATTCACCCAACCGGAGAAGGATGTTTTATCCAAAGGACTAAACTTTGCAGTTTTACCAGAGCAGATACCAGTGGTAGAGCTCATCACAGCCACAGAGTCAGCCATAATAAAACTGACTCTCCTTAAGGTTGCTTTTGGTCCACTAAAGGATAAAGACCTGGAACTCCCCATGAATCAGACAGAACTGAAGAAGCCTTTCGGATGGGAGGTGAAACGTCTTCAAGAATTTCAAGCAAGTCCAGTTGCCTTTTTTAGCACCCACGGTTTACTATAGAAACAAGAACACATTATTGAAATTCACAATTATTCCACATGCATTATGCATTTCCACTTTTGGCAGATCCATATGTTAGTTGTTTATTTGCTACATTGACCATACAAGCAATTCTGTATGGCTACTAATCTCTTCATACATGAAGGGTAATAAATGTTCTTTTACAACTGGTGTAACTAACATAAGCTCAATGAATTTATGCAGACCAGTTGCACATTGCTCGTTTTATCTTGCTCCACCTGATGACAGCTTTCAGGTGTGGAGATCAAGTCAAGTCAAGTCAAGCTTATTTATAAAAATAACAATAAACATTGTCGCAAAGCAGCGTTACAGAATTTGAACGACTTAAAACATGAGCTAATTTTATCCCTAATCTATCCCCAATGAGCACGCCTGTGGTGACAATGGCAAGGAAAAACTCCCTCAGATGACATGAGGAAGAAACCTCGAGAGAAACCAGACTCAAAAGGGAACCCATCCTCATTTGGGTGATAACAGACAAGGTGATTATAACATTTTTAACAGTTTTAACATGAAATCAGTTTTGTTGATGTTATAAACTCTTCATTGATGGAAACTTGAGTCCAAAACTGTTCATGACAACTGTAGTCCTAAAGTTAGCAAGTCAGCTGTAGTGCTCAGCCATAAAAGCATTACTGTAAGAGTCCAGAGCGTCTTCCATGTGTGACTTTCAACTGTTCATATGGGGCCGTCCTCCACAGGAGCCATGTGATAAGACTCCAGCCAGAAGTAGGGCATCAGGATGGATCAGGCAGGTCCAAGGAGCAGAAGAGGTCAGCATCTCGATTTCAGGATTGACATGTAACTCAGACAGACAGACGGGGGGTGAGAAAAAAACACAGGTTGTTAGTGATGCCCAGTGTCACTTGATGAGTAGGAACAGGATACATTTTGTACTTAGCGCAAACAGGGACTCTGGCAAAACTAACCTACTACTTGGTACTTGGGCAGGTCTTCATTTGCTAAGCGAATCTGCCTGCTCGCAGGTATCTCGCATGGCGACGGACCATGGAAGGTGACGCCAGCCAACTCGATCAGCAGCGCACTTCACTCCATCGGCCAGGCCACAACTTTCTCCAAGAAGAAAGTTTCTCCATGACAGCATAACTAAACGGGGAGAGCCAGAAGGTAACACAGGCATGAGGGAGCCCTGGGACATTAAAGCAGCAGCCACTACACTGTCAACAAACTTGTCGAGATGAGTCTGAAATCCCAAAACTGCAGAACCCTTTGGGCCAAAAGTACACGGACCCCTTAAATTTCCTGTTTGCTTTGATAAATGCACGCTTGAAACTGTTTTTATAGAAATTTGGATCTGGAAGGATGAAAGGAACAGATTCAAGCTCTCACTTTCTTTCAAATGGCTCCAAAATATCAACACGTCACTTTTTGTGTTTTAATCTTGTTACCCTGATTAACCGTGAGGTGATGTCATCCATACCACAGCTTTTCCACCCGGGCGACTGGCCGCAGGAGGCTAATAAGGTCATCACTCAGGCGGATCTCTGATTCCAGATCAATATTAGTTGGGAATGTTGCTTTATTATGGCCTCTGTCTCATTCCCTCAACATTGAAGTAGATCGCTATATGATACTTAATACACATGTTCAAAAATTTTGCAGGAGATCTGATTAATAATCATGAAAAAAACAGGTGTATGAAAATTTAATGGCAATAGTTGGCATTAGTACATGTAGCTGTACTTTTCTGGCAAAAATACAGACAGTGTCTGTATTCCAATTTGTCCCATTAATGCAAATGTCAACATATTTCCAAGAATGATCAATGCCCTGATTTATTAGCATAATTTCTGGACAGTCTCTTGATTACTTTGCATCTTGAAGTGTATTTCCATCACAGGAACATGATGAGGAACTCAGGAATTTCAGAATATTCACTGAGTAGCTGATGAAGCATAAAAATGTCCATTTGTCTATTTGTAGCTTTCCAAATCAACACAATTTTTAACATGATATTCATACAGATTGGTACGTCTCACAGCTGCAGGGTCCTGAGTTCAGTCCTGAGCTCGGGTTACTGTCTGTATGTGCAAATGGGTTTCTTCTCAACTCTTAAAAACATGCTTAGGTGGATTGGCTACTCGTAATTGCCCCGAGGTGAACTATTATCACCTCATGTCAAGTCTTCCTGGGATAAAACTCTACTGAAGATCCAGCCATCATCTATACTAAGAATCCATCAGGGTCACAGGAGGAGCTACATCCAATCCCAACTGACTCTGAGTGAGATCTGGGCAGATCATCAATCCATCACAGGGTTAAAGGGATTAACCAGGAAATTTTGAAATTACAGGGCGGCACGGTGGTGTAGTGGTTAGCGCTGTCGCCTCACAGCAAGAAGGTCCGGGTTCGAGCCCCGTGGCCGGCGAGGGCCTTTCTGTGCGGAGTTTGCATGTTCTCCCCTTGTCGCCGTGGGTTTCCTCTGGGTGCTCCGGTTTCCCCCACAGTCCAAAGACATGCAGGTTAGGTTAACTGGTGACTCTAAATTGACCGTAGGTGTGAGTGTGAATGGTTGTCTGTGTCTATGTGTCAGCCCTGTGATGACCTGGCGACTTGTCCAGGGTGTACCCCGCCTTTCGCCCATAGTCAGCTGGGATAGGCTCCAGCTCGCCTGCGACCCTGTAGAACAGGATAAAGCGGCTAGAGATAATGAGATGAGATTTTGAAATTACAGGGTTGTGAAATGTCATCATTATATCTAAATAAAAGATGTTCTAGATGAAAAACATTAAACGGACTTTAGCTTAAAAAACATAACATCAGTCTGTTGGGTCATTTCCCCGGGCGTGGTCGTATTGGATTAGCCAGATACATGGACGGATGTATTAGGAGATGAAAACAAAGGTGGCGCTGCGTGACATAGGATTCCACACGTCTTCCTCATTCCATCCTGGATCCAAGATATTTAGCTGAGTGGCTTCATCAAGTAAAGCAAGAAAACTTTACTCCTGGAAAAAGCAGCAAATTGTGCAGTGAGCATTTTACAGAAGATTGTGGATTTGTGGAGGACTTGGATGAAAAAATCACTGGGAAGAAGCGAGACACGAGGCAGAAACGGCAACTGAAGCCAAACGCGATCTCGACTTTGTTTCACCACAAAACACCGACATCAGGAGGACGACAGCATACCGCGTCACGCATCAAATGGATGGAAGATAAGCAGGTTAATATATATATTTTTGATAAACAGGCAATAAACTAGCTGCTACTTTATTTTGGTTCCTTTTCTAATCCTGCATTACCATAATTTTTGTTGAGAAATGCAAACAAATTGACCGAGACCATAATATGTTAGACCATAATATTATACGGGGCGGCACGGTGGTGTAGCGGTTAGTGCTGTCGCCTCACAGCAAGAAGGTCCGGGTTCAAGCCCCGTGGCCGGCGAGGGCCTTTCTGTGCGGAGTTTGCATGTTCTCCCTGTGTTCGCGTGGGTTTCCTCCGGGTGCTCCGGTTTCCCCCACAGTCCAAAGACATGCAGGTTAGGTTAACTGGTGACTCTAAATTGAGCGTAGGTGTGAATGTGAGTGTGAATGGTTGTCTGTGTCTATGTGTCAGCCCTGTGATGACCTGGCGACTTGTCCAGGGTGTACCCCGCCTTTCGCCCGTAGTCAGCTGGGATAGGCTCCAGCTTGCCTGCGACCCTGTAGAACAGGATAAAGCGGCTAGAGATAATGAGATGAGATGAGATAATATTATACTATAGTCGAGTACAGCATGCACTTGTACATCTCCGCTGTGCTCACGGAAAATGACATCACGCAAGATGGAGTTACGGCGGCCTCCCTGACAAAAAATAACAGCCCCATCTATTTTCATCCCTTTAGTGGTTATATCGTTAAGAACAAATTCAACATGCAGCTTTTTTTTATAAAGCACAGACATAAAGACCGACTTTTAGCTCAGTTTGTTTATTTGCGAGATATTTTCTTTAACACAGAGATGAACAACCGTTCACACTCACATTCACACCTACAGGCAATTTAGTAACCAGCTGACTGAATTAACATGTCTTTGGATTGTGGGAGGAAACCGGAGCAACTGCAGGAAACCCACACAGGCACTGGGAGAACAAGACCCCAGTTGGCTGTGAGGTTCGAACCCTGAACCTTCTTGCTGTGAGGCGATGGTGCTAACCTCAGCTGAAGATCCGAGTGATATTCTTGCAACAAAACGAAACCACTGCAAACAATTACATTTGCAGTACTAATGTTCATCACATTGCTGTAATTTTCTCATATTCTGAAATGTTCTCTCTCTCTCTATCTCTCTATCTCTCTATCCATCTCTATCTCTATTTCTCTATCTCTATCCCTCTCTCCCTATCTTTATCCCTTTATCTCTCTCTATCCCTCTCTATCTCTATCCCTCTATATCTCTATCCCTCTATCTATCTATCTATCTATCTATCTATCTATCTATCTATCTATCTATCTATCTATCCCTCTATCTCTCTCTACTTCTCTATCTCTATTCCTCTCTCTGTCTCTCTCTACTTCTTTATCTCTATCTCTCTATCTCTATCCCTCTCTCATCTCTCTCTCTATCCCTCTCTCCCTATCTCTATCCCTTTGTCTCTCTCTATCTCTCTATCCCTTTCTCTCTATCCCTCTCTATCCCTATCTATCTATCTATCTATCTATCTATCTATCTATCTCTATCCCTCTATCTCTACCGTATCTCTCTATCCCTCTATCTCTCTCTACTTCTCTATCTCTATACCTCTCTATCTCTACTTCTTTATCTCTATCTCTCTATCTCTATCCCTCTCTCATCTCTCTCTATCTCTATCCGTCTATCTCTATCTATCTATCTCTATCTCTCTCTCTCTCTATCTCTCCTGCAAAGTTTGTGTCACTTTGTTTGTTAAGGAACTCAATGGTTTTTTGAGGAACTCATCCAAGAAACGCATCCTTCTCAATTCAGTTCAATTCAAAACACTTTATTTGTTCCCTGGGGCAATTTAAAGGCACGCAGAGAAGTACAGTTAAACACGTAATAAAAAACAAAACAAACATTAAACATAAAAACGATGGCAGTGTGCAAGGTGGCAGTATGTGGATAAATAACTGTACAGTGGTACAATATGTATAAATATGATAATTAAAAAAAAACAGTATATACAAAAATACAGTGTGGTGCAATTTGCTTATGAGGTAGAAGGATCATTTCATTCAGGTTCACTCTTCACTTCTGCAAAATGAGCTCGGAAGATTCGAACTTCATCAGAAACACTCTTCAGTGAGATGTGTTCGAATCTTGTGAACGTCGAAGCATGAGTGTGTTATCGATAGTCATAGTCTCATTTTCTGCTGGTTTCTAGCTCAAGGCTATGGCACACCTCTGTCTGTCCTTATCCAAGCCTTCGTTTCTCTCATTCTTTCTCTCGCTTTCTCTCCTCCACCGGGGTGTGTGTCTGTTTTTTTTCGGGCTGGGCTGCGCTGAAAGGACTTCTTTAATCAGATCATTTACTGAGGGAAACTCGAGATGCTCTGACTCCCACGTTCACCAGGTACACACAGCGGGATTACGGTATGAACCCCCTGGGGGTGTATACACACACACACACACACACACACACACACATCTGTACCAACCTAAAGCCACAATAAGGGGTTGGGAAGGAAATGAAAATGGAGATGAAAATAGATTCAGAAAGTGTTGATTGCCAGGACATGAAAAGGTTTTATGTTGTGGTGTCGATTCTCACTTGTCATTATAGATCACTGGTGGAAAAATGTGGAAAATGTAATCATAGAATATTTTATATTTAAAAAAAACATCCAATACAATA